>NC_136366.1:3272500-3815000 GCF_037039965.1 Doryrhamphus excisus | reverse complement strand
AATAAATAAATAAAAAAAAAAGTCCAAATGATGTTTATTCTGCACGTACCAGCAGCTTCCTGTCACAGATGGCTTTTCAAAGATGCACATTCGCTCCCCTTTATGTGGAATTAGCAAGCACATCTATCATTAGCGCATTAGTGCAAGTGGGATGCAATGTTTATCTCGCGCACGCAAAAAAGGCAATGTCGGCCAATAAGGCGACTATTTGGATTACAGCAATTAAAAAAAGAAGCTGTAATTATTCATCCCATGCATTTAGTTTTCTGCCACCTGCAGGCTCTTTGTTAGCGAGACGCCGCAAACATTTCACCTCCTTTATCGGCCCCCCTTGAGCTTTTGCTACATGAACCATTGATCGGTCGAGACCAGGACAAAGTCCTCTATGGATCGGGTCGCTAATCTGAATATGAATGATATGTGAGCCTCGGCGTGCCTCGATTAAGCTTGTGCTGAATGGAAATATGACGCTAGTGACGGAAAGTTCACACCGAAGCCTTGCTTCCACCGTCGCTGAGTCGAGGCTTGACGGACACTTTTATGAAATCATTTAAGATTCAGACAATTTATTGGAGGTATGTTCCATTCTTCTTTTACCTTGAATACGTCCACCTACGTCTCACAAGCCGCTGCACTAATCTTGTCTTTGGTGCTCATAGTGGGGGCGGCATACGTCAAAAAGGAGCGTGAGAGGGAGGGGGGGGGGGTACATTGTCTTCATCAAACAGAACATTTAACCAAAATATGAGTGCGACACTTTGGTTTTGACTCCCATCGTTCATCAGACAAACTCAAAGATGTGAAACTTTATGTACACTTTTCTCTGCATAAAAGGCTCATACAGTATACACACTTAGTCTTTGAGTGCATAAGTGCACACTTGCTCTATTTACTGTACACTTAGTCATTGAGTGCATAAGTGTACACCTGCTCCACTTACTGTACACTTGGTCTTTGAGTACATAAGTGCCCACTTATAGTACACTTAGTGTTTGAGTGCAAAAGTGCACACAAGCTCCACTTACTGTACACTTAGTCTTTGAATGCATAAATACACATTTGCTCTACTTACTATACACTTAATCTTTGAGTGCATAAGTGCAAACTTGCTCTACTTACTGTGCACTTAGTCTTTGAGTGCATAAGTGCACACATGATTTACTTATTGTACACTTGGTCTTTGAGTGCATAAGTGTCCACTTACTGTGCACTTAGTTTTTGAGTGCATACATGCACACAAGCTCTACTTACTGTGCATTTAGTCTTTGAGTGCATAAGTGCACACTTGCTCTACTTACTGTACACTTAGTCTGAGTGCATAAGTGCACACTTGGTCTTTGAGTGCATAAGTGCACATAAGCTCCACTTACAGTACTGTACACTTGGTCTTTGAGTGCATAAGTGTCCACTTACTGTGCACTTAGTTTTTGAGTGCATACATGCACACAAGCTCTACTTACTGTGCATTTAGTCTTTGAGTGCATAAATACACATTTGCTCTACTTATTATACACTTAATCTTTGAGTGCATAAGTGTACACTTACTCTACTTACTGTGCACTTAGTCTGAGTGCATAAGTGCACACTTGGTCTTTGAGTGCATAAGTGCACATAAGCTCCACTTACTGTACACTTGGTCTTTGAGTGCATAAGTGCACACTTGCTCTACTTACTGTACACTTAGTCTTTGAGTGCACACTTAGTTTTTGAGTGCATACATGCACACAAGCTCTACTTACTGTGCATTTAGTCTTTGAGTGCATAAGTGCACACTTGCTCTACTTACTGTACACTTAGTCTTTGAATGCATAAATACACATTTGCTCTCCTTACTATACACTTAATCTTTGAGTGCATAAGTGTACACTTGCTCTACTTACTGTGCACTTAGTCTGAGTGCATAAGTGCACACTTGGTCTTTGAGTGCATAAGTGCACATTGGCTCCACTTACTGTACACTTGGTCTTTGAGTGCATAAGTGCACACATGCTTTATTTACTGTACACTTAGTCTTTGAGTGCGCACTTAGTTTTTGAGTGCATACATGCACACAAGCTCTACTTACTGTGCATTTAGTCTTTGAGTGCATAAGTGCACACTTGCTCTACTTACTGTACACTTAGTCTTTGAATGCATAAATACACATTTGCTCTCCTTACTATACACTTAATCTTTGAGTGCATAAGTGTACACTTGCTCTACTTACTGTGCACTTAGTCTGAGTGCATAAGTGCACACTTGGTCTTTGAGTGCATAAGTGCACATAAGCTCCACTTACTGTACACTTGGTCTTTGAGTGCATAAGTGCACACATGCTTTACTTACTGTACACTTTGTCTTTGAGTGCATATGTGTCCACTTACTGTACACTTAGTTTTTGAGTGCATACATGCACACAAGCTCCACTTACTGTACACTTAGTCTTTGAGTGCATAAGTGCACAAAAGCTCCACTTACTGTACAGTTAGTCATTGAGTGCATAAGTGTCCACTTACTGTACACTTAGTGTTTGAGTGCATAAGTGCACACTTGCTCTACTTACTGTACAAATAGTCTTTGACTGCATAAGTGCACACTCGCTCTACTTACTGTACACTTAGTCTTTGAATGCATAAATACACATTTGCTCTACTTACTATACATTTAATCTTTGAGTGCATAAGTGCACACTTGCTCTACTTACTGTGCACCTAGTCTTTGAGTGCATAAGTGCACATAAGCTCCACTTACTGTACACTTGGTCTTTGAGTGCATAAGTGCACACATTTTTTACTCACTGTACACTTAGTCTTTGAGTGCATAAGTGTCCACTTATTGTACACTTAGTTTTTGAATGCATAAGTGGACACAAGCTCCACTTACTGTACACTTAGTCTTTGAGTGCATAAGTGCACACATGCTCTACTTACTGTGCACTTAGTCTTTGAGTGAATAAGTGCACACTTGCTCTACTTATTGTACACTTACTCTCTGAGTGCATAAGGGCACAATTGCTCTACTTACTGTGCACTTAGTCTTTGAGTGCATAAATGCACACAAGCTCCACTTACTGTACACTTAGTCTTTGAGTGCATAATTGCACACTTTCACTACGTATTGTACACTTAGTCTTTAAATGCATAAGTGTCCACTTACTGTACACTTAGTCTTTGAGTGCATACATGCACACAAGCTCCACTTATTGTACACTTAGTCTTTGAGTGCATAAGTGCACAAAAGCTCCACTTACTGTACAGTTAGTCATTGAGTGCATAAGTGTCCACTTACTGTACACTTAGTGTTTGAGTGCATAAGTGCACACTTACTCTACTTACTGTACAAATAGTCTTTGACTGCATAAGTGCACACTTGCTCTACTTACTGTACACTTAGTCTTTGAATGCATAAATACACATTTGCTCTACTTACTATACACTTAATCTTTGAGTGCATAAGTGCACACTTGCTCTACTTACTGTGCACCTAGTCTTTGAGTGCATAAGTGCACATAAGCTCCACTTACTGTACACTTGGTCTTTGAGTGCATAAGTGCACACATTTTTTACTCACTGTACACTTAGTCTTTGAGTGCATAAGTGTCCACTTATTGTACACTTAGTTTTTGAATGCATAAGTGGACACAAGCTCCACTTACTGTACACTTAGTCTTTGAGTGCATAAGTGCACACAAGCTCCACTTACTGTACACTTAGTCTTTGAGTGAATAAGCGCACACTTGCTCTACTTATTGTACACTTACTCTCTGAGTGCATAAGGGCACAATTGCTCTATTTACTGTGCACTTAGTCTTTGAGTGCATAAGTGCACACAAGCTCCACTTACTGTGCACTTAGTCTTTGAGTGCATAATTGCACACTTTCACTACGTATTGTACACTTAGTCTTTGAGTGCATAAGTGTCCACTTACTGTACACTTGGTTTTTGAGTGCATACATGCACACAAACTCCACTTACTGTACACTTAGTCTTTGAGTGCATAAGTGCACACATTTTTTACTCACTGTACACTTAGTCTTTGAGTGCATAAGTGCACACAAGCTCTACTTACTGTGCAATTACTCTCTGAGTGCATACGGGCACAATTGCTCTACTTACTGTACACTTAGTCTTTGAGTGAATAAGTGCACACTTGCTCCACTTCCCAGCATGCTTTGCTGTTGTTAGCGTGATCACTTTTCCCTGTCTTATTGCTCTTTCGGTGTTACTTTGTAATAGTTGAAGTGGCCGTGGTTGGACTATTGTTACTTTTATCCGGACTTTGGCATCCTTAAAGATGAGGTCAGAACCAGCCAGATGGGCTCCTTGGCCCGGTCTATACGTGTCAAATATGCAAAAAGCTCTCTAATTGTAATCGAAAACGCAACGATTTGGGGACCGCCACAGATTCAGGGTGGTCAGGGTGGACGTTTCTAGCATGTTTACTACCATTCAGTAGAATAACAGGAAGGACCAAAAGCTATTAAAGTACTGTATTTAGTCACAATGGCGGTATCCAAGAATGTCGAGGACACAGACCGGGAGAAAAAGAGGACACCGGGCATGAAATAACTTCATGACATTTGCAAAGACCAAATCAATACGGAACGAGGCATGCTTCTTCTTATCGCTAGCGGAGGTGAGGCCAAGCTACGGGCGTGGAGCACCAGGCCGCTGTTTACCGAAACCGATGTTTTGGAACATCGCCGCTCGCTGTACCTGCACCGTGCTATCAACACGCTGCTCGAGAGACTTTTAAAAAGCATTTTTTAAAAAGCTTTGCGGTCCATCATTCACACCAGGATTTCCATCTGTTGGAGGGCCGGCGCGGCGAAATAAAAACGCTCGCAATTACATCCTCGCCCATCAAGCACCATTAAAATGAGTCATTAAGAGAAAGCGCGTCGCTTGATTTGTATAATTAAACACACAAAAGATAAGTGCGACATTAGTGACGGAGAGGGACGTTAGCACGGCTAATCTAAAGGACACGGGAAGCCATTAAGGGTGCTTTTGTTTTGGTGAAGTGGATTGCGTCACGATACTGACTAGGATTGTGGAGGAGCCTATCCCACAGCTAGCTGTTAGGTCCGCACGCTAACCACACGACCACCGTGCAGCCGCAACATGAAATGAAAAGCACTAAATGAATAGAGAACCACATTCCACCAGCACCAGCCTGGACTTTTTTGTTTTCACAGAACAAATAAATAAACAAATTAGCACTTGATAGCTCATTAAATATTAAATACATTAATTAATACAAATACATTAATACATTAAATATTTATGCATTCCGACTTAGTAGATCAGCATTTGGGAGCAAATAAATAAAAAGTCTACAAAAAAATTTTTTTTCTTCTTCTTTATTTTGAACATAAAAAACATTAATTAGCGACAATTTGGAGTCGCTAATTAACCTAGCATGTTTTTGGAATGTGGGAGGAAACCGGAGTACCCGGAGAAAACCCATTCATGTTTGGGGAGAACATGCAAACTCCACACATAGAGATGGCTGAGGGTGGAATTGAACTCGGGTCTCCGAGCTGTGAGGTCCGCACGCTAACCACTTGTTCACCGTGCAACCCGGAACATGAAATGAAAAGCACTAAATGAATAGAGAACCCCCATCCACCAGCACTAGCCTGGACTTTTTGCTTTCACAGAACAAATATAAACATTAGCACTCGATAAGCTCATTAAATCTTACATTTATGTATTCCGACTTAGTATATCAGCATTTGGGAGCAAATAAAGAAAAAGGCTAAAAAAATTTTTTTTTAAAACATGAAAAATATCCAAAGCAAAACAAACCAACCAAAATAATTCATTCATTCATTAATTTTCTATCGCTTATCCTCACAAGGGTCGCGAAGGGTGTTGGAGCCTATCCCAGCTGTCTTCGGGCAAGAGGCGGGGTACACCCTGGGACTGGTGGCCAGCCAATCACAGGGCACATATAGACAAACAACCATTCATACTCACATTCATACCTATGGACAATTTGGAGTCGACAATTAACCTAGCATGTTTTTGGAATGTGGGAGGAAACCGGAGTACCCGAGAAAACCCGGGATTGAACCCTGGTCTCCTAGCTGTGTGGTCCGCACGCTAACCACACGACCACCGTGCAACCCGGAACATGAAATGAAAAGCACTAAATGAATAGAGAACCCCCATCCACCAGCACTAGCCTGGACTTTTGGTTTTCACAGACCAAATATAAACATTAGAACTCAATAACTTCATCAAATTTTACATTTATGCTTTCGTACTTAGTATCAGCATTTGGGAGAAAATAAAGAATAAGGCACACGAAGAAAAATTTAGTTTTTTTATCACATGACCCGGGGGTCGGTGCTTGGGCACCCCTCTGTGTTGGCTTCTGTCGCCAAATGTATCCGTTGAATCATATGAATCGTTGAACGATTCTGTTGTTGAATCTCGATGGTATGAGATTGTCTACCACAGAAGATTTACAGCCCCACTACGACGGTGCGGCCTGTCAATCAAACATCAGCATCATGATATTTGTACCTAATGAAATGACCAGAGAATGTCGAGGAGCCGACATTGAACTAAAGGTTAGCAGTGAGTCAGTGCACTTATTCTCTTTGACTGCGGCGCTGTCAAAGGTGTCGGCCCGCTTTGCTCCATCCATTAACTCCCCCCAGGCCGGATGCGGCCTCGCCAAGGCCGACCATTAGCGGCAACCCCTGGCCGTTCTGCGCCGTACGCATCGCTGTGCTGCGGGGCTTTGAGGCGAAGGTGGGGAGGGGCGCGGTCAAGGTCGACGTTGAGGGACCACCCCCCGAGGCGGAGAGGGCCTGCAGGCACACACGAGATGGATGTCTCTACCTCTGGCGCCTCACCATGATGGATAGACGGGGGCGGGGTGGTTGGGGCGGGGGGCGGCTCATAAGGATGGAGGAGAGGATGGAAAGGGTTGCGAGTTTGCACGCCTGTACGCTGTCACACTTACAAATCATCACCATACTTTCATTCATTCATGGGTCACAGGGGGGTGCTGGAGCCTATCCCAGCTGGGTACACCCTGCACGGGTGGCCAGCCAATCACAGGGCACATATAGACAATTGTTTGTCTATAAAAATATAAACATATATAAACACATATAAACACTTATATAGCACTGTTATGCTACATACATATTAGCATGCTTACCGTTAGCATGTTAATACTAGCATTTTAGCATTTTGGCAGGCGGCTCGCAGTCTATGGACTTACCAGTCGATCTGTGCCCCCACTATCACTTAAGGCTTTGGGGTAGTGACCAAGTGGACATAGTGGACAAGACCACCAGTGGTCATAATGAGTTTCCTTGGTTGGGTGGGTGGACTCACTCTAAAAAATAGAGTGAGGAGCTTGGTCATCCAGGGGGGGAACCAGTTGAGGTGGCTGGGTCAACTTGGTGAGGTTTCAGGGCATGTCCAGCTGGGAGGAAGCCCCGGAGGTAGATCTCGGACGGGGGTCGGCAACCCTCTGGCGCGGTCCAGGTCAACGTTGAGGGACCCCCCCAGCTAGAGTGGGCTGATACATGTGTTGCCTTCATTATAAGGCTTTGAATTCATTTTTTTTTTGGTCCAATATGGCTCTTTCAATATTTTGGGTTGCCGACCCCTGTACTAGGACATGCTGGGGGGATTGTGTCTTACAACTGGCCTGGTGTAAACCCCCCTCCCTCGCACTGAACAGCTGAACTGACCACTGGCTTGGCAAGTCCAGGGCTTGCCCCAATGGGCTCCCATTTTGAAGGTCCCTGTGTTCAACCCCAGCATGAGGGTGGCAGCCATTGGCACCTCGATGTCCTCCAGGGCGAACTGGAAGACCCGGAAAACCCGGATAAGAAAATAAAAACCATAATATCTCGATGCAGATGCAATTTTTCAAGCGACTTCTGCTTTCTGACAATAAACAGAGTAAGAAGAATCGCCCAAGTGCATGCTGGGAGTAAGTGTCTAGGACTTGTAATTAAGGATCTTGGGATTAAGTAAGAGCACTTTAGTAACAAACACACTGCGACCGGCCTTCAAACACACTTTGTTGTTTCTTCTTGTGTCGCTCTTTAAATTCAATTAACAAGAACACTTTCATGACTTTATGGGGGATTTCAAGCCCCTTCTGACTAAACATGGAGGCTCGCGTTCACTTTGATGGCGGCTCTGATCTGCGTCATTTAGCCAGTAAAGCCGCGGAAAAAAAACACTAATTAACGCGCTAATAAAGACGACGTATCAAACTCTTGCTTTGAGGCGCTAAAATGAGGGGCGGCGTATTGAAACGCTTGCTATGTTTCTTTATCAACAAAGCTGGGAACAATCCTGAAATGCTGGACTGGGAAAAAAAGTTTGGTTAGATATGGTCAGAAAGTTTATTTGAACTGGAAAAGTCGAGATGGACAACCGAACGCGGTATCAAATTGGCACCGTTGACGACTTAGACCGAGAAACTGAAACTGAAACCGCCTGCAACTAGTGCTTGACGATGATATATTCATTCATTCATTTTTGCAGGGGGTGCTGGAGCCTATCCCAGCTGTCTTCAGACGAGAGGCGGTGTACACCCTGGACTGGTGGCCCAGCCAATCACAGGGCACATATAGACAAACAACCATTCACACTCACATTCATACCTATGGACAATTTGGAGTAAAAAAAATAAAATAAAAATTAAAAAAATGAATAAAATTTATGAAAAAATAAATTTAATTAAATTAAAAAAATATATATATTTTTTTATTTTTATTTTGAGCATTTATTTTGCCTTAAGTGTTTATGTATGTTACATTTGTTCACTTCCTGCTTTCTCAATATAGTCAAGTTCAAGTCTTGAACCAGTCATGATGTGCTATATATATCACTATATTGACACTTACTATGGTACCCATTATGTCATTGTATGGTCATATCACCTCGCACTTTGCTACGTGACAAAAATAAAATTAATAAAAAAATTAAATAAAATTTATAAAAAAAATAAATAAAATTTATAAAAAAATACATTTAATTTAAAAAAAAAACGTTTGTTTTTCAAAATTTTTATTTTGAGCTTTTATTTTGCCTTATGTCTTTATGTATGTTACATTTGTTCACTTCCTGCTTTCCTAATATAGTCAAGTTCAAGTCTTGAACCAGTCATGATGTGCTATATATATCACTATAATGACAGTTTCTATGTCATTGGATGCTCATATCACCTCCTACTTTGGTACGTGACAAGAATAAAATAAAATTAAATGAATAAAAAAAACTTAGAAAGCAGGAAGTGAACAAATGTCCAAAAAATGACTAAAAATAAATAAAAATAATGTAAAATAAAGTAACAAAATTAAATTATATTAGGAAAGCAGGAAGTGAACAAACAGTTACTGATTGTAAAAGTACCAGGTGGAGGGGTAGGATTTAATAAGCTTTGCTTCTTCCTACTCCTTTTTGGACATGTGGAACTGTGAACTGATTATGGGATCCAAGTTAGCCGTGTGCTATAAATGTTTGTGCGTTGAAAAAAAGAAAAAGGCATCCAACCTGTCAAGAAATGTTATTGGCTTAATTAAAAAGCCGAATCATTTTCAGATTACACAGCTCATCCATTAGCTTTCCGCATCAACGCAACACAGCTGTTGTCAAAATGTTTGTTTTGTGTGTCCGTCCATTAGCGATGCACGTTCAAGCTCCCGCACAGAAGTTTGGATTTGTTCTCCGCATTACTATTCATGCGTCTCTCTCCATTCAAACACGCTCGGAGGGGGAAGCGTGGCGCGTTAGGCTCAGCGGCAAATCAGTCAGTGTCAACTTTGATTAAAGAAGCGGCCTAAGCTTAATGGCAGCTGGAATGGAGTCATCATGAACGAATCACCAAACGCTACCCACTCAGGTCTCTCACAAAAAAAAAAAAAAAAAAAAACATCACCGTCTCTTTAAGCCTGGATTGAACATAAACGCTTTTCTGTGGCCGGGTTCACATCCCGAAAGAGTTTTCCATTAAAAAAAAAAAAAAAAAAAACATTTGTCGAGGTGCTCGTAATTTAGTGTTGTTTTAAGCCGCGGTCGCTAATAAAGTGTCGAGCCGGAAGCCGCAGCTCAGCTCCACTGCAGCAGTTAGAAGAATAGTCGGTCATTAATTATTGAAGTCCTCAGCATTGCGGAGCCGAAGGAACGAGGCTGCTGGGACCGAACAATTGGAGAAAATAACACTTTTATGGACTTTAATACGACAAGTCTCCGCACTCAACAGGAATTTAAAAATACACACGGCTGCATTTGGGGAAACATTTATCCAACGCCGCTCGCTCGGCTTCCATATGTCTTCTTATGTACTAAACCGATACTGGAGACTGTGTGGATGTGTCATGGTATCGGGTGCAAGGGGTGAAATTAGCCGTCTGATAAATATCAGGCCATTATTACATGATACTTATATCTAATGACCTCATAATAGCTCAGATAACTGATCATTTAAATCAGGGGTCTCAAACACGCGGCCCGCGGGCCAAATGTGGCCCGCAGGACACTACTTTGAGGCCCCCGCCTCGATATGAAAGTTTAATGTTTGATATGGATGCTGTATGGTATCATGTACCCAGAAAAAATTATTACGTTTGATTCATGTTCATGTTAAAGGTTAAATAACTGTTAATAGTTATCCTCCCTATCCGTGTGGAAGTGGTAAGTTTGTGGCTATTTCAGTTTAAAGGAAATAACTTGGAGGCTACCGTTTAGGTCGCTAGCTCTCTAGTTTGCGAGTTAGCATGTGTCTCAAGACCCTGCAGTTGCGCAATATGTTGTAAATAAAAAGAGTATATTCATTCCAAAAACATGCTAGGTTAATTAGCAACTCCAAATTGTCCATAGGTATGAATGTGAGTGTGAATGGTTGTTTGTCTAGTATATGTGCCCTGTGATTGGCTGGGCCACCAGTCCAGGGTGTACCCCGCTTCTCGCCCAAAGACAGCTGGGATAGGCTCCAGCACCCCCCGCGACCCTTGTGAGGAAAAGCGGTAGAAAATGAATGAATGAATTAATAAAAATTAGCCAAATGAGCCAGTTTTTAAACGGCTCTTTAAAACGAACGACTCACAAAGATCTGGCTCCCAATGAAAAAGGCAAAAAATCCCATCTCTATTAGAACTAGTAGATTTGGAACTGTTTTCAGAAGGGGAGTGGCTGCACATTGGTCAAGTGGTTAGCACGCAGACCTCACAGCTAGGAGACCAGAGTTCAATTCCACCCTCCACAACCATTCACACTCACATTCATACCTATGGGAAATTTGGAGTCGCTAATTAACCTAGCATGTTTTTGGAATGTGGGAGGAAACCGGAGTACCCGGAGAAAACCCACGCATGCACGGGGAGAACATGCAAACTCCACACAGAGATGGCCGAGGGTGGGGAAAGACAAAAACATAAGAAGCCAAAAAGTTACCACTTCCACAAAAAATAGGAGGAGAACTCATTCATTTTTTCATTTTCTACTGTTTATCCTCACAAGGAGGGGGTGCTGGAGCCTATCCCAGCTGTCTTCGGGTGAGAGGCGGGGCACACCCTGGACTGGTCGCCAGCCAATCACAGGGCACATATAGACAAACAACCATTCACACTCACATTCATACCTATGGACAATTTGGAGTCGCTAATTAACCTAGCATGTTTTGGGAATGTGGGAGGAAACCGGAGTACCCGGAGAAAACCCACGCTTGCACGGGGAGAACATACAAACTCCACACAGAGATGGCCGAGGGTGGGGAAAGACAAAATAAGAAGCCAAAAAGTTACCACTTCCACACAAATTAGGAGGAGAACTCATTCATTTATTCATTTTCTACTGCTTACCCTCACGAGGGTCGCGGGGAGGGGGGGTGCTGGAGCCTATCCCAGCTGTCTTCGGGCAAGAGGCGGGGTACACCCTGGACTGGTGGCCAGCCAATCACAGGGCACATATAGACAAACAACCATTCACACTCACATTCATACCTATACCCGCGACCCTCGTGAGGATAAACGTAAACGGAAGGAAATTTATGAATGAATTTATGAATAATTAGTAAATAAACACAATTAGTAAATGTCATGTAAATGTTACTAAATTATATTAGTGTAAATAATAATAATAATAAAATAATAACATACTGTTTATTTCATTCTTTTGATTAAAACTGCTTGTAAAATGCGAATATTTATTTACATTTATCGTTGTAATTTTTTAATGTAAAAGTAGAAAATGAATGAATGAGTATTAGTAAATAAACACAATTAGTAAATGTCATGTAAATAGTTAGTAATTAAACGATATTAGCGTAAATAATAATAATAATAATAATAAAATAATAATATACTGTTTATTTCATTGCTGCTTATAAAATGCGTATATTTATTTATATTTATCATTGTAGTTTTTTCATGTAAAAAGCAGTATCGACCACAAATATCAGCCCAAGCAAAATCGGCCAATATCGGCTAAAGGTGATGGAAAAAAATCGGCAAAAAAAATTAATTTAATTTACTAATTCATGCATAAACAAAGAGCGTGCAAACTAGACTTGAAGAATTGAAGAAGAGCTCGGTTGTATTCATGAAAAAAGAACATCCATCTAAGATACATTCCCAAAAAGGAGGAAAAGAGGAAGGCCGATAGAGGAAGCAGGAAGAGCGCGGCTGCGGTGTGACGAAGCGGCCGTAAACGCTAGTAGTCGTGATGGACTGCGTTCATTAAGTTCTTCTTTTAAAGCCTTGCATCAACACCGAGAGGACGCCGCTAATTGTCCTCACTATTCCTGAAAATGGACTCAATCCCTCAGCTTCACTGGTCCCCCCCCCCCCCCCACACACACACACGTGCAAGCGTGATGACACCTGGGCTTTGAAATGAAAACCAGCTTGTTGCGGACATATTGTGTGTCTGCCATTATGGCCGCTATTATTCCATGCGATTGTAAATGTGCCGGGAAACGGCGTCGGCTTTAATAAAAACGTTTCCCAACACAGGAATTGATCTGGTGGTGTTAGTCCCGCCCGCGGTGGATGGATGACTGCCGGACGCCTCATCTGTCGGAGTGGGGAGCAAGGCCGGAGGATGGAGAAGGAGGACGAGGGCGGCGAGCAGTGAGTGATGTTGAAGATGTTCAATTAAGCTTTTTTTTTTTTTTTTTTTTTTTTTTTTACTTCCCGGCTTTTCCAGTGACTCCAGTGCAGATAAATATCATACAGCGTGAGTCGCATTCATTGTGGAAAAAATCAATTCTCCAATCTCATTCAGCCTTACAGGGAGGAAGGAAGGAGCACCTGGGAAAATAAATAGCTACCTTTACAATAAGCGGGCGTAATGCAGATGAATGTACCGGCGGTGAAGCCTCACGGCCGCCCGCCTCCATTGCCTTGGCTGCAGAGTAACGAGCAAGGCTTCACTGCGCTTCCTGTTTCCTGTTATGCTGCCAAATCCTCCTCAGTGGATAACAATCACATGTCACCCACACATTAATTAGGCTCATTAATTTTTTCATCTTAAAGTGCATCTATTGGGAATTTCTGCCCACCATTCATAATCCTGATGTATTTTTATTAGTGTTCTAAAGATATACAAACAGCTAAAACTACGCAGACAATGAATGGGACACACCTATTCTATCCATGCATATTCATGATAACATGTCATACTTCATTCCTAGCAACATAGAAAGGAAAGCTACAGCTAGCTTTGGCTAGCATGTGCTGAGGCTAGCCGCTAGCCTGTAGCGAGATGTCACTATGTATGTAATGTACACGGTGAGGCAAAAGTATCTGACACATTTGTAGGTTAAATAAAAGGCAAATAAAGTAAAGAAACTCAATTTTTTACATTTTTGAAAAATACATATAAATAAAAAAAGTACATAAGTAATATGTCGTATATTACTTAATATTATACTTAATATTTCTTAATACGTCTAAAAGTAATATGTCTTATTTTGTCTACTATATTGGGTACTACGAGTGTAAAGGTGACTGTAGGGGTGTTATTTCATGTCTACAGGGCTCTAATGAAGTCAAACACATATCTTTATTAGTGTTCTAAAGATATACAAACAGCTAAAACTATGCACATAATGAATGGGACACACCTATTCTATCCATGTATATTCATGATAACATGTCGTACTTCATTCCTAGCAACATAAAAAGGAACGCTACACCTAGCCTCCAAAACAAAAAGCCCCAATATGTAGCGTTAGCTTTGGCTAGCGTGTGCTGAGGCTAGCCGCTAAATGATCCGACACATTTATAGGTTAAATAAAAGGCAAATAAAGTAAAGAAAGAATACATATAAATAAAAAAAGTACATAAGTAATATGTCTTATATTACTTAATTTTATACTTAATATTTCTTAATATGTCTAAAAGTGTCTTATTTTGTCTACTATATTGGGTACTACGAGTGTAAAGGTGACTGTAGGGGTGTTATTTCATGTCTACAGGGCTCTAATCATGTTAAACAACATATTTAAATGTTTGTAAACAAATTTTGTATGTGTAATATGTCTTATTTTCTCCTATTTTGTCTACTATGCTGGGTACTACAAGTATAAAAGTGACTGTAGGGGTGTTATTTCGTATCTACAGGGCTCTAATCATGTTAAACAGCATATTTATAAGGTTGTAAACAAGTTTTGTACATGTAATATGTCTTATTTTCTGTCAGTATGTCTACTATATTGGGTACTATGAGTGTGAAAGTAGACTGTAGGGGTGTTATTTCATGTCTACAGGGCTCTAATCATGTTAAACAGCATATTTCAAAGGTTGTAAACAAGTTTTGTAAGTGAAATATGTCCTATTTTCTCCTATTTTGTCTACTATGCTGGGTACTACAAGTATAAAAGTGACTGTAGGGGTGTTATTTCGTATCTACAGGGCTCTAATCACGTTAAACAACATATTCAAATGGTTCTAAACAAGTTCTGTATGTGAAATATGTCCTTTTTTCTCTCATTATTTCTACTATATTGGGTACTATGAGTGTAAACGTGACTGTAGGGGTGTTATTTCATGTCAGCAGGGCTCTAATCATGTCAAACAGCCTATTTCAAAGGTTGTAAACAAGTTTTGTATGTGTAATATGTCTTATTTTGTCTACTATATTGGGTACTATGAGTGTAAAGGTGACTGTAGGGGTGTTATTTCATGTCTACAGGGCTCTAATCATGTTAAACAGCATATTTCAAAGATTGTAAACATGTTTTGTATGTGTAATATGTCTTATTTTCTCTCATTAAGTCGACTATATTGGGTACTACAAGTATAAAAGTGACTGTAGGGGTGTTATTTTGTGTCTACAGGGCTCTAATTATATTAAACAGCATATTTAAAAGGTTATAAACAAGTTTTCAACGTGTAATATGTCTTATTTTGTCTACTATATTGGGTACTACGAGTGTAAAGGTGACTGTAGGGGTGTTATTTCATGTCTACAGGGCTCTAATCATGTTAAACAGCATATTTGAAAGGTTGTAAACAAGTTTTGTACATGTAATATGTCTTATTTTCTGTCATTATGTCTACTATATTGGGTACTACAAGTATAAAAGTGATTGTAGGGGTGTTATTTCGTGTCTACAGGGCTCTAATCATGTTAAACAGCAGGTGTGACTATTTAGGACAGCCGTAGTCTGACTAGACTGGACGAAAGGTTTTACTAGTCGGACTAGATAGGACCTGCTCGCCTTTCCAACCTGAACAGTCCGGTAGAGACGGATCGAGTGCCCTGCGGATACGATGACCTGGATGACAGAGGACATTGACATGAAGGCATGAAGTGACATAATGAGGAGCTTCCAGTGTGAAGGAGACGTGAAGGAGGATGGGCGGGTCTTCATGGACCGGTTCATGAGGAAGCCACGTTAGCATGCGAGGACGTGACGCTGTGACACGGCTGAAAAAGAAAGCGAGATCACACTAAGCTCCATTAGTAGAAAGTCTTGTTTGGATCCTTGGAGGCTTTGTGAGTTTAAGACGTTTAAGACCGCCAGTGTTGCTAAACTCTAAGCTTCAGCGGGTCTGCCGTCAGAGTCAGAACAGATGCCGACCCGTCTGACTCGAATAATAACGAGACGTGCAAGCTGCTTGAAATAAAGTGTCTTTCTTGTTCAGGTGAGCACAATTACACGCCCGATGTTGTCTTTTTCATGTCGGAGAAGGAGTGAGCACTACAAAGAGAATAAGAAATGATAGAGATATTTGGCGAGTCGTAAACGAAGCCGAGCGCTGAGCTCAAACTGCGACTCAACAGGGGATGGTTTTGTACATGTAATATGTCTTATTTTGTCTACTATATTGGGTACTAAAAGTGTAAAGTTGACTGTGGGGGTGTTATTCCATGTCTACAGAGCTCTAATAATGTTAAGTCCAGTTTCATTGACTCATGAGTACTGGACAAAGATTCAAACGTCACTGACTCACGAGCACGTAAAACAAAAACTCGAGTTTCACCGACTCAAAGGAATTAAAGTGACTCAATTAAGTGACTCAAAGTGACTCTCGGGTACCAGATGAATATTCCAGTTTCATTGACTCATGAGTACTGAACAAAGATTCAAAGGAATTAGGAAAATACTTGGGTTTCGCTGACTTGTGAGTGCTCAAAGATTTCACTGACTCACAGGTACTCGGTGAAGACTCAAATTTTACTGACTCACGAGTATTGGATGTAGGCTCAAGTTTGGCTGACTGGCTTGCAGGTACTGGAGGAAGACTTCATGATTCAGAGTCTTTGTCGACACCCCATCAGTCAGTGAAACTCGAGTCTTTGGCCAGTATTTGTGAGTCAGTAAAACTGGAATAAACTCGGGTTTCACTAGGGGATCACCAGTATTGGACATAGAATCTAATTTTACTGACTCACGGATAAACTTTTCTACTTGAAGAATATTCCAGTTTTACTGACTCACAAATGCTGGCCAAAGACTTGAGTTTCACCGACTCATGGGTAGTTGACAAAGATTCTGGCACTAATGAATCATGGACACTGGGCAAAGATTCCAGTTCCATAATGACTCACGAGTACTGGACAAAGACTCGAGTTGGACTGACAATAAGTCGTGGGTGCTTGCAGAGCAACTCTATTAATACTAAAGTTTCACCGACTCGCGGGTACCAGATGAATATTCCAGTTTCATTGACTCATGAGCACTGGACAAAGATTCAAACGTCACTGACTCACGAGCACGTAAAACAAAAACTTGAGTTTCAACGACTCAAAGGAATTAGGAAAAAGACTTGGGTTTCATTGACTTGTGAGTACTCAACAAAGACTTCACTGACTCACGGGTACTCAGTGAAGACTCAAATTTTACTGACTCACGAGTACTGGATGAAGGCTCGAGTTTGGCTGACTGGCTTGCTGGAGGAAGACTCGGGTTTCACTAGGGTATCACCAGTATTGGACAAGGAATCAAATTTTACTGACTCATGGATAATACTTTTCTGGGTACTTGAAGAATATTCCAGTTTTACTGACTCACAAATACTGGCCAAAGACTCGAGTTTCACCGACTCATGGGTAGTCGACAAAGACTCTGGCACTAATGAATCATGGACACTGGGCAAAGACTCCAGTTCCATAATGACTCACAAGTACTGGACAAAGACTCGAGTTTAACTGACAATAACTCGTGGGTGCTTGCAGAGCAACTCTATTAATACTCCAGTTTCACTGACTCGCGGGTACCAGATGAATATTCAAGTTTCATTGACTCATGAGTACTGAACAAAGATTCAAAGGAATTAGGAAAATACTAGGGTTTCACTGATTTGTGAGTACTCAACAAAGATTTCACTGACTCACGGGTACTTGGTGAAGACTCAAATTTTACTGACTCACGAGTACTGGATGAAGGCTCGAGTTTGGCTGACTGGCTTGCTGGAGGAAGACTCAGGTTTCACTAGGGTATCACCAGTATTGGACAAAGAATCAAATTTTACTGACTCACGGATAATACATTTCTGGGTACTTGAAGAATATTCCAGTTTTACTGACTCACAAATACTGGCCAAAGGCTCGAGTTTCACCGACTCATGGGTAGTCGACAAAGACTCTGAATCATGGATGTTGGGCAAAGACTCCAGTTCCATAATGACTCACGAGTACTGGACAAAGACTCGAGTTGAACTGACAACTGCAGAGCAATTCTATTAACACTCCAGTTTCACTGACTCGTGAGTACTGGACAAGGATTCAAACTTTACTGACTCATGAGTACGTAACAAAAACTCAAGTTTCACCGACTCAAAGGAATTAGGAAAATACTAGGGTTTCACTGATTTGTGAGTACTCAACAAAGATTTCACTGACTCATGGGTACTTGGTGAAGACTCAAATTTTACTGACTCACGAGTACTGGATGAAGGCCCGAGTTTGGCTGGCTGGCTTGCAGGTACTGGAGGAAGACTCGGGTTTCACTAGGGGATCACCAGTATTGGACCAGATGAATATTCACCAGTATTCACTGGGGATCACCAGTATTGGACAAAGAATCAAATTTTACTGACTCACGGATAATACTTTTCTGACTCATGGGTACTTGAAGAATATTCCAGGTTTACTGACTCACAAATACTGGCCAAAGACTCGAGGTTCACTGACTCATGGGTAATCAACGAATACTCTGGATGTACTGAATCATGGATGTTGGGCAAAGACTCCAGTTCCATAATGACTCACGAGTACTGGACAAAGACTCGAGTTGAACTGACAATAACTCGTGGGTGCTTGCAGAACAACTCTGTTAATACTAAAGTTTCACTGACTCTCGGGTACCAGATGAATATTCCAGTTTCATTGACTCATGAGCACTGGACAAAGATTCAAACGTCACTGACTCACGAGTACGTAACAAAAACTCGAGTTTCATTGACTCAAAGGAATTAGGAAAGACTCGAGTCTAACTGACTCATGGGTACTCGACCATAACTCGTGGGTGCTTGCAGAACAACTCTATTAATACTAAAGTCTCACTGACTCTCGGGTACCAGATGAATATTCCAGTTTCATTGACTCATGAGTACTGGACAAAGATTCAAACGTCACTGATTCACGAGTACGTAACAAAAACTCGAGTTTCACAGACTCAAAGGAATTAGGAAAATACTTGGGTTTCACTGACTCACGGGTACTCGGTGAAGACTCAAGTTTTACTGACTCACGAGTACTGGATGAAGGCTCGAGTTTGGCTGACTGGCTTGCAGGGGATCACCAGTATTGGACAAATAATCTAATTTTACTGACTCATAGGTACTTGACGAAGATTCGGGTATGACTGACTCTCAGGTGATCGATGAAGAATTGATTTTATCTGACAAAGACTCACAGGTTTTTGAACGACTCCCAAGAAGTGGAATGGAAAGACTCGAAAGCATGATATGACAACTCAAACGTGACAATTTCTCACCGGATGAGCAAGAAAACGAATCTAATGGTCAAGCATGTCCGAGTCGATGCCATTGTGGAAACATTTGTCTTCCGTTAAAAGTGAGAAGAATCAAACAAGCCTCCGTGATTGTTTGATCAACTTTCTCTATCAGCATTGTGAGATTTAATTAAGCTCAGGCCAGCTCAGGGTGATATTGCAAAATCATTGGTAATTGCTCTAAGAGCTCCGAGTACTCTTGGATCGTGTTTCACATCGTGAATGAGAACAATTTGGCGACTGATGGCGTTCTGATTGCAAGCAAGCAAGCATCGGCACACAGAACGGAATCAAATATGACAAACGACCTTGTGAGCTTTTCAGTAAAATGAAGGAATTTTTCTTTGGAGAGCGACATATTTAAATGTAAATAGATCATTTGCAACCAGTCTGAGCACAAAGTGATCCATTATCTCTCTGATTGGTCGAGCCACTGAGTTGCCAGTGATACAAGTTTGCTGTGAAAGTAAACGGCCTTCAGTGGTAATGATGTTCTATACTGACAATTCATACGGAGCGTTTATGTTTGCTTTAGCGCGGCGAGCGCCGGGAAGCCACGTTTTGTCAACATGATTTAGATGATCCTATTTCCCGCTAAGTGAGGAGGATGAAGCCTTGTGTCAATCAATAGCGACACTGCTAGCACGTGTCGATCGGGACACGTCAATGCGAGCACATCGATATCTAAACTTCCGCCGCCCTCTTGGGTATGTGGGGGGCGGGGGGGGGGGGGGGGGAAGCGTTTATCAATGACACCACCGGGATCAATGCTGCTGACAGCGTCCCGGCCTGCCTGTAGAGGCGCTCACGCCGTCTATTAACGTTCTTGTCCAGTTAGTCCAATTTCTTTAGCTAGCCCTGAAGCACAACAGTCTCAAAACTGGAAACAACCAACAACATCGTCTGATCTGACTTCAGGAGGGGGGGTACTTTCTACCCTGCAGCTAACATATCGTATAACATCTTTACTTCAGAAGTACTACTAATTGTGAGAAAACGGTAGCGGAAAGAAGAAACCTCGATAAGGGACTTCAGGTGGGGGGTACTTTCTACCCTGCAGCTAACATATCGTATGACATCTTTACTTCAGAAGTACTACTAATTGTGAGAAAACGGTAGCGGAAAGAAGAAACCTCGATAAGGGACTTCAGGAGGGGGGGTACTTTCTACCCTGCAGTTTACATATCATGTGATATCTGTACTTCAGAAGTAAAAAAACTCAAAACCCTGTTTGCGGAAAGAAGAAACCTCAATAAGGGACTTCAGGAGGGGGGGTACTTTCTACCCTGCAGCTTACATATCATGTGATATCTTTACTTCAGAAGTACTACTAATTGTTTAAATACAGTGAGAAAACAGTAGCGGAAAGAAGAAACCTCGATAATGGACTTCAGGGGGGGGGTGCTTTCTACCCTGCAGCTTACATATTGTATGACATCTTTACTTCAGAAGTACTACTAATTGTGAGAAAACGGTAGCGGAAAGAAGAAACCTCGATAAGGGACTTCAGGTGGGGGGTACTTTCTACCCTGCAGCTAACATATCGTATGACATCTTTACTTCAGAAGTACTACTAATTGTGAGAAAACGGTAGCGGAAAGAAGAAACCTCGATAAGGGACTTCAGGAGGGGGGGTACTTTCTACCCTGCAGTTTACATATCATGTGATATCTGTACTTCAGAAGTAAAAAAACTCAAAACCCTGTTTGCGGAAAGAAGAAACCTCAATAAGGGACTTCAGGAGGGGGGGTACTTTCTACCCTGCAGCTTACATATCATGTGATATCTTTACTTCAGAAGTACTACTAATTGTTTAAATACAGTGAGAAAACAGTAGCGGAAAGAAGAAACCTCGATAATGGACTTCAGGGGGGGGGTGCTTTCTACCCTGCAGCTTACATATTGTATGACATCTTTACTTCAGAAGTAAAAAACTTAAAACCCCGTTTGTGGAAAGAAGAAACCTCGATAATGGACTTCAGGGGGGGTACTTTCTACCCTGCAGCTTACATATCGTATGACATCTTTACTTCAGAAGTACTACTAATTGTTTAAATACAGTGAGAAAACTGTAGCGGAAAGAAGAAACCTCGATAAGGGACTTCAGGAGGGGAGGTACTTTCTACCCTGCAGCTAACATATCGTGTGACATCTTTACTTCAGAAGTAAAAAAACTCAAAACCCTGTTTGCGGAAAAAAGAAACCTCGATAAGGGACTTCAGGAGGGGGGGGGTACTCTCTACCCTGCAGCTCACATATCGTATGACATCTTTACTTCAGAAGTACTACTAATTGTTTAAATACAGTGAGAAAACGGTAGCGGAAAGAAGAAACCTCGATAAGGGACTTCAGGAGGGGGTACTTTCTACCCTGCAGCTTACATATCATATGACATCTTTACTTCAGAAGTACTACTAATTGTTTAAATACAGTGAGAAAACGGTAGCGGAAAGAAGAAACCTCGATAAGGGACTTCAGGGGGGGGTACTTTCTACCCTGCAGCTAACATATCGTGTGACATCTTTACTTCAGAAGTAAAAAAACTCAAAACCCTGTTTGCGGAAAAAAGAAACCTCGATAAGGGACTTCAGGAGGGGGGGTACTTTCTACCCTGCAGCTCACATATCGTATGACATCTTTACTTCAGAAGTACTACTAATTGTTTAAATACAGTGAGAAAACGGTAGCGGAAAGAAGAAACCTCGATAAGGGACTTCGGGAGGGGGGGTACTTTCTACCCTGCAGCTCACATATCGTATGACATCTTTACTTCAGAAGTACTACTAATTGTTTAAATACAGTGAGAAAACGGTAGCGGAAAGAAGAAACCTCGATAAGGGACTTCAGGAGGGGGGGTACTTTCTACCCTGCAGCTTACATATTGTATGACATCTTTACTTCAGAAGTACTACTAATTGTTTAAATACAGTGAGAAAACGGTAGCGGAAAGAAGAAACCTCGATAAGGGACTTCAGGGGGGGGTACTTTCTACCCTGCAGCTTACATATTGTATGACATATTTACTTCAGAAGTACTACTAATTGTTTAAATACAGTGAGAAAACGGTAGCGGAAAGAAGAAACCTCGATAAGGGACTTCATTAGGGGGGGTACTTTCTACCCTGCAGCTTACATATCACGTGACATCTTTACTTCAGAAGTAAAAAAACTCAAAACCCCGTTTGCGGAAAGAAGAAACCTCAATAAGGGACTTCAAGGGGGGGGGGTACTTTCTACCCTGCAGTTTACATATCGTATAACATCTTTACTTCAGAAGTACTACGAATTGTTTAAATACAGTGAGAAAACTGTAGCGAAAAGAAGAAACCAAACACGTGGCCTGCAGGACACTAGTTTGAGGCCCCGCCTTGATATGAAAGTTTAATGTTTAAAGTTTGATATGGATGCTGTATGGTATCATGTACCCAGAAAAAATGATTACGTTTGATTAATGTTCATGTTAAAGGTTAAATAACTGTTAATAGTTATCCTCCCTATCCGTGTGGAAGTGGTAAGTTTTTGGCTATTTAAGTTTAAAGGAAATAACTTGAATGCTACCGTTTAGGTTGCTAGCTCTCTAGTTTGCGAGTTAGCATGTGTCTCAAGACCCTGCAGTTGCGCAATATGTTGTAAATAAAAAGAGTATAAATGTGACTATAGTCGTGTTTTGTCATGTCTACAGGGCTCTAATAATGCTTTGTTCATTTTAATCTGAAAAAAATCATTTGTCTACCCACCAACTATATGTGGTTTCATGAGTTTTTATTATTTGCTGTTTTATTATTATTATTATTATATTTATTTATTACTGATTGATTTTCTTTATTCTTGATTTGTTTATTTATTTTTCATCTTATTTTGTGCAGAAAAATAAAAATGAAGATATTTGAGAACAGTGGAATGTTTTGTCAGAGCTTTTCTTGTAGAAAATTGGAACCAAAGCACTGAAAAAGTTTTTATATTTAGTTGCCGGAAGCGATTATAATATCAATCAGGGATGCAATGTGAGAACATGCATGTCATGGTTCCCTGTTAGAACACAAATGCTGGAAAAAAAAAAAAAAAAAGACCACAGCGGGGGAGAAAGAAATCAATTGTTGCCATAGCGACCCTGTTTGTGCACAGAGATGTAAACATCTTGTCTCCAACATCACTCGAAATCAATGGGAGTCTTGAAGGGACATAGGGCCACAATGCTTGAACTATTAGGGACCTCCCGAACACTTTGAGGACACTGAGGAGCAGAAGAATTATCGGAACAATTATCGGGTCACCCTCATCCATCTCTGTGTGGAGTTTGCATGTTCTCCACGTGCATGCGTGGGTTTTCTCCGGGTACTCCGGTTTCCTCCCACATTCCAAAATCATGCTAGGTTAATTAGCTCTCCATGAAAAAGCCAAAAAATCCCATCTCTCTTAGAACTAGTAGATTTGGAACTGTTTTCAGAAGGGACGTGGATGCACGGCGGTCGAGTGGTTAGCACACAGACCTAGGAGACCAGGGTTCAATTCCACCCTCGGCCATCTCTGTATGGTTTTCCTCCCACATTCCAAAAACATGCTAGGTTAATTAGCGACTCCAAAATGTCCATAGGTATGAATGTGAGTCTAGCTTGCAAATTCAAGCAAAAACGCTTGAAAAATAGCTGCACGGTGATCGAGTGGTTAGCATGCAGACCCGAGTTCAATCCCACCCTCGGCCATCTCTTTGTGGAGTTTCCATGTTTTTCCCGGGTACTCCGGTTTCCTCCCACATTCCAAAAACATGCTAGGTTAATTAGCGACTCCAAATTGTCCATAGGTATGAATGTGAGTGTGAATGGTTGTTTGTCTATATGTGCCCTGTGATTGGCTGGCCACCAGTCCAGGGTGTACCCTGCCTCTCTCGCCCAAAGACAGCTGGGATAGGCTCCAGCACCCCTGCAACCCTCGTGAGGATAAGCGGTAGAAAATGAAAATAAATGACTTTATATTTAAGCAAAGTTGATCAATCATGGCGCAGGCCTCACAGCTAGGAGACCCGAGTTCAATTCCACTCTCGGCTGTCTCTGTGTGCAGTTTGCATGTTCTCCCCGTGCATGCGTGGGTTTTCTCCGGGTACTCCGGTTTCCTCCCACATTCCAAAAACATGCTAGGTTAATTAGCGACTCCAAATTGTCCATAGGTATGAATGTGAGTGTGAATGGTTGTTTGTCTATATGTGCCCTGTGATTGGCTGGCCACCAGTGCAGGGTGTACCCCGCCTCTCGCCCGAAGACAGCTGGGATAGGCTCCAGCAACCCCGGCAACCCTCGTGAGGAAAAGCGTTAAAAAATGAATGATCGCTAGGACAGATAAGTCCTAGCGATAAAATAACTGCTAACTGATAAGGGGCAAAGAAAAGATACCGTGCATCTCTCACTGACGATATCGGCGAAGACAAATGACTTTGCATTCATGATGAAGTGGGTTAAAAAAAAAAAAACGATTCATTGAGCACAAGAACTTTCCTCCTCTAAGTACCCATCTCAGTACTCTGAGAAGCGAAAGGATAGTAAACACCATAGCGTACGAACGGAGCGATGGAGGAAGCTAATCCTGTTAGCCGCCTAATCGCCGTCAACACGCGGTCCAGACAGGCAATATATATATACGAGTAGAGACGTAGGAAGCTGCAGCCTCAGCATCACTCCAGCGTGTCTGCGAGGGAGGTGTCCGCAGATCCATTACCCATTATCATCGTTTGGCTCTTGGGGATTAATGTGGATAAAGTGATGGGAGGGAAAGAATAAAGACTTAGCCTCATATCCTGTTGGCTTTTCGCCAGGGTAGCCTTCTCGCGGCACACTTATTGGGTCGAGGAAAAAAAAAAAAAAAAAAAAGCCTGCCACATTCTATCCTCTGTGTCAGTAATTGAAAAGTAGATGAAATAACTTCATATGTTTGCTAGTAGGAAAAGCCTCAGTGAGGTGTGTCAAGTCCAGGTTTGGCTTCTCCAGAGATGGAGACCGTTCTGAAGGTGGACTCATTTCACAGAGTCAAAAGTATTGGGACCCGGAATAAGTCATCATCAGTCTGTGACATTCAGTGGGAAGGTTCGCAGAGGGTTCTGGGACATTTAACTGGGAGGAAACCTCATAGAGGACTTAGGACATGTCTTCTTATCCTCACTAGAATCAAACTATGGAATGGATTGAGTAAGGAAGTCTTGAACCAGTCATGATGTGCTATATATATCACTATATTGACACTTACTATGGTACCCAATATGTCATTGGATGCTCATATCACCTCGTACTTCGGTACGTGACAAAAATTTAAAAAATTAAAAAAATTCTAAAAAACTAAATAAAAATTTATAAAAATTACTAAAATAAATTAATAAATAAAATAAATTTGCTAAATACAAGGATGAAGAGTCTTGAACCAGTCATGATGTGCTAGTATATATATCACTATATTGACACTTACTATGGTAGCCATTATGGCATTGTATGGTCATATCATCTCGTACTTCAGTACGTGACAAAAATTAAAAAAATTAAAAAATTTCGAAAAAACTAAATAAAAATTTATAAAAATTAATAAAATAAATTAAGAAATAAAATAAATGTGTTAAATACAAGGATGAAGAGTCTTGAACCAGTCATGATGTGCTATATATATCACTATATTGACACTTACTATGGTACCCATTACGGCATTGGATGCTCATATCACCTTGTACTTCAGTATATGCAAAAAATAAAAAAATAAATAAATTTAAATTTAAAAAAACAAAAAAAACTTTTTTGAAAGCAGGAAGTGAACAAATGTAACAGTTACTGATTGTAAAAGTACCAGATGGAGGGGTAGGATTTAATAAGCTTTGCTTCTTCCTACTCCTTTTGGACATGTGGAACTGTGAACTGATTATGGGATGCATTCAATTGTAATCTGATGCATGTTCAAATGAAATAAAACCATTACCATTACTGGCATGCTGGACCTTACCCAAGCTGACATCGGGCGAGAGGCGGGTTCCACCCTGGACTGGTGGGCAGCCAATCACAGGACACATATAGACAAACAACCATTCACATCAAGTGTTGAGATTTAACACTTTGTTTGACAGTCCTTGAACTCCTCATAGTTGTGTGGACAACAGAAGTTTGTTTGCCGATGTTAGGACCGAACGCTTTAGTTCTGCTGCTCCTCCGACGGCGCGGCGATGGCGCGGGTGACTCACGGCGAGCAGAGACCGCCAACGAAGCGATTGTCCTGCTGTTTTCCCGGCGAAGTCGCCGGGTCTAACTGTCGCTTCTCTAAAAGTGACGGCCACTTTAATCGCCGTGTGTTTGACTATTCCCCAATTTGCCTTTTAATTATGATGCGCTAAGTGCTAGCTCGCCATGCCCCGGGGAGGAAATGAAACATGTACAAATGACAGCAGCTTGCCACTGAAAATCAAATCTGGCTCTTCAGCAGCAACGCAGACGGGGGGGTGTGGGGGGTGCACACCGGAGCCAAAGCGACTGACACCTTGCCAATCAGTTGAAAAAAAAAAAACTGGGTCGTGCTGGTCCATTACGGATAAGCGAGTTGTGCTGAGCGTTGTAATTTAGTGACGCCGCACACTTGGCCCGACTACGGGATTGGAGATAGACCGCGGTGGAGTGTAGCGGTGCGGGTACAAAGCTAAGATTAGACGGAGGTAAACGAAGGTGGTGCTCATTAAAGATGAATATGCTACAACAATGCTTTGCTTCATGTGGATGTGATGACGCACCGAAGCTCTTCGTTCCTCTGCGGGCTCTTCGATTCATCATTTGGAGAGAGGTTTTGTATTACTGTGTGTGTTTCCTGGACGTGCTCGTTTTTTTTTGTTTTTTGTTTTTTTTTCCTCAAAAACCATGCCACGTGATGCCACACTGCCATCTGTGGGTGGCCGGCTGGTTTGCACGGCGTTGAAGCATCTGATGATGAAATAATGCGTCATGTCACAGCTGGGAGAACCTGGATGGGACCTGCAGGACAGGGCCAACCCGGTTAACATGTGACCCGCGATCTAACAAAGTAAGTCTGCCACTTTTTTTCGGGACTCGTTGGCAGCAATTCGGTGATGCGCTGACCCGAGATCCACCCTGGCAGAGGGAATTTATCTCTGTCAACAGTTTTTTTTTTTTTCTTACTGGAGCCAACTTTTCTTTCTGTGGAAATCCGACTGCTCTCTCTTCCCTTTTCTTGTCTCTCTCTTTCTCTCTCTTCTTCTGGAAGATCTAGAAAGCTTTCTAGATTACTAATTACTACATTTCCACCACTGATGTTGGAAACTGAGATTGTTTGCACTGAAAATCCAATACAGCTGAATTAAATGCAGATTCTGGAAGATCTAGAAAGCTTTCTGTGGGGAAAAGGAGTGACTGGTGCTAATTAGCCACAGATAGCATAAGCGTGTTTGATATTTAGCATGGACAACAACAATCGAATGAACGCAACATTATGATCTTTGTCAAGCCAGATGACATACAGACAGAATGCGAGATAGATAACTAGATAACTACACCCAGGCATGCCCATATAAGTCGCATATGTGTTGCATTATAGAGTCTGCATAGAGGAAAGCGTCAAGTTACAATGTCTGGAGTTGCTAATAGCCATTTCCACCATAATCGGGGGCACTGAAAATCCAATACAGCTGGATTAGGTGCAGATTCTGAAGGATCTAGAAAGCTTTCTGTGGGGAAAAGGGATGACTGGTGCAAATTAGCCACAGATAGCATGAGTGTGTTTGATATTTAGCATGGACAACAACAATCAAATGGACGCTTTGTCAAGCCAGATGACATACAGACAGAATGCGAGATAGATAACTAGATAACTACACCCAGGCATGCCCATATAAGTCGCATATGTGTTGCATTATAGAGTCGGCATAGAGGTAGCGTCAAGTTACAATGTCTGAAGTTGCTAATAGCCATTTCCACCATAATCGGGGGCACTGAAAATCCAATACAGCTGGATTAGGTGCAGATTCTGAAGGATCTAGAAAGCTTTCTGTGGGGAAAAGGGGTGACTGGTGCTAATTAGCCACAGATAGCATGAGCGTGTTTGATATTTAGCATGGACAACAACAATCAAATGAACGCAACATTATGATCTTTGTCAAGCCAGATGACATACAGACAGAATGCAAGATAGATAACTAGATAACTACACCCAGGCATGCCCATATAAGTTGCATATGTGTTGCATTATAGAGTCTGTATAATTACTACAGTTCCTCTATTGATGTTGTACACTGATATTGTTTACACTGAAAATCCAATACAGCTGGATTAGGTACAGATTCTGGAAGATCTAGAAAGCTTTCTGTGGGGAAAAGGGATGACTGGTGCTAATTAGCCACAGATAGCATGAGCGTGTTTGATATTTAGCATGGACAACAACAATCAAATGAACGCAACATTATGATCTTTGTCAAGCCAGGTGACATACAGACAGAATGCGAGATAGATAACTAGATAACTACACCCAGGCATGCCCATATAAGTCACATATGTGTTGCATTATGCAACAGACGGCAACAGGTAGTACCACAAAAAAACACAAAATTACCACATTTCTGCTACTGATGTTGTACACTGAGATTGTTTGCACTGAAAATCCAATACAGCTGGATTAGGTGCAGATTCCGGAAGATCTAAAAAAAAGTTTTCTGTGTGGGTCATTGTGTGTAGCTGCTCTATAGAACACCACAACTCAATACAAAGGGCCAACTTTTCTTTTTGTGGAAATCCGACTGCTCTCTCTTCGCTTTCTTGTCTCTCTCTTTCTCTCTCTCTCGCTCGTGAGCTCGGAGCCGACTCGACCCGGTCGATGGCCGCTAATGAAAGGGGGCCTTTATGAAGGTGTCAGCTGCTTTCCCTCACCGGAGCACACTGCTCTAATTGGAAGTAATGGTTATTAGCTGGGCCGTTGATTCATTGAGCTGGTGATTAGTGCACTCTATCGGCAATGCTTGGTGGGTGGACGGCCACAGCGGGTGGGCGGCAGCAGAGGAAGGTGGTGGAAGTGGAGCGTGTGCAGGTGTGTTTGATGTGGGAGGAAACATGCAGGGTCTGTCCATATGGGAACCTTCCTCGGATTATGTTTTGTGGAAGCTTGGGGAGATAAAAAAAAAAAAAAAACAAGAAAGAAAACCTTCACATGATGCCACCACATGAATTCTTGGAGGACCGATGCACTTGTTTTGGTATTTTGAATGTTTTTTTGGGAGGAAATGGGACATTTCATTTCAAAATGAAATGTACTGCAAAAAAGGTCAGTAAGGATAATTCATAATGCCGCCTACAGAGAACATACTAAGTCCTTATTTCTAAAATCACAAATACTTAAACTTGCTGATATAGTTAATTTTCAAACAGCTAAAATGATGCATAAGGCTAAAAATGTATGTGACAAAAAATTAAAAACATTAAAAAAAATTTAAAAAACTAAATAAAAATTTATAAAAATAAATAAAATAAATTAATAAATATAATAAATTTGCTAAATACAAGGATGAAGCGTCTTGAACCAGTCATGATGTGCTATATATATCACTATATTGACACTTACTATGGTACCCATTATGGCATTGGATGCTCATATCACCTCGTACTTCGGTTCGTGACAAAAAATTAAAAAATTTAAAAAAAATGTAAAAAACTAAATAAAATTTTTTAAAATAAATAAATAAATAAAATAAATTTTATTAAAAAAAATATTTTTAAAAAATATATATTTTTCTCTACTGTAAAGCGTATTTGAGTACTCTGAAAAGCACTATACAAATAAAATGTATTTATTATTATTATTATTATTATTATTATTATTATTATTCCCAAAGGCTACAAATGACCATAAACACAGAGGTGTCAAAAAGTGGCCAACCAAAATGACCCCGAGAGAGCAGCCACGATTCATCCCAGAGGTCACAAAAGACCCTGCAACAACATCCAATGAAGAGCAGGACTCACCTTTGGGAAAATAGTCTGTGGTCTAACCAGACAAACGTTGGACCTTCTGGAAGGTGTGTACCCCATTCCATCTGGCATTTGCGATAAAGAAGAGTCAAACGTAGTGGTGGTAGTGTGATGGTCTTTTTATTTTTATTTTTATTTTTATTTTTATTTTTATTTTTATTTTTATTTTTATTTTTATTTTTATTTTTATTTTTCCCAAAGGCTACAAATGACCATAAACACAGAGATGTGGAAAAAGTGGCCAACCAAAACGACCCCAAGAGCGCAGCCACAATTCATCCCAGAGGTCACAAAAGACCCCACAACAACATCCAATGAAGAGCAGGACTCACCTTTGGGAAAATACTGATTCTGACCAGACAAACGTTGGACTTTCTGGAAGGTGTGTACCCCATTCCATCTTGCATTTCAGATAAAGAGTCAAACGTAGTGGTGGTAGTGTGATGGTCTGATGATAAAGCATGAGTGAAGCAGAATTTCCGGCCATCTGTGGGGTGACAAATGATCCAAAACACATCAGCAAGTCCACCAACGCAAATGAAGACTTTGGATTGGCTAATATTTACATTATTTTGATGATCTGAAATACAAACCTGTAAAAAAGAAGAAGTCAGGAAGAGTGCAAAACTTGCTAGATGTCGAACCGTCACATTGAGAAGAGACTTCTTCTCTTTCATGTCCACACGAGCCCTGCAGCGTCCGAAAGAAAGCAGAACCATCATGTTCCACTTCACGTGAGGAGCCATAACCGTGAAAATGAATTTGAATAAGGACAAAAATGAGACGGCGCGTCACCTCGCCGGGCCGCCACGTCGCGAGCCTCTTTCCTGGCGGCGAGCCGTCAGGTAGACGGGTACTTTCATTAAGTAGGCTAATGGCGTACAGAGACAAGAAGCTGATATTAGCCACGGGGAAAGCCATTAAGAAGTGGGCCGGAGACAGCGGTGATGAAGAGCTGATTACAAAATCGCTGAAAGGAAAATGACTCGGGAGGTCGAATCGAAACAGAGCTCAGCCTCCGTGGAAGAATCCGACAGCCGGTCAGATAAAGAAAAAAAGCTCCGTCGCTGTGTGATAGTCCAGCTTAATAGATTTCCTGGTCGACTTTCTCGCTTTCTGTGGGGGAAAGGGGTGACTGGTGCTAATTAGCCACAGATAGCATGAGCGTGTTTGATATTTAGCATGGACAACAACAATCGAATGAACGCAACATTATGATCTTTGTCAAGCCAGATGACATACAGACAGAATGCGAGATAAATAACTAGCTAACTACACCCAGGCATGCCCATATAAGCTACTGATGTTGGACACTGAGATGGTTTGCACTGAAAATCCAATACAGCTGGATTAAGTGCAGATTCTGGAAGATCTAGAAAGCTTTCTGTGGGGAAACGGGTGACTGGTGCTAATTAGCCACAGATAGCATGAGCGTGTTTGATATTTAGCATGGACAACAACAATCAGATAAACGCAACATTATGATCTTTGTCAAGCCAGGTGACATATAGACAGAATGCGAGATAAATAACTAGCTAACTACACCCAGGCATGCCCATATAAGCTACTGATGTTGGACACTGAGATTGTTTGCACTGAAAATCCAATACAGCTGGATTAGGTGCAGATTCTGGAAGATCTAGAAGGCTTTCTGTGGGGAAACGGGTGACTGGTGCTAATTAGCCACAGATAGCATGAGCGTGTTTGATATTTAGCATGGACAACAACAATCAAATAAACGCAACATTATGATCTTTGTCAAGCCAGGTGACATACAGACAGAATGCGAGATAAATAACTAGCTAACTACACCCAGGCATGCCCATATAAGCTACTGATGTTGGACACTGAGATTGTTTGCACTGAAAATCCAACACAGCTGTATTAGGTGCAGATTCTGGAAGATCTAGAAAGCTTTCTGTGGGGGAAAGGGGTGACTGGTGCTAATTAGCCACAGATAGCATGAGCGTGTTTGATATTTAGCATGGACAACAACAATCAAATAAACGCAACATTATGATCTTTGTCAAGCCAGATGACATACAGACAGAATGCGAGATAAATAACTAGCTAACTACACCCAGGCATGCCCATATAAGCTACTGATGTTGGACACTGAGATCGTTTGCACTGAAAATCCAATACAGCTGGATTAAGTGCAGATTCTGGAAGATCTAGAAAGCTTTCTGTGGGGAAAGGGGTGACTGGTGCTAATTAGCCACAGATAGCATGAGCGTGTTTGATATTTAGCATGGACAACAACAATCGAATGAACGCAACATTATGATCTTTGTCAAGCCAGATGACATACATACAGAATGCGAGATAAATAACTAGATAACTACACCCAGGCATGCCCATATAAGTCGCATATGTGTTGCATTATAGAGTCTGCATAGAAGGAGCATCAAATTACAATGTCTGAATTTGCTAATAGCCTTTTCCACCATAATCGGGGGATCTATGTGAGTTTTTTTAAACTTGAGTAGTACCACAAAAACACATAATTACTACATTTCCACTACTGATATTGTGCAGTGAAATTGTTTGCATTGAAAATCCAATACAGCTGGATTAGGTGCAGATTCTGGAAGATCTAAAAAGCTTTTTGTGTGGGTTAATGTGTGTAGCTGCTCTACAGGAGACCACAACTCAATACAAAGATCTAGAAAGCTTTCTGTTTTTTCAGATTCTGGAAGATCTAGAAAGCTTTCTGATTCTTTCAGATTCTGGAAGATCTAGAAAGCTTTCTGCGTGGGTTATTGTGTGTAGCTGCTCTACAGGAGACCACAACTCAATACAAAGATCCAGAAAGCTTTCTGATTCTTTCAGATTCTGGAAGATCTAGAAAGCTTTCTGTGTGGGTTATTGTGTGTAGCTGCTCTACAGGAGACCACAGCTCAATACAAAGATCTAGAAGGCTTTCAGATTCTGGAAGATCTAGAAAGCTTTCTGTGTGGGTTATTGTGTGTAGCTGCTCTACAGGAGACCACGGCTCAATACAAAGATCTAGAAAGCTTTCTGATTCTTTCAGATTCTGGAAGATCTAGAAAGCTTTCTGATTCTTTCAGATTCTGGAAGATCTAGAAAGCTTTCTGTGTGGGTTATTGTGTGTAGCTGCTCTACAGGAGACCACAGCTCAATACAAAGATCTAGAAAGCTTTCTGATTCTTTCAAATTCTGGAAGATCTAGAAAGCTTTCTGTGTGGGTTATTGTGTGTAGCTGCTCTATAGAACACCACAACTCAATACAAAGGGTCAAAAATTTGCATAATAGGTCCCCTTTAAAGGAAAAGTACATTTTTTGGGGGGGAATTTTTCGCATTATACACAATCTTGATCTAGCTGTGTGGCCTGTGCGCTAACCACTCAACCACCGTTCAGCCTGTATCGACATTTCGTGCAAGCATATTGAATAAACAGGAAAAGAGTGATGAAAAAAACAACAATAAACACGCTACAAACAGAGTTGACTTATTCATAACGTGTACAAGACTGAGGCATCGGCGCGTGGGATTCTTTGTTTAGGCCCTTGGACTAGTTTGTTCGGTGCAATGTTTGATTGTACAATACCCAAGACAGTGTCGGAAAACCGAGACATATTTTTGGCAATCATTTCAGTTGCATGAAAACAAACAGCGAGGTACGGCTGTATCGTGTTTGTATTTGCGTCCACTCTTTGTTTATTTAGCAGAGTGCTGCTATGCAAACACTCCAGTTCTTCTCAGCGGAGTGTGAACGGGCCCCGGGGTCTCTGAAAGTGTTTGTCCATCTGGTCGTCTTTAAATGAACCACGTGCGTGTGTGGCATTCACTTACCGATAAACATAAATCATCACTTTCTGCTGTTTTTATGTCATGACTGATAATACACTCAACATGTTAAGAACCAGGTGAAGAACATCAAGAATGTACATTTTGGTTTGGTGGATCTTAAGGAGGTTCTAAGGAGAGCTTCAAAGTAATGGTAATGGTTTTTATTTCATTTGAACATGCATCAGATTACAATTGAACGCATCACATAATCAGTTCACAGTTCCACATGTCCAAAAGGAGTAGGAAGAAGCAAAGCTTATTAAATCCTACCCCTCCATCTGGTACTTTTACAATCACTAACTGTTACATTTGTTCACTTCCTGCTTTCCTAATATAAGGTAACTTTTTTTTTTTTACTTTATTTTATAAAGTTTAATTTTTAATTTTTAATGGTGGGCGGCACGGCGGATGAGTGGTTAGCGTGCAAACTTCACAGCTAGGAGACCAGGGTTCGATTCCACACTCGGCCATCACTGTGTGGAGTTTGCATGTTCTCCCCGTGCATGCGTGGGTTTTCTCTCCTCCCACATTCCAAAAAAAAAACATGCTAGTTTAATTAGCGACTCCAAATTGTCCGTAGGTATGAATGTGAGTGTGAATGGTTGTTTGTCTATATGTGCCCTGTGATTGGCTGGCCACCAGTCACATGGTGTTGTGATATACTGTAACTGATTGATTGGTAATGATTGGTAATGAGGTTTGTTGGATTAACACAGGGCTGCACGGTGGTTGAGTGGTTAGCGCAGGCCTCACAGCTAGGAGACCCCAGTTCCAATTCCACCCTCAGCATGTTCTCCCCGTGCATGCGTAGGTTTTCTCCGGGTACTCCGGTTTCCTCCCAGATTCCAAAAAAAAAACATGTTAGTTTAATTAGCGACTCCAAATTGTCCGTAGGTATGAATGTGAGTGTGAATGGTTGTTTGTCTATATGTGCCCTGTGATTGGCGATTGCGACCAGTCCAGGGTGTACCCCGCCTCTTGCCCAAAGACAGCTGGGATAGGCTCCAGCACCCCCGCGACCTTTGTGAGGAAAAGCGGTAGAAAAGGAATGAATGAATGAATGGGACAAAGAAGTGTTAGAAAACAATCCACCTAATGAGCAACCTGTGAGTTGTGGACTCCTATAGAGCAGCTACACACAATAACCCGCAAAGAACGGGGGGGGCTTGCTACGTCGTTTCATAATTGCATCGTAAATGCTCATTGTTGCCGTTTTTGAGCAGTACCTATATTAGTGTTTGGGGCGCCCGGTCTCTCAGGGGCCCCAAACGCCTGGTTTGCCCGTTGGCACGAGAAGGTTTTCAATGAAGACAGGGGGTCCTTGTTGTCACCTGATGGAGGAAAGAGCTGACTTTCTCACGAGGAACAACCACCGCTAGTGAAAGAGTTCAGTTTGACATAGCCGGTAATCCAAAGACAACGCTGACATTTCAAAGAGCGCTCACTCTGATGCGATTTTTATGTTTTTTTTTTTTTATGGCGCTCAACAGAAAAGCATCATTTTCCTTATGTATTTCTATTTATTGTTGAGTTAAACGCGAGCCGACGTGGGTGTGCGCCGTCTCGGGCTGCTATGCTTTCTGCGGACGTGACTAGCATTCAAATGATGACCCACACAAAAGAAACCTTTATGGTAAGAAGGTACGAATAGTTGATGACCTGGGAGGAAAAAAAAATGAAGAGAGCTACTTGATGGCTCTGATTGGACGCATTTAACGAGTGTGATGCCTCCACTTTGCATTTCAGCCCACATAATCATTGATATTATAAACACTGTCACAGGGGAAAAGGCGAGGTGATGGGGTAAGATACATTAATGTCACACTGATTATCTGCTATGATTATCTGCTGAAGGCTAACGTCCTCCACATGCTGAGCACCTGATTCAAATAGCTTTGGGAGTCTAGGCATGTGAGTCTGACGTTTGTTGACTCTGTCCTTCTTCTAGTTGTTTCTTGTCTAAATTTTTGCAAACGATAGTGGTCAATAAAACAAATACATAAAATATGTAAACGAGTTAGCTTAAAAAAATCTTATTCAAATGGAGCTTAATGAAGACATTATATATTATATATATATATAATTATTTATATATTATAAACACTGATCACCTGATTCAAATAGCTTTGGGTGTCTAGGCATGTGAGTCTGACGTTTGTTGACTCTGTCCTTCTTATAGTTGTTTCCTGTCTATTTCGGACCCAACAACAGAATAGGAAAGCAGTAGCAACTAATAAAATAAATATATGTTCATAAATGTATGAATATTTGAATTAAAAAAAGCACCAAATGTTTGCAAAAAAATTGAGGTGTATAAAACAAATACATAAATTATGTAAATGAGTAAGCTTTGTTTTTTTTTACTAGAATCTTATTCGAATGGAACTGTGATGGAGCTTAATGAAGATATTATATATTATATATATATATGTTTATATATTATAAACACTGATCACCTGATTCAAATAGCTTTGAGTGTCTAGGCATGTGAGTCTGACATTTGTTGACTCTGTCCTTCTTATAGTTGTATTTTGGACCCAACAACAGAGTAGGAAAGCACAATCAGCTAATAAAATAAATATATGTTCATAGATGTATGAATCTTGAATTAAAAAAAAATAAAAAAAATTAGAGGTGTATAAAAAAAAAACATAAATTATGTAAACGAGTTAGCTTAAAAAAATTGGACTAGAATCTTATTCAAATGGAACTGTGATGGAGCTTAATGAATATATTATATATTATAGATACATATATTTATATATTATAAACACTGATCACCTGATTCAAATAGCTTTGGGTGTCTAGGCATGTGAGTCTGACGATTGTTGACTCTGTCCTTCTTATAGTTGTTTCCTGTCTATTTTGGAGCCAACAACAGTGTAGGAAAGCAGTAGCAGCTAATAAAATATAAATAAATAAAAAAATAATAAAAATATATAAAACAAATACATAAATTATGTAAACGAGTAAGCTTAATTTTTTTTTACTAGAATCTTATTCAAATGGAAGTGTGATGGATTCAGTGTTTTGTGAGCTTTGCCGTGCGACAAGCGAAGAAAAAGATGCTGATCATGGCAGCTGCAGGTCAGCGGTGGCTCGGAACGCCAGCGCTAACTTAACTCACTTTTACGAGCTTCTGTAGCTTTATTCAAATCACATTCATTTACAGTCACATAAAAGGAGGAAATTAAAACGATAAGTCTCGGTTGCCGACGGAAACACGCGGCTTGGTATGGAAATGCACATAAAGGCCAACAGCGCAACAACGCAAAAGAGGCGTGTGCTTTTTTTTTTTTTTCATGCCAGCGCACGCCGCACGCATGATTCAGACTGCCGCTGTTGTCTTTACTCAAAGTTGAGCTCGGCAAATGTTCCATGCCGGGAAAAGCTTTTAGTGCACATTAGCTGCATCAATTTATCCTGGAAGATCACAAAAACGGGCCAAGAGGTTGCCACTCGTCTGTTTTTTAAATTACGCCATTCCCGCCTCCACTGTCTTTTTACACATGCACAGCAGAAATTATTATAATTGGGTGTTTTTTTTTAATGCCAGGATGTGCCGCAAACATGCCTCAACTTCTCCCATAGCATGGAGGTCAATTTATGTCGATTTATCACACTCGGTGAAATGATGGAGATTGTTGTTATTTATCGTGCTGTTTGTTGATTATTATGGTGGGTCTACTAACAGGCAAAAACACTGATGTTTCCTTCACCGCCTGAATAAAGAAAACCAAGATAAACACCTGAAAGCGCTTCCACGCCAGTCGACATCAAAGCATTTGACTTTCCATTCCAAGATCAGAATAGTGCTTGACGCCAGGAAGGCCTGAAGCCAAGGTGCAGAGGACAGCTGGGAGAAAAAGAAAAAAAAAAGAAGAGCTCTCCCTAAGCCAGCAGGGCGAGTGACATTTGCATCTTATAAATATTTGATAAATTAATAGTTTGCTCCATCTGCCTCGCGCTCTGGGCGGGAATGCGATCGACGTGCTCATCATTCCTGAACGCCTATCTGAATCATTTAGTTGGAGCCATTATTGACTATTCCTTTGTAGACGTGGCTCCTGGCATTCGCTGGCGCGCCATAACCTGCAGACCGCAGCGGTGGTTCAAGGAGGTAAAGCGGGTTGAAGGTTCGAACCAAGTTTACTCCATTCCAGTCACTGCGGGGGTGTCCTTGGGTAAGCTCTAACCCTAACCCTAACGCTAACGCTAACCCTAAGCCTAGCCCTAGCCCTAGCCCTAGCCCTAGCCCTAGCCCTAGCCCTAGCCCTAGCCCTAGCCCTAGCCCTAGCCTTAACCCTAACCCTAACCCTAGCCCCTAACCCCCAAACCCTAACACCTAACCCTAGCCCCTAACCCCCTAACCCTACGTTTTTTGTCAAAAATCACCAAATTCAAACACTGCTTCTCAGGCCCCTGATGAGTGTGTGTGAAGTTTTTTGTTTTTTTTCACCAGAAAAGTACATTAGTAGCCAGTTGAAAAAAACTGAAAAAAAACTGAAAAAAAATGAAAAAAATATGTTTTTTGTCCAAAATCACCAAATTCAAACACTGGCATTTTATGCAATTTTTGGGTGCTTCTCAGGCCCCCGATGAGTGTGTGTGAGGTTTTTTGTGTTTTTTTCACCAGAAAGGTGCATTAGCAGCAAGTTGAAAAAAACTGAAAAAAACAGAAAAAACAGAAAAAACAGAAAAAACAGAAAAAACAGAAAAAACAGAAAAAACAGAAAAAAATGAAAAAAAATGAAAAAACTAAAAAAAACGACAAAACTGAAAAAAATTATGTTTTTTGTCCAAAATCACCAAATTCAAACACTGGCATTTTGTGCCATTTTTGGGTGCTTCTCAGGCCCCCGATGAGTGTGTGTGAGGTTTTTTGTGTTTTTTTCACCAGAAAAGTGCATTAGCAGCAAGTTGAAAAAAACTGAAAAATACTGGAAAAAAACTGAAAAAAACGACAAAACTGAAAAAAAATATGTTTTTTGTCCAAAATCACCAAATTCAAACACTGGCATTTTATGCCATTTTTGGGTGCTTCTCAGGCGCCCTGATGAGTGTGTGTGAGGTTTTTTGTGTTTTTTTTCACCAGAAAAGTGCATTAGCAGCAAGTTGAAAAAAACTGAAAAAAACAGAAAAAACAGAAAAAAATGAAAAAAAAATGAAAAAACTAAAAAAAAAACGACAAAACTGAAAAAAATTATGTTTTTTGTCCAAAATCACCAAATTCAAACACGGGCATTTTGTGCCATTTTTGGGTGCTTCTCAGGCCCCCGATGAGTGTGTGTGAGGTTTTTTGTGTTTTTTTCACCAGAAAAGTGCATTAGCAGCAAGTTGAAAAAAACTGAAAAATACTGGAAAAAAACTGAAAAAAACGACAAAACTGAAAAAAAATATGTTTTTTGTCCAAAATCACCAAATTCAAACACTGGCATTTTATGCCATTTTTGGGTGCTTCTCAGGCGCCCTGATGAGTGTGTGTGAGGTTTTTTGTGTTTTTTTTCACCAGAAAAGTGCATTAGCAGCAAGTTGAAAAAAACTGAAAAAAACAGAAAAAACAGAAAAAAATGAAAAAAAAATGAAAAAACTAAAAAAAAAACGACAAAACTGAAAAAAATTATGTTTTTTGTCCAAAATCACCAAATTCAAACACGGGCATTTTGTGCCATTTTTGGGTGCTTCTCAGGCCCCCGATGAGTGTGTGTGAGGTTTTTTGTGTTTTTTTCACCAGAAAAGTGCATTAGCAGCAAGTTGAAAAAAACTGAAAAAAACTGAAAAAAACTGAAAAAAACTGAAAAAAACTGAAAAAAACTGAAAAAAACTGAAAAAAAATGAAAAAAACTGAAAAAAACGTATGTTTTTTGTCAAAAATCACCAAATTCAAAGACTGGCATTTTATGCCATTTTTGGGTGCTTCTCAGGCCCCTGATGCGTGTGTGTGACTTTTTTGTGTTTTTTTTCACCAGAAAAGTGCATTAGCAGCAAGTTGAAAAAAACTTATGTTTTTTGTAAAAAATCACCAAATTCAAATACTGGCATTTTATGCCATTTTTGGGTGCTTCTCAGGCCCCTGATGCGTGTGTGTGAGGTTTCCTGTGTTTTTTTCACCAGAAAAGTACATTAGAAGCAAGTTGAAAAAAACTGAAAAAAATGAAAACAACTGAAAAAACGCATGTTTTTTGTCAAAAATCACCAAATTCAAACACTGGCATTTTATGCCATTTTTGGGTGCTTCTCAGGCCCCTGATGCGTGTGTGTGAGGTTTCCAGTGTTTTTTTCACCAGAAAAGTGCATTAGAAGCAAGTTGAAAAAAACTGATAAAAAACAATATACCCTAACCCTAGCCCTAACCCTAAGCCCAGACTTCCATCTCCTTCCAGGCCAGCTTACAGACATCAGCCCTGTCCATATGGAATCGTTCCAAACTTGGGTAGCGACCCAAAAGACAACATGGCCGGTACAAGCGACCAAAATGAGTGACTGGATTCAGCCTTAGAGATAGCATCCGAAACCCGGGAGAAACTTGGGAATGGAACCGCCGTTCCTCCACATCTGGTCTGGCATCTGCCCCCAGGACACCTGTGTGGAGAGGTGCTCAAGGCACCGCCGACTGGGAAGAGAACATTTTGGAGAGACCATGTCTCTCAGCTGGCCTGGGAATGCCTCGGGATCCACCAGGAAGAACTTGGAGACATCAGGAGAATGTCAACCAGTTTTACGTTGGTCACATGATGGTGACATCATCCTTTTCCAAAAGAAGCAGGTTTCTTGTCTACACAAAAACAACAAGCTAGTGTTTTTAGAGTTTCCCTCTCTGGAAGTTGTATAAATAAAATAGTTTCAGGGCACCCCGGATAGCCCCCATAGGGTCTTCCAAAGCCCCCACCCGGTCAGACATGCCCTACATCCTGATGAGGAACTGAGGGACTAGAGGCTCCACTCCCGGATTTCCTCCCAGTGTTCCGGATGCTATCTCTAAGGAAGAGCCCAGCCACCACTTAGCCTCCATCTTGTCCCTTCGATCCCGAACCAAAGCCCATGACGACACCCAGGATTTTAGTTTGACTGGTACCTCGACTGCTTTCCCTTTCAACTCAGCTCCTTCTTGACTCCAAGGAACCTGACGTCCTCCACTTTGGTAAGGATCTCAATCCACCCTCCACCATTTTCCAAGCTAATCACCACCGGCGGCTGAATAATGGCCCTCAGTGTCGTGCGCTTTATGTCCCTGGATAAAGACGCCATATAAATCCAATCCATCATCATCACTGCAGTTAAACAAGTCACATGTCCGATCACATGGTTTGTTTTTATATTGCTTGCCAGTTCGCATTACCGCTCATAGCCAAGGTTGAAGACAGCGGAAATAGAAGCTGTCACAACCTTTAAAAGAGTCGCTCTTAACCGTTGCTTGATGAGACCCGACATGCTTATCCCACCTGCAAACATCATTCTTAATTCATTCCGGGAAAGAACCAACAGTATCTTTTCGGAGCTTCCTGTTGTGTTTGCCGTGTTTGATAGCTCGACTCTTCACGACCTTTTTTTGGAATTAAAAGCCTGTAAAAAAAATTACTCTGAGTGTCTGCGTTCCGTCAGAACGATGAATGAATCGCAAAAGCTCTAAGTAAGGGGTCTCAAACTCAATTTACTTGGGGGCCATTGGAGCTCGGGTCTGGGTGAGACTGGGCTGCATCAGGTTTTCCAAAAAAAACAAAAAAAAAACGCATTTATTAAAAACAAAAAAAATTAAAAAACATCGCTTTGGTTCCAATTTTCTACAATAAAAGCTCTGATAAAACATTCCACTGTTCTCAAATATCTTATTTTTTATTTTTCTACACAAAAAAATATGAAAAATTAATAAACAAATCAAGAATAAAGAAAATCAATCAATTAGTAATAAATAAATAAATATACAGCTAGCGACCTAAATGGTAGCCTTCAAGTTATTTCCTTTAAACTTACCACTTCCACACAGATAGGGAGGATAACTATTAACAGTTATTTAACCTTTAACATGCACATAATAAACAAATCAAGAATAAAGAAAATCAATCAATCAGTAATAAATAAATAAATATAATAATAACAATAAAACGGCAAATAATAAAAACTTAAGAAACAACATACGTATAGTTGGTGGGTAGACAAATTATTTTTTTTCAGATTAAAATGAACAAAGCATTATTAGAGCCCTGTAGACATGACAAAACACGACTATAGTCACATTTATACTATTTATTTACAACATATTGCGCAACTGCAGGGGTCTTGAGACACATGCTAACTCGCAAACTAGAGAGCTAGCGACCTAAACGGTAGCCTTCAAGTTATTTCCTTTAAACTCAAATAGCCAAAAACTTACCACTTCCACACGGATAGGGAGGATAACTATTAACAGTTATTTAACCTTTAACATGAACATTAATCAAACGTAATAATTTTTTCTGGGTACATGATACCATACGGCATCCATATCAAACTTGCACGGGCCGCACTAACATTAAACTTTCATATCAAGGCGGGGGCCTCAAAATAGTGTCCTGCGGGCCACATTTGGCCCGCGGGCCGCACGTTTGAGACCCCTGCTCTAAGTGGACCGGTAAAATGTGTTTACAACATGAATTAGCCGTCTGCCAAATTTGCACAAAGGTAATTAAAATGAGCCAATAAATGTTATTAGTCATTCATCAGCAGCAAACTTTGCCTGGAGGCGCCCCCCCCCCTTAACGCCACAACACGAGTCTTCAAACGGCGAGCGTACCGTCAGACGGAACGCCAATGAGGCACGACCGCTGTCACTCGTCCATGTGAATGCTTTCTTTTCCACGGATGATGAATGAACACAAAGGATGAGCACGGAACCGATTACAAAATGGCACTTGGTTTGGACTACTGACACATTTATTGTTTTTTTTTCAGTGCCGGGTAATCTCATGAATTATTATTTCTAAGATTAGATGGTGAAATTATGACACAAATGTAAACCAGCCACCTCCATCTGGGGTCTGTCATTGTTGGTCACCAATCTAATACTACATAGGATGCTATAAATAAAGAGTTGTGGTTGCTCACCTTAAGGAAAAAACTGCCCCCTAGCGTTTTGGTAGAGAATTGCATGTCATAATCTCAGCCTAACTTGAATTTCCTGACTGGAATGGAAAAAAAAAAACAAAATACCTCTTTTGGTATACTGGAAAGTTTTTCAAAATAATAGTGCAAAAACTAGTTATTATTATGAAGTAATAATAAAACTCCACATGCGGCACAGTGGTCGAGTGGTTAGCGCGCAGACCTCACAGCTAGGAGACCAGGGTTCAATTTCCTCCCACATTCCAAAAAAACATGCTAGGTTAATTAGCGACTCCAAATTGTCCATAGGTATGAATGTGAGTGTGAATGGTTGTTTGTCTATATGTGCCCTGTGATTGGCTGGCCACCAGTCCAGGGTGTACACCGCCTCTTGCCCGAAGACAGCTGGGATAGGCTCCAGCGCCCCCCACGACCCTTGTGAGGAAAAGTGGTAGAAAATTAATAAATGAATTGGACAAAGGCTGCACGGTGGTCAAGTGGTTAGCGCGCAGACCTCACAGCTAGGAGACCAGGGTTCAATCCCACCCTCGGCCATCTCTGTGTGGAGTTTTTCCCAGGTACTCCGGTTTCCTCCCACATTCCAAAAACATGCTAGGTTAATTAGCGACTCCAAATCGTCCATAGGTATGAATGTGAGTGTGAATGGTTGTTTGTCTATATGTGCCCTGTAATTGGCTGGCCACCAGTCCAGGGTGTACCCCGCCTCTCGCCCGAAGACAGCTGGGATTGGCTCCAGAACCCCCCGCGACCCTTGTGAGGAAAAAGCGGTAGAAAATGAATGAATGAATAAATGGGACAAAGAAGTGTTCGAAAACAATCCACCTAATGAGCAACCTGTGAGTTGTGGACTCCTATAGAGCACCTACACACAATAACCCGCAAAGAAAACTTTCTAGATCTTCCAGAATCTGCACCTATTCCGGCTGTATTTCCTTGAATGCTTCCTGCCAAAATGGTCTGTTGTATTCCACCCACGCCCACTCTGCTGTGATTGGCCACACCCCCTAACATCAGGTAGAACCTGAGCTTGTTTCGCAAAGCAGAGCTTGGGGGAGGCCTACAGGCATGCCCAGATGTGAGATCTATATGGTGTCCATGTTTGACATCCATACAACAGCATGTAAATACTGTACATACAGCCTTGTACAGAGAGTGTATCTGGCCTACAGGCATGCCCATAAGGAAGCCGGCTCCATTGTGACACCACAAAAGTTATACAGTTATAAATTGAGTTTGAGACCCCTGCTCTAAACGGTCCATGGGTATGAATGTGAGTGTGAATGCTTGTTGCCCTGTGATTGTTTGGCAACCAGTCTGTTGTGTACACCGCCTCTCGCTCAAGGTCAGCTGGGATAGGCTCCAGCATTATCCCTGCACAACTTAGTGAGGACAAATAACATAGAAAACGGATAAATGGAACTTTTGTCACAGTCACTTGGAGCATGAACGCCTCATACAATACAAGCGACAAGCGATACGGATCATAGGCCTTAGCTTTTACTGGGACAAAGGCAAAGAGTTCAATGACAGAGAAAAAGGAAGACGAGTCTCTGGGGCCAAGCTTTGCTGCTCAAAACAAAGACAGAGAGACAATTGCGTGTGTTAATGAACTCAATCATCTCCCCTAAAAGCTTCAATTATTCATGCGGATCCTGATTGTCACACATCCATAATGGATAACATCCACACTCTATTATTTACATCCTCGCTGGATGACACGGCGTCCCTGCTCTGCCATGTCACTGCTGAGCCGTCTGCTTTCATGCTAACATATGGCTAGGTCTCGTTCGCCCCAGTCAGCATGACACCGGGTGTACATCACTATAATCTCAGGAATCTGACAGTGGAGTCAAAAAAAGCCTCTTACACTCAAACCTATTCAACAGCTCAATTTTCAGTTGGTTTTTGACTAAAATTTTCAATGCCTCGGTTTGCGTACAGTGTCTTTGTTATTGTACAATATTGTATGTCTCTTTTCTGTGGTTGTTCAAAGAAGTGTGGGTTCTCCCATGGCTCTGCAGGCCAAACTCTGAGTCACAGAGTTTTGTTGGAAATGTCGGCAACGATGTTGCCGGAAAACGTCTTTAATTTTCTGTCGTTTTTTTACGAAAATTTTCAATTAAATTTTGCCTCGGTTTGCGTACACTGTCTTGGTTATTGTACAATATTGCATGTCTCTTTTCTGTGGTTGTTCCCAGAGGTGTGGGTTCTCCTATGGCTCTGCAGGCCAAACTCTGAGTCACAGAGTTTTGTTGGAAATGTCGGCAACGATGTTGCCGGAAAACGTCTTTAATTTTCTGTTGTTTTTTTTACTAAAATTTTCAATGAAATTTTGCCTCGGTTTGCGTACACTGTCTTGGTTATTGTACTATTTTGCATGTCTCTTTTCTGTGGTTGATCCCAGAGTTGTGAGTTCTCCTATGGCTCTGCAGGCCAAACTCTGAGTCACAGAGTTTTGTTGGAAATGTTGGCGATGACATTGGCGGAAACCTCTTTCAATTTTTCAGTCAGTTTTCGACAAAATTTTTCAATGAAATTTTGCCTCGGTTTGCATACACTGTCTTGGTTATTGTACAATATTGAATGCCTCTCTTCTGTGGTTGTTCCCAGAGGTGTGGGTTCTCCTATGGCTTTGCAGCCCAAATTCTGAGACAGAGTTTTGTTGGAAATGTCGGCGATGACATTGGCGGAAAACCTTTTCAATTTTTCAGTCGGTTTTCGAAAAAAAATGTCAATAAAATTTTGCCTCGGTTTGCGTACACTGTCTTGGTTATGGTACAATATTGCATGTCTCTCTTCTGTGGTTGTTCCCAGAGGTGTGTGTTCTCCTATGGCAACTGACATACAGAAAAGAGATTAGAAATTAAATTCACATAATAAAAAATAATGCACTAAATATGACTAATTAATTAAATGCAAAAAATGCTATAAATGCTATAAAACGTTGCTTATCCTGTGCAGTTCAGGATTGGCCAACTCTGTAAACCTTGCCCCCAAAAAGCTGAGTAAATAAAACGTCCCTGCACTGTTGTGCGTTTAGAGACCAACTGGCATGGCGACGCTAAAGACAACAGCGGCTTGGCTTTGCTTGCTAGCAGGTAAAAGATGTTGTTGGCTTATGCCTTAAGTACAGGGATTTTAACATGTCATTTCTGGCAGTGATGCCACGCTCCAACCAGGATCAAGTTCCAGTGAACAACTGCAGCGATCAGCTCCTGGAGGTCCTATCAGCTGATCTTCAGGTACACATCTAATATTTGGTATTCCTCAAAGCTCTTCATGCAACGTTTCTGGACTTTCACATTTGATTTCCGTGTCAAAAAAAAACAAGAAGCATTTGTCACATAAACCAACAGGTGGCACTAGAGTGCAGCATAAGCCCGTCGGCTACGTGGTCCACACAGCAGACAGCGGCGCTGCTTCACTACATGAAGAACGTGACGGATGTGCTGCACAAGCATCAGCTGAGTGGTAGGACGACCGCGTAGTTTAGCATCCAATCAAATGACCCCAAGGTCAAAGAGAAAATAACCTCCAAGCTCCAGTCAGAAGAATGTTTGACAGTTCTGTTTCCGTTCAGAATGCCACGGAGCAGAGCCCGTGGAATGCCCCGAGCCCCGGGTTCCCGAAAATGGAGGCTTAGTGTGCGCCACGCTGGCTAACAGGCGGTACTGCAAACCCATGTGCAACCACGTAAGTGGAGGAGGCACCCTAGCGGGGTCAGCTGATGGGAGTGCAGGAAAAATTAACATTGCCAGTTTCTCTTCCAGGGTTATGACTTTGCTTTTATCAGGAGAAGGCGCTTGTTTGATGAATGCAGCGAGCACACGCGCTACAAATGGAGAAGTCAGTACATCGGCGGAAACACGCTGGGTGTTTGCAACGGTGAGGCTCTGAGTGCACAGAGTAATTGTCTCCGTGCATTTAAGTTGAATTACCTCTGCACACCTGGACACAGAAAGACACTCATCATCTATGAATTGCTTCTTTCGGTCTCTCCGATCTTTAGAAGCTACTATACAAGTAGCAGGAGGAAAGACGGCCTATTTTCCCAAAGACAACAGCTGCCTGGTCACCAAGACAAGCGACCACAAGTACAGTGAAATCATCCGAGCTTTTACAGAGGAGCTGAAGGGTCTCCACTTTGAAGGGGACGCACGAGGGCTCTGTCTTGTTTGTGGGTGAGGCCAGCGTAGCACTGACAAATAAAAAGGTTCATCTCTTTTCATCACCTATAGGAATTTGGTCACTCTGTGGGAGTTATTCCCAAACACTCATTAGGAGTTACATTTGAGTTCCTGACGAGAGTGTGAAGTTTAACAAAGTGTTACCGGTACTGGCTTTGTACTTAAGGAGGACAAGGGTATGAATACTTTTGAACAGGGGTGGAAATACAAATGTGGAAAAGCATGTGTCATGGCTGAGACTGACGTGTCATGGCTGAGACAGACATGTCATGGCTAAGACAGACGTGCCATGGCCTGAGACAGACGTTCCATGGCCTGAGACGGATGTGCCATGGCTGAGACAGACATGTCATGGCTAAGACAGACGTGCCATGGCCTGAGACAGACGTGCAATGACCTGAGACAGACGTGCCATGACCTGAGACAGACGTGCCATGGCCTGAGACGGATGTGCCATGGCTGAGACAGACATGTCATGGCTAAGACAGACGTGCCATGGCCTGAGACAGACGTGCAATGACCTGAGACAGACGTGAGACAGACGTGCCATGGCCTGAGACGGATGTGCCATGGCTGAGACAGACATGTCATGGCTAAGACAGACGTTCCATGGCCTGAGACAGACGTGCCATGGCCTGAGACAGACGTGCCATGGCTGAGACAGACATGTCATGGCTAAGACAGACGTTCCATGGCCTGAGACGGATGTGCCATGGCTGAGACAGACATGTCATGGCTAAGACAGACGTGCCATGGCCTGAGACAGACGTGCAATGACCTGAGACAGACGTGCCATGACCTGAGACAGACGTGCCATGGCCTGAGACGGATGTGCCATGGCTGAGACAGACATGTCATGGCTAAGACAGACGTGCCATGGCCTGAGACAGACGTGCAATGACCTGAGACAGACGTGCCATGACCTGAGACAGACGTGCCATGGCCTGAGACGGATGTGCCATGGCTGAGACAGACATGTCATGGCTAAGACAGACGTTCCATGGCCTGAGACAGACGTGCCATGGCCTGAGACAGACGTGCCATGGCTGAGACAGACATGTCATGGCTAAGACAGACGTTCCATGGCCTGAGACGGATGTGCCATGGCCTGAGACAGACGTGCCATGACCTGAGACAGACGTTCCATGGCCTGAGACGGATGTGCCATGGCTGAGACAGACATGTCATGGCTAAGACAGACATGTCATGGCTGAGACCAACATGCCATGGATGAAACAGATGTGCCATGGACTAAGAATGAAGTGTCATGTCCTATGACAGACGTGCCATGGCCTAAGAGGGACATGCCATGGCTAAGACGGACATGCCATGGCTGAGACAGACATGTCATAGCTGAGACCAACGTGCCATGGCTGAGACAGATGGGCCATGGACTAGAAATGAGATGTCATGTCCTAAGACAGGCGTGCCATGGCTGAGAAAGATGTGTCATGGCTTGAGACAGACCTGCAATGGCCTGAGACGGCCATGTCATGGCTGACACAGATGTGCGTTGGTTGATATGGACGTGCTGTGGCTGAGATGGATGTGGTGTGACTGAGATGAACATGCCATGGCTGAGATGGATGTGGTGTGACTGAGATGAACATGCCATGGCTGAGACGAACGTGCCATGGCTGAGACGAATGTGTCATGGCTGAGACGAACGTGTCATGGCTGAGACAAACGTGCCATGGCTGAGACGAACGTGCCATGGCTGAGACGAACGTGTCATGCCTGAGACGAACGTGTCATGCCTGAGACGAACATGTCATGGCTGAGACGAACGTGCCATGGCTGAGACGGACATGCCACGGCTGAGACGGACATGCCACGGCTGACATCAAGTGAAAAAGGTTCTCCCTCTCATTCTGTGTGGAAGCGGTAAGTAATTGGCTTCCTTGTGCTTTTTTTCCCCCACTCTGTTTGAAACACTTCCTTACGTTGAAAATAAGTCATTTGGAGATGCTAACTGTAGCTAACCGTAGCCTGAGCAATATGAAACAATAACAGTAATTATTTAAAAAGCCATAAGCAGGTTTTGCATGCTTGAAATGAAAAGATTGCATTTATTAATATTGAATCATATGTTGCAGAAATTTGGGTCTGAAGCCAATTAAGTGCATGAACGAGGGATGACTATATTCTTTGAAAGTTAAATGAATGGTCCTGCGCTTCTTAACTGATATCAACTGATATCAACGATACCAATTTGGCAGCAACTATTCCCTAAAACTAGTGTTAATGATACTGGCAGCCTTTTGATTGGCTGGCAACCAGTCCAGACCAAAGTCAGGTGGGATAGGCTCCTTCGTGGGGACAATCGACTTGGAAAAAGAGAGTGAAATTCCAGCCCCCACTCCCTCGGGTAAGAAAGACTGAGTGGGTCACATCATTTCCCCACTGCATCGTTGTGACCATGTTAAGTCAATTGTTTTTCACTGAGCACCGTTTGCCTCCAACAGCAATTCCACACTCTGCCCACTAGAGGGCAGCATGTCACCACACACTATTATGGCATTCAACCGCATTACTTCTGTTATTTCTAAGGAGCGCAGCTTGATATGTCCACTACATAGGAGATTCAATCAGTATAAAAGATGATATAAGCTGAAATAACTAGCTTTAGAATATGTTTTTAAATAGCAACAAAATATGAAATATTAACGGCACAGGAGCTTTGACCACTTTAAATCACAACCACTGTTTGTACGACCCTTCTCTAACCACTGCAAAGCAAACGTGTGTAGCACAAAGGTTAAACAAATACTTGCTGGAAGGTCTACTGCAGTATTTCTGCCAGAACATGTCGGCCTGCCCTGCCTGTGCTGCCAGCAAACAAAAACAGCACAAAAGTGATGTTCCTAACGCTGTTCTCCACCCTGCCGGCTCTGTACCTCCTAAAGGAAACAGTGAAAAAGTGTCACAGTGACGACACTCGACTGGATAGTGATGGATTCATGTATGTACGTACACTCTGGAGGTGCTGCAACTCCGAGCTGAGGGCCTCACGCAGGAGCTCCACTTCTCCTTCTCTGTACTCTGCCAGCTCATCCCTCATCCTGAGGAAACAAAGAAAACGCCATCATCACATTTTTTTTTTACAAGCAGTTCACACCAATACTGGCGGCTGACTGATATTCTTTCTCTTCTCTGTGTTGTAAAGATACAAAAACAGCTAAAAAAAGAGAGAAAGCCAATTAATGCACATAACGGGACACATCTTCTGGAAGATTGTTGGTTAGATTCATAGATAGATTGAAGATTGATGGTTATTGTGTGCAGCCGCTCTATATAAGTGTAGTACAACGCAATACAAGGGGCCCAAAATAAGCGTAAATTAATGCACATAATGGGACACACCTATTTAGCTAAGAAAGCCTGCTATTAAAACATCTCCAAAAAGCTCAGCTTCAGAGTTTTTGTGTGAGACGTGTCTGTACGGACGTGCCCGGGTACAAGCTGAGTGGGCGTGCCAGGAGGCGGGACGTCGGTGGAACAAATGAAAACAGAGCGTTTTGGAAATCCAAGGAAATCCATCTGGAATAGGTGCAGATTCTGGAAGATTGTTGGTTAGATTCATAGATAGATTGAAGATTGATGGTTATTGTGTGCAGCCGCTCTATATAAGTGTTGTACAACAGAATACAAGGGGCCCAAAATAAGCGTAATAGGTCCCCTTGAAGGCTCAGAGATTTTATACACTTTTATCTGGAAAAGCATGAACATTTGATCACATTCTCTCTTGTTCAAAGTTCAAATTTGGTTAGAATTTTAATGATCAACTGAGGCTGCAGCATTTTTATATCCTTGTTAAAACATATGCCATGAACCCAAGACTCATTTCCACCTTCATTCAGCATGTACGACTGCTAGCAGCTAGTTATCAAACAACAGGAAACAGGCAGTCCTGAATAAAAGAAATTGACTCACAATGGTCTACAGAATGCCGAACACAATGGGCGGGTTCTCCCTTAGTGAATCGGGACTCTTGTGGCTCTATATATAGCCGGCTAGAAAATGAAACAGTAGGCTGAGACCAACTGGACACATCTTCAACTCTCACGTGAGTATACAGTAGTAAATACAATAACAGACACATCCAACAGAGCACCGATATATCACACCAATACACCATAAGGACACAGAACACATTGCATGTTTAAGAAGACATGTAAAATTAAAATTTAAAAGATTCTGCGAGAATGAATCTGCGAAAAATGAACCACCGTGTAGCAAGGGAATACTGTAACAAAAAAAGTGGGAAATAACTGGAAATATGTTTGTATGTCTTATGATTTTTTGATTGTCAGGGATACTTTGTGGAATTTATTACCTTTTAAACTCATTCAGTCTCGGACAATTTTCAAAACACAACCCCTGCAGTAGCGGCCATTTTAGAGGTCATTTTATCTTGCAAAGCACATACGGTAGAATATTGTGTTCCAGGATATACAAACATGGAACCTACCAAAGGAAAGATTCGACTCCTTTTTCTGTTCTTTAGTAATCAGCAGTAGAACATAGGTAAGCTTCAGCAAAAAAAAAATGAGAAAACCAGATTTCCAGCATAACTTTTCACTTTGACACAAATATTTTGCTTTTACGACAGCTCAAGTATCTAAACAATTATATCTACATAAGATAAACAACATAAAAAGGCTTGTTTTACATCAAAATACTAAAGTACTTAGACCATGGACTATTTACTGTTTTCATATTTGGAATTCAACTCATGGGTTTGCGTTAAAATTTCCCTTCCATGCCAAACCTCCATGCTTTTCCACTTCCTGCTTGCTGTGGAGCATTTTAATAGATGGTAAAGATCCATCCATCCATCAATTTTCTATACCGCTTATACTCATTACGGTCACAAGGGTATGCTGGAGCCTCCATGCAGAGTTCTGTTTGAAAAAAAAAAATGAACATCTTTGCTAGGAAATGAGTCAATGGGGTTGAACCATGGGGTTGTATTGTGTGCATCCATATGTTTTGACTTTACTGTATGTTTGCAGCGGCACGGTGGTCGAGTGGTTAGCGCGCAGACCAACAACTAGGAGACCAGGGTTCAATTCCACCCTCAGCCATCTCTGTGTGGAGTTTCCTCCCACATTCCAAAAACATGCTAGGTTAATTAGCGACTCCAAATGGTCCATAGGTATGAATGTGAGTGTGAATGGTTGTTTGTCTATATGTGCCCTGTGATTGGCTGGCCACCAGTCACATGGTGTTGTGATATACTGTAACTGATGGATTGGTAATTCAGAAGTGAAATGAGGTTTGTTGGATTAACACGGGGCTGCACGGTGGGTGAGTGGTTAGCGCGGGCCTCACAGCTAGGGGACCCCAGTTCAATTCCACCCTCCGCATGTTCTCCCCGTGCATGCGTGGGTGTTCTCCGGGTACTCCGGTTTCCTCCCACATTCCAAAAACATGCTAGGTTAATTAGCGACTCCAAATTGTCCATAGGTATGAATGTGAGTGTGAATGGTTGTTTGTCTATATGTGCCCTGTGATTGGCTGGCCACCAGTCACATGGTGTTGTGATATACTGTAACTGATGGATTGGTAATTCAGAAGTGAAATGAGGTTTGTTGGTTTGTTTGTTGCATGTGGACAGGAGAGCAGAACTGAAAAATGCACTTCTTTTTTTTTAATCATCCATAATCCTGATTTCGTGTTTAATTTCTACAGCCTAAAGCAGCAAATAAGTGTCCTTTTGCATAGCTAAGATTATAAAAGCGATAAAGGCAGGATTATGCTTCTCTCTTTTTATATTGGTGTTTAATTGAATCCTTGTATTTTGTGTTTTTATGACTGCATTTTATGTCCTTCATGTGTTCTGTTCCGGTGTACAGTGTGAGTATCTTAATTACCGCATCTGACTTACATTTAAATTCCAATAGGAAGCTAACTGGTTCATAACCCAAGGACCGTGTGTATAGTTATATCTAGAGAATAGTATATCATATTTGTGTCTCGCTAGATTGTGCAGTGCACCTAATAAAACCTAATAAAGCCGCGGTGCGTCGGTGCACTCGGGTGCGTGTGAAGGTTTTTGTAAGAGTAAAAGAAGCGTGATTGTATTATTATTTGGGAGGTGTAATTTCACTTGGAAGGTTCAATACAGCATTACACACCTCCATCTTTTAAATTGGAAAGTAATGAAACACCAGGACAAGAGAGGCTAAATTACATTTTCTAAGTCAAAAGGGCAGCAGCATTGTTTTTTGTGTTTTTTTTTTTTTTTTTTTATGGTCCATACAATCAAATTGTCTAGAGGCGTCTTGTGTTTGGAGGAATAACATCCAAACATTGAAGATTGGCATTTTCCATTCAAGTGTTTTATATAACCATTTATATCATGTTTCTGGCCAAATAATGTCCTGAATGGAAGCTTCAGCAAAAATGGAAGGCAAAGCCCCGCCCCTCCAGGATAACAACATGGATGCCCTCAGAACTGTGTTCATTCATTCATTCATTCATTTTCTACCGCTTATCTTCGGGCGAGAGGCGGGGTACACCCTGGACTGGTGGCCAGCCAATCACAGGGCACATATAGACAAACAACCATTCACACTCACATTCATACCTATGGACAATTTGGAGTCGCTAATTAACCTAGCATGTTTTAGGAATGTGGGAGGAAACCGGACAACCCACGCTTGCACGGGGAGAACATGCAAATTCCACACAGAGATGGCCGAGGGTGGGGAAAGACAAAATAAGAAGCCAAAAAGTTACCACTTCCACACAAAATAGGAGGAAAACTCATTAATTTATTCATTTTCTACCGCTTATCCTCACGAGGGTGGCGGGGGGTGCTGGAGCCAATCCCAGCTGTCTTCGGGCAAGAGGCGGGGTACACCCTGGACTGGTGGCCAGCCAGCCAATCACAGGGCACATATAGACAAACAACCATTCACACTCACATTCATACCTATGGACAATTTGGAGTCGCTAATTAACCTAGCATGTTTTTGGAATGTGAGAGGAAACCGGACAACCCACGCTTGCACGAGGAGAACATGCAAATTCCACACAGAGATGGCCGAGGGTGGGGAAAGATAAAATAAGAAGCCAAAAAGTTACCACTTCCACACAAAATAGGAGGAGAACTCATTCATTTATTCATTTTCTACCGCTTATCCTCACGAGGATGGCGGGGGGTGCTGGAGCCAATCCCAGCTGTCTTCGGGCAAGAGGCGGGGTACACCCTGGACTGGTGGCCAGCCAGCCAATCACAGGGCACATATAGACAAACAACCATTCACACTCACATTCATACCTATGGACAATTTGGAGTCGCTAATTAACCTAGCATGTTTTTGGAATGTGGGAGGAAACCGGAGTACCCGGGAAAAACATGCAAACTCCACACAGAGATGGCTGAAGGTGGGATTGAACTCGGTCTCCTTGCTGTGAGGTCTGCATGTTAACCACTCCCCCACCGTGCAGCTATTTTTCAAGTGTTTTTGCTTGCTTGTATTTGCAAGCAAATACGGTCCTGATGGCTTCCAACGTTACTGGCATGACAAGGAGATCCCACCTGAGATGGAACAATGGAGTAATGGAGCTTCAAGTCGTGCAGGGGTGTCAAACACCTCAAGGCAATGGTCTGTGTGGTAATGACTGACATTTTTGACATTTCACATGCAGGACTTCTTCCAGAGGAATAAGTCTTCTGGAGGATCCTGCATCTTCTTCAAGGGTTTGGACAAAGTTGTGAGGCTGTACAGTTTGTGTGAATTTGGTGAACATCACCAAATCCCGGAGGGTCTTCCATTCGGTACACGGTGTACATCTTGTCACGTGCCGGGAGGCCGTGAGGCCGTCCTGTTCTGCACACTGAACACTTTTGAAATGACTGCAGCACTCATTCAAATTGACACGCATTCAATTTCCACAGATCAATAAGCGGGAAGTTAAATATGCCTTTTAAAGAGACAGTGCGGCCGGTGAGGGCTGGATTGATGGGGCCGGGGCTCAGAGTGGATGATCATAAGAATGACTGGGAGGGGTTGGGGGGGTGTTGTCTGACAAAGCCACATCCTCAGCATTTCCTGAGGGCTAATAAGGCCTGGGGGGTAATGAAGGCCCAGTTTAATGAGATTGATGGATGAACAGGATGAACACGCTAACCACATGCATGATTTAGGGTCGGCATGGGGCGGGGGGGTGGGGCACTTTTGTTCTCTGTTTTCTGGTGTATTGTATGTGTATTATTGTGTGTATATCTGTGTATTATTATAATCCTTCTACTCCCATTAGGCTCCATTTTTTATTTTAGTCATGTTGATTCGCGGTCCAAGTAAAACTTACATTTTTTGCCGCAACCACGTGATTGATTTCCCCAATGTGGGGTTAAATAAAGTTCATATTATGTAAAACTGATAAAGTACTACAAACGAAATGCATGCAGTTTGAAATAAATAGCAATGGAGGTGTTAAAAAAAAAAAAAAGTTGTGGCGTCAGCAATAACAATGCCTCTTCCTTCCTGGAACTCTATTGATTTTCAGTCTTTTAATGAAATAAAAGGAGCAACCTGGTGGAGCGGCACTCACCTAGCAGCAGCAGCAGTCATGTTTTTTTTTTTTTTTTTTTTTTTCCACTGCTGAGCTAAGCAGACATGACAGGTCTTGTCTGTGTGTAAACTTGTCTTGGCTACAAAAGAAGCTTCCTTTTGATTGATGTGCCCTCATTCGAAGCACAATGCTGAAATCAAAGCACATATTACCTTACAACATTTCCTGTTTGAATATACGCAGCTTATTGTGTGATGTTAGCGAGCACAGCCGCTATAGAAGGTCAACACAGGCGTTATTGGTATTCTTTTCAATGTAACACCTGCTGATTTTTCTAATGGATTCTACCCCCAATATGTGCCTAGTAGTGATAGTAGTGATAAGAGTAGTGTAGTAGTGATATAAGATACGATACTTTACGATTCCATACTGACTAAAATTAAGGCTGGTATCATTGATAATGATATTTTGCACCATTTTTTTTATAATTTTATTTTGTTTTTATATATTTGCATCCAAATGAACTAAAAGACCACCCATCTCTGTGTGGAGTTTGCATGTTCTCCCCGTGCATGCGTGGGTTTTCTCCGGGTACTCCGATTTTCCTCCCACGTTCCAAAAACATGCTAGGTTAATTAGCGACTCCAAATTGTCCATAGGTATGAATGTGAGTGTGAATGGTTGTTTGTCTATATGTGCCCTGTGATTGGCTGGCCACCAGTCACAGGGTGTACTCCACCTCTCGCCCAAAGACAGCTGGTCTAGTGAGGATAAGCAGTAGAAAATGAATAAATGAATGAGTTCTCCTCCTATTTTGTGTGGAAGTGGTAACTTTTTGGCTTCTTATTTTGTCTTTCCCCACCCTCTGCCATCTCTGTGTGGAGTTTGCATGTTCTCCCCGTGCATGCGGGGGTTTTCTCCGGGTACTCCGATTTTCCTCCCACATTCCAAAAACATGCTAGGTTAATTAGCGTCTCCAAATTGTCCATAAGTATGAAAGAATTCAGGGGCACTCGGAAAATCATGTGGTCTCAATAAACAAAGACAAAAACAGGAAGTGGATTTTGTTCCCACTGACTGTCGTCACTCATACTGCAAAGTTCATTTTTCTGCATTCTTAACCAAATGTCTTATAAGACTCCGATTTTCCTCCCACATTCCAAAAACATGCTAGCTTAATTGGCGACTCCAAATTGTCCATAGGTATGAATGTGAGTGTGAATGGTTGTTTGTCTATATGTGCCCTGTAATTGGCTGGCCACCAGTCCAGGGTGTACCCCGCCTCTCGCTCGAAGACAGCTGGGATAGGCTTCAGCACCCCCAGCGACCCTCGTGAGGATAAGCAGTAGAAAATGAATAAATGAATGAGTTCTCCTCCTATTTTGTGTGGAAGTGGTAACTTTTTGGCTTCTTATTTTGTCTTTCCCCACCCTTGGCCATCTTCTGTGCCGATTTTGCATGTTCTCCCCGTGCAAGCGTGGGTTCTCCAGTTTCCTCCCACATTACAAAAACATGCTAGGTTAATTAGCGACTCCAAATTGTCCATAGGTATGAATGTGAGTGTGAATGGTTGTTTGTCTATATGTGCCCTGTGATTGGCTGGCCACCAGTCACAGGGTGTACCCGAAGACAGCTGGGATAGGCTCCAGCACCCCCTGCGACACTTGTGAGGATAAGCGGTAGAAAATGAATGAATTATGGGTTGCCTTCAAAGACATCGCAGAATGTTTGAAGTTGAATTAAGTGAGTGCAGATGTATTTTCTAGGATCCCGCCACAGAGGTCCCACCCATGAGAGCCCCATGAGAAGAGACACCCCAGCCCCCAACCGAGAACAGCCCCCCGTGCAGAGGGCCCCCAATGAGGAAACACTGGATACATGGGATTAAAAAATATTCATTCATTCATTTTCTACTGCTTTTCCTCATGAGGGTCACGGGGGGTGCTGGAGCCTATCCCAGCTGTCTTCGGGCGAGAGGCGGGGTACACCCTGGACTGTTTTTTTTTCATCTTGTTCCCAAAGTTGGCAGCCTCACTCTCTTAGCCGCATTACGCCACACGCTGAATGAACGAAATAGCTGCAGATCAAAGTGTTAATTTCGTAAAAACACTTTTATTGTAGTAGGGTCTTTTTTTTCGGACTGGTGCCAGCAAGATCCAAGCTGCAGCACAGCTTAAGAGTCCAAAGAAGGATTTGCTTGCAGGATGCTGGGAAGTGTTCTGCTTTTAAGCGCATTGAACTCCAAGAGTGAGATGAATGTTTATTAAGAAAGCAAACGCCCGGAGAAGGAAGAGACCAGACTTGCTTCCATGCTAATTAAGCACCACAGCGACACGGCCTGAAAAGTATACACTAGTTACCATCCTGATCAATATTTTAAAATCGACTTAAATATGGAAATAATGTACATTTTGCTGTTGGATTTTAACTTATTTTATGATTATGATATTCAATAATCCAAAAATGTATTGTATTGTTTTTGTTTTTTTTTGTGTGTGAGGCAACAAGACGTGATGATGCAACTCTCCACTAATGCATGTTACTTTTAGAGCCAAAAAATGACCACAAGGTGGCAGCAATGCATCTGATAAGAGCTGAGCAGAGTCATTTCAATGCAAGATTCACACACAGGAAGGAGGAAGTAAGAGAGCTCGGAGGAGTGCAATGTGCAGGTTTTACGTTGTAGGGACTTGGGCATCTCTGTGTGGAGTTTGCATGTTCTCCCCGTGCATGCGTGGGTTTTCTCCGGGTACTCCGGTTTCCTCCCACATTCCAAAAACATGCTAGGTTAATTGGTGACTTCAAATTGTCCGTAGGTATGAATGAATTCAGGGGCACTCGGAAAATGAATAAATGAATGAGTTCTCCTCCTATTTTGTGTGGAAGTGGTAACTTTTTGCCTTCTTATTTTGTCTTTCCCCACCCTCGGCCATCTCTGTGTGGAGTTTGCATGTCCTCCCCGTGCATGCGTGGGTTTTCTCCCGCTACTCCGGTTTCCTCCCACATTCCAAAAACATGCTAGGTTAATTAGCGACTCCAAATTGTCCATAGGTATGAATGTGAGTGTGAATGGTTGTTTGTCTATATGTGCCCTGTGATTGGCTGGCGACCAGTCCAGGGTGTACCCCGCCTCTCGCCCAAAGACAGCTGGTCTAGTGAGGATAAGCAGTAGAAAATGAATAAATGAATGAGTTCTCCTCCTATTTTGTGTGGAAGTGGTAACTTTTTGGCTTCTTATTTTGTCTTTCCCCGCCCTCGGCCATCTCTGTGTGGAGTTTGCATGTTCTCCCCGTGCATGAGTGGGTTTTCTCCGGGTACTCCTGTTTCCTCCCACATTCCACAAACATGCTAGGTTAATTAGCGACTCCAAATTGTCAATAGGTATGAATGTGAATGTGAATGGTTATTTGTCTATATGTGCCCTGTGATTGGCTGGGCACCAGTCCAGCTGGGATAGGCTCCAGCATACCCATGATACCATACCCACGTGAGGATAAGCAGCATAGAAAATGGATGGATGGGTTCATGGAGTTATATTAGTAAAGAAATTGTTATTTTTTTTAAATATTTTTTGTGTCTTTTCTACTTCCAGTCACGGGAAATTACCAATGTTCTACTGCTGATGACTTATGAATGGAAAAAGGTAGAAACAATTTTTTCTGATGTAAGATGGGACTTCTAATCTTTCTTTTGGTAGGTTCCATGTTTATATAACCTGAGAACACAACATTCTGTTGTGCCTTAAAAGATCAGTAATGGTAATGGTAATGGTTTTATTTCATTTGAACATGCATCAGATTACAATTGAATGCATCCCATAATCAGTTCACAGTTCCACATGTCCAAAAGGAGTAGGAAGAAGCAAAGCTTATTAAATCCTTACCCCTCCATCTGGTACTTTTACAATCAGTAACTGTTACATTTGTTCACTTCCTGCTTTCCATAATACAGTTGAAGGTTTTTCAGTGGAAATGGTCTGAAGGGCATGCCTTTTGAAAAATGTGGTTGCACCCTCTTTCGAAGAACTGTTACAAAAACCCACACAGAGTTGATAGTTTATCTCCTGTGAGGTTCTCTGATGTCTTGCATGACGTCATGCTTGCAGTTCAAGGTTTGTTGTTTTGGAGTTTTCCAAGGAGCTTTTATTTCCATCCACATGAAGCGGTTTGGTGTGTGAGCGGGACGGAGCATTAGCCGACACTCACCTGACACAGTCGCTGTCAGTCAAAGGTTTCTGACTGACAAGGTGGCACTCGGCCCTCAGATCTTCTGTCATCTTTTCAGCCCGGCTCAGCTGCTGCTCCACATCTGCAGTTGGTCGGCAAAGACAACAGTAATAAAACACATTTGTACTATGACACATACGCGGACACACAAGTAGCGCCCTTTTCTTCCCTTCAAAAGTGTTTTTTCCAAATTCCGTTTTAAATTTTACATTTTCTAGAATTGCATTATTTTACCTTTTTACCTTTTTACCTTATTACATATACATACATTTTGATTCAGTTGCACGGCGGACAAGTGGTTAGTGCGCAGCCTTCACAGGTAGGAGACCCGAGTTCAATTCCACCCGTGCATGCGTGGGTTTTCTCCAGGTACTCCGGTTTTCTCCCACATTCCAAAAACATGCTAGGTTAATTAGCGACTCTAAATTGTCCATAGGTATGAATGTGAGTGTGAATGGTTGTTTGTCTATATGTGCCCTGTGATTGGCTGGCCACCAGTCCAGGGTGTACCCCGCCTCTTGCCCGAAGACAGCTGGGATAGGCAACCCCCCGCGACCCTTGTGAGGAAAAGCGGTAGAAAATGAATGAATGAATAAATGGGACAAAGAAGTGTTAGAAAACAATCCACTTGATGAGCAACCTGTGAGTTGTGGACTCCTATAGAGCAGCTACACACAATAACCCGCAAAGAAAACTTTCGAGATCTTCCAGAATCTGCACCTATTCCGGCTGTTTTGCCGTGGATTTGTGCTTCTTGTCAAAATGGTCTGTTTTAATGTATCCCACCCACGGCTACTCCGCTGTGATTGGCCACACCCCCAACATCTGGTAGAACCTTGTTGTTTCGTAAAGTAGAGCAGAGCTTGGGGAAAGTCAGTGGAAGCAGAGTTTATGGGAGGGCAGAGAGTGTATCTGGCCTACAGGCATGCCCATAAGGAAGCCGGCTCCTTTGTGACATCACAAAAGAACAGTTTTGCAATGTCCTCTGAAATTGAGCATTTTGAGCCATCCCAAATTTCTTTCAGGGATCACATCCAAATACCCAAACCAAGACAACTGGGATCGAGTCCATGCAGTAGTTTTCATTGGCCCATTTTGCGACACTGTTAATGCATGAGTCACTGGGCGCTACACAAGACTTGTTATTTACCTGAGTTCATGCTTTTCAGGGCTTGCAGTTCAAGCTGGAGAATGCACTTCTCTTCATAGAGGGCGCCTGTGTGACAGTTCCTCCGGCTCATCTCCTCCATCTCTGCATGTTTTAGGACAAAAAAAGAAGGAATGGTTTGGGTGGGTCACCAACTTTGGTCAATGAAAGGAAACAGGTGTGGAACACATGACTTCCATACAAATCTATCTGTGTACCTGTGGCGGGCCGCCACAAATAGGGTGGAGTATCGATGTTCAGGGTGACTTGGACTAGATTTCAAGAACAAAAAAATAACCAAAAAAACATCTAAGTACAAGCTAAATGCATGTGAAAGTGTGTAAATATCTGGTTTCATGCAAATCTTTTAGGAATGTTACATTTATGAACATGTACATATTGTTTACTTTTGTTTATTTCCTTTGCCAAATCAAAGCATTGGTTGACAAAAAAAAAAAAACCCAAAAACTAAGTACAAGCTAAATGGGTATGAAAATGTCTAAATATCCGGTTTCATGCAAATCTTTCAGGAATGTTACATTTACAAACATGTACATTTTGTTTACTTTTATTTCCTTTGCCAGATTAAAGCATTGGTTGACAAATCAAACAAAAAAACAACTAAGTACAAGCTAAATGGGTATGGAAATGTGTAAATATCTGGTTTCATGCAAATCTTTTAGGAATGTTACATTTACAAACATTTACATTTTGTTTACTTTTGTTTGTTTCTTTTGTCAAATCAAAGCATTGGTTTTCAAAACAAATAAACAACTAAGTACAAGCTAAATGGGTATGAAAATGTGTAAATATCTGGTTTCATGCAAATTCTTTAGGAATGTTACATTTACAAACATGTACATTTTGTTTACTTTTGTTTATTTCCTTTGCCAAATCAAAGCATTGGTTGACAAAACAAAAAAAAAAACAACTAAGTACAAGCTAAATGGGTAGGAAAATGTGTAATTATCTGGTTTCATGCAAATTTTTTAGGAATGTTACATTTACGAACATGTACATTTTGTTTACTTTGGTTTATTTCCTCTGCCAAATCAAAGCATTGGTTGAAAAAAACAACAACTAAGTACAAGCTAAATGCGTGTGAAAATGTGTAAATATCTGGTTTCATGCAAATCTTTTAGGAATGTTACATTTACAAACATGTACATTTTGTTCACTTTTGTTTATTTCCTTTGCCAAATCAAAGCATTGGTTGAAAAAAACAACAACTAAGTACAAGCTAAATGCGTGTGAAAATGTGTAAATATCTGGTTTCATGCAAATCTTTTAGGAATGTTACATTTACGAACATGTACATTTTGTTTACTTTGTTTATTTCCTTTGCCAAATCAAAGCATTGGTTGACAAAATGCACTTTGGACATATTAATTGTGTGTCTTATGTTTCAAAAGATGATGGGTAATTTAAAAAAAAATTAAAATGATTTCAATAAAAGTGGGTTGGGACTTAATGACCATTGGAAAATGGGTGTCCCAGGTTGAGACACCCCCCAAGGATAATGCCTTCATCTCCACTGGAATAATACGTCTTTCAGTGAAATCAGCTCTTTCCTCCAAAGACACATAATGACCTTTAATGACCTTTGTATAAGGAGTCGGCCTCTCTGTCCAGGTTCAGGACCTCAGTGTGAGTGTGGCTGGTCAACACGGTCTCTCTGCTGCCGAGACTGTACTTGCTGTTGAAGCTGGAGATCTCTTGCAGGAAGAATTGCTCCTCATCTTGAGAGGCTGTTTTTATCCTGGCCTGCCTCGGAGGGGGGGGCACAGCGTCAGACATGTTCTCGACAGTACGGCTGGCTACTCGCTGATATTGTTAGCTGTCGTGCAAAACCATCTCAGCATCCACTTGCGTCATCTGACAAAACCTGCTTCATTGGTCCGCTTGCTGTGTGTGTGTGTGTGTGTGTGTGTGTGTGTGTGTGTGTGTGTGTGTGTGTGTGTGTGTGTGTGTGCCTACCAGTCGTTCACTGAGGTGACTATTTTGGTAGAGAAGCTCCTCAATGTGTTCTGACATGTGTTCTTCACATTTATTCATCCAGTCCCGCTCCAGCGTCATTGTGGACAACTGCTGAGCCTGAAAGGCAAACAGTTTCATGGTTTGAAAAAAAATTAATTTTAAAAACGTAAAAAAACGGAATCTGTAAAGACGGGATGCACGAGTAGGAGTTACACACTCACAATGGATAAATGTAACATTCACAGACAATAGGAAACCACGACACTATTTAACACGAGATGCAGAGGTGTGAAAAAGTGTTTCCTTTTTTTTGTATTTTTTTAGATGTTTATTCAATACATTATATTATTTTTATTCAGATGTTTTTCATTTATAAGATTAATTTTTATTTATTTTTATTTTATTTTATTCATTCATTCATTCATTTCCTACCGCTTTTTCCTCACAAGGGTCGCTGGGGGTGCTGTCTTCGGGCAAGAGGTGGGGTACACCCTGGACTGGTGGCCAGCCAATCACAGGGCACATATAGACAAACAACCATTCACACTCACATTCATACCTATGGACAATTTGGCTAATTAACCTAGCATGTTTTTGGAATGTGGGAGGAAACCGGAGTACCCGGAGAAAACCCGGAGAGATGGCAGAGGGTGGAATTGAACCCTGGGGTTCCTCGCTGTGAGGTCTGCGCGCTAACCACTCGTCCACCGTGCCACCCTAATTTAATTTTATTTAATTTTATTTAATTTTATTTAATTTTATTTAATTTTATTTAATTTTATTTAATTTTATTTAATGAAAAATGAAAAAAAATGAAATGAAAAAGTGTTTCCTGAATTCTTATTGTTTGCATGTTTGTCACACTCCAATGTTTCAGACAATCAAACAAATGTAAACATTAGTCAAACTTTATAAAGGTGTCTTTATAAAAGTGAAATTGTTAACACAATTTATTTATATATACTTGTACATTATATATTTATTTAATACCCTTTCATATAATAATAGATGCATATATATATATAAAGTATAAATAGAATGTTTGATACACAACACCCAGCGACCAGGTGATTTAAATCATGAGGGTTGACTCATGTGATTCTGTGCACCCAATCAGGACTTTTTAGTTCTATGAACCTTAGAATGTTTTAGGAATGTTACATTTACGAACATTTACATTTTGTTTACTTTTGTTTATTTCCTTTGCCAAATCAAAGCATTGGTTGACAAAAAAAAACAAAAAAACAACTAAGTACAAGCTAATTGGGTATGAAAATGTGTAAATATCTGGTTTCATGTAAATCTTTTAGGAATGTTACATTTACAAACATGTACATTTTGTTTACTTTTGTTTATTTCCTTTGCCAAATCAAAGCATTGGTTGACAAACAAAACAACAACAACTAAGTACAAGCTAATTGGGTATGAAAATGTGTAAATATCTGGTTTCATGTAAATCTTTTAGGAATGTTACATTTACGAACATGTACATTTTGTTTACTTTTGTTTATTTCCTTTGCCAAATCAAAGCATTGGTTGACAAAAAAAAACAAAAAAACAACTAAGTACAAGCTAATTGGGTATGAAAATGGGTAAATATCTGGTTTCATGTAAATCTTTTAGGAATGTTACATTTACGAACATGTACATTTTGTTTACTTTTGTTTATTTCCTTTGCCAAATCAAAGCATTGGTTGACAAACAAAAAAAAAACAACTAAGTACAAGCTAATTGGGTATGAAAATGTGTAAATATCTGGTTTCATGTAAATCTTTTAGGAATGTTACATTTACGAACATGTACATTTTGTTTACTTTTGTTTATTTCCTTTGCCAAATCAAAGCATTGGTTGACAAAAAAACCCCCCAAAAACTAAGTACAAGCTAAATGGGTATGAAAATGTCTAAATATCCGGTTTCATGCAAATCTTTCAGGAATGTTACATTTACAAACATGGTTTGAAATAAATATATTAATGAGTCCTTGCTTATCAGTCCCAGAGAGAAAACTTTTTTTGCCTTTGCCATCAAGAGATGATTACAGTGTGAATACCTGGCACTAAATCACATTCAATCCACATTCATGCCAAAATATTGCCTTTTTAAGACATTTTTCAACTGGTAATAACATTTTATTGAGTGTATTCATGGTGTGCCGCTATGAGTAAATTAACGTGCACATTAATGAAACACTTAGCATTTGGAATTTTCCACGTACGTTAGTGATGCTGTCAAGAAGCAGCGTGTTTACTGTTTTTTTTTTTTTTTTCTACAGCCACAGGATTGTCAGCAAGTGTTACCAGCTTGCAGGTTTCCTAAGCACCATAATTATCCTAAGACAGCTCTGTGAAACGCAGGCGAGATACATCACACGGGCTGTAAACACAGGCCGCACACTGACACCGTGCAAACACTTTTGTGTTCATTTCTAAGAGGTCGGGAGAGGTTGCGGATGATGCTAACGCACACACGGTACAGAGTGTTCGGCTTGCTCTCTAATTACACGAAGAGATTTGCCGCTCTGGTCTCAAACGCGCAGAAAGCTTTGCTCAATGGTGAGAGGTCAGAGGATCTGGACTTTGACATGGAAGCTCACATATGTACACTACCCCGCATCCATTTATGCTATGTGGTGGAAATTAGACATTGATCTTACCCAAGCACTTGCAATCAATGGTAATAAATCAGCGAATAAACGGGTGAGATGAAGTGTTGGAAATCATAAAGCAGATCCGATCATCGATATTCCAATGTATGCCACGGAAAAACACGTGTTCCTGTTCGTTCCAGTTGTTTACATGTAACTTGTATGCGTGTTCACATACAATTAAAGCACTGTTGTTACCTTCATGTCAAGTTCTTCAGAGGTCTTCTGGTTCTTTGCAGTGGCGTCTTTCACCTGCACGTTGCATCTGATGATGGCCGCCTTCACTGTGAGAACAAACATCACGAAAAGATAATACTTTCTTTTACTATTGGTTGACCGTATGGATTTACTTCACTGCCTGAACTAAATATTTTTAGGGCATACAAATAGCTAAAGAAGTAAAGTACAAATACTGTGTTCGGTATTCAGAAGATACAATGTTAGTATTGTTATGTTATGGTAATGATGATAGCTTTATTTCATTTGAACATGCATCAGATTACAATTGAATACATCCCATAATCAGTTCACAGTTCCACATGTCCAAAAGGAGTAGGAAGAAGCAAAGCTTATTAAATCCTACCCCTCCATCTGGTACTTTTACAATCAGTAACGGTTACATTTGTTCACTTCCTGCTTTCCATAATACAGTTTTTCATTTATTTTCTTTATTTTTTTACACAACTACCATAACAATGCTATGCTACGGGATGTCACATGACTTACATGGCTTGACAGGGTGCTTACAAAAGGAAATCATACACATTTGGACAAGAATATACCATAAACTATATTAGAAAGCAGGAAGTGAACAAATGTAACAGTTATTGATTGTAAAAGTACCAAATGGAGGGGTAGCATTTAATGAGCTTTTCTTCTTCCTACTCTTTTCGGACATGTGGAACTGTGAACATTTGTTCACTTCCTGCTTTCCATAATACAGTTTTAAGTATTTTTTTCATTTTTTTATCTTTTTTTAAATAATGTACCTCGTACCGAAGTACGAGGTGATATGAGCATCCAATGACCATAGTACGTGTCAATATAGTGATATATATAGCACATCATGACTGGTTCAAGACTCTTCATCCTTGTATTTAGCAAACATCAACTGCTTGTATTGTTTCTTGAATTGGCTCATCGTTGTGCATTGTTTGATTTCCTTACTCAATCCATTCCATAGTTTGATTCCACATACTGAAATGCTGTGGCTTTTTAACGTAGTCCTAGCATATAAGTGTTTCAAATTTACTTCTTCTGTGAGATCATATTTCTCCTCTCTTGTAGAGAAGTATTGGATGACATTTTTAGCTAATTGGTTATTTTTAGCCTTATGCATCATTTTAGCTGTTTGAAGATGAACTATATCAGCAAGTTTAAGTATTTGTGATTTTAGAAAAAAGGAGTTAGTATGTTCTCTGTAGGCGGCATTATGAATTATCCTTACTGACCTTTTTTGCAGTACATTTAGCGAGTGAAGATTGCTTTTGTCGTTATTACCCCATATTCGACATTCAAGCACCAAACTTGATCACACAAACAACAAGCTTTTATTTCATCTTTGAATAATCTCACAACAAGTATGATAATCCCTAACATGGGCTACTCTGAACCCCTGATGTCACTTCCTGTCCGTCCCTACTCAGCTTCCCTAGCACCGGAACACATTTACTGCAAAACATACAAAAGCAGGATTCTTATTATGTCTTAAAGGTCTTCATTTCACTTATTATGTCTACTATATTGGTTAATAAGAGTGTAGAAAGTGATTATATGGATGTTATTTCATGTCTAGAGCTCTAATAATGTGCCACGTCTATTTAGAAAGTGGTAAACAGATTTTCTATGGCTTATATGTCTTATTTTCGCTAATTATGTCTGTCTACTATATTGGTAAGTGTGCTTACCTTCTTTTAACTTTTGAATCTGCTCACTTAATTGTTGTTCAGTCACAAGGATTTGGTGAAAGAGTTTGTCCAAGCTCATTGTGAAACTATTACTTCGCTAGCTAAACGTTTAGCCGCTAGCTCATTCACAGCGTGACTCGTGACAAATAGAGTCCGTCAAAGGAATGGAGTTTCCCATCTCCATTACCAACTTCCTGCCAAATAATGCTCCCCCTATTATACCCGTCTATCCACCTGTACAATGAAGTAATCAAACACATAAGGTGTGTCTTTACAAATATATTAGCTACATAAACATTGCAATGCAGTGTTTATAACTTTAGTGTGAAGTGTGAAGCGCTTTATGTCATACGATTAAATAAACAAGGATACATGCCGTACTTAAAGCCACCAACAGATGGCGCCAGTGTCCAGTGTGCGCATGTCCAGCATTTCACAGTACTGTAGTGAAGTAATAATGTTATTTTCCTTAAACATACTGTATGACATATTTACAGCAAACAGGCAGGTTTGCATCGATGTGAAAAAAAGCTTGTTGAGATATATAGATATAACATGAGAAGAATTATTAGAATATTATTAATTTGTCGATTTATAAACTTTGAATATTTTTAAATGTGTTGTGGATTTTGTGTTTTAAAAGAGGTTCATGTCAGCGAGGAAACTTTATAAAAGTGTTTAGACATTTTATAGCGATAGTTGGAGGGAAAAAGCGGCAGTGATTGGTGATGGGTGTTAATTAGCGTTGCTCTTGTGTGCATGTTTGCGCTAATGTGCTCCACTGCTCTTGGTCGCTCCTCCCGCTCAATGCGCCACTTGGCCGTGCGCGCTCAGACGCGAGCATCCCGCCGGACGACACTCGCTTTTCTTTGTTTTTTTTTTTTCTTCCTCTTGTTCTTTCCGGGAGGAGAGCGTGTCTGCTGCGTGAGGGTATCGTTTCCTTCGGCTCCTCCATGGAATTCTTGCCAGCGGATTTCAAGTTCTCCTAAGTGCGCTTGGACTTTGTAGCTTTTCTTCCAACGAGGCTGTGCGTCGTGCGTCGTCAGAGGACCATGATGATGCTCGCTGGACTTTTTCTTCTGCGTCTTTTAGGTACATTTTGTGTGTTTTTTTTTTTTTTTGTCTGGGTGCGGCGTTCAATTCAAGCATAAAGTCAGGAACTTTCTCGTAGTACTGTTTAAAAGTTGGAGTGTGTGCTTGTAACCGCTGCGTGGAGTGGATGTCTGACACTTAAGTGTGATAATAATGAACATTTGGATGTATTCTGCCTTCAGATGTGCTGTGTTCCGCCGAGGAGGGCGTGCGTAATGGGGGCGGCCGGCTGGACTGCGTGCGCGCCAGCGAGCAGTGCCTGAAGGAGCAGGCGTGCAGCACCAAGTACCGCACCATGAGGCAGTGCGTGGCCGGCGGCAAGGAGACCAACTTCAGCGCCGTGGCTCGCTTGGAGGCGCAGGACGAGTGCCGGAGCGCCGTGGACGCGCTCAAGCAGAGTCCGCTTTACAACTGCCGCTGTAAAAGGGGCATGAAGAAGGAGAAGAACTGCTTGCGCATCTACTGGGGCATCTACCAGACCTTACAAGGTGGGCCTTCACAAATCAAATGTGTGTGTGTGTTTCTGTGTGGGTGTGTGGGTGGTTGAGACTGTTGCTGAGGCACCCCCCCCCCACCTTCTACAACCGAGGCAAAAAAGTCCAAAAGTAGCACATATCTTCATATTTATTAACAGTCCAATTCCATCACAGACGATCACGCCGCTTTTCCTTCAAAATCTGACCCCCCCACACCCATTTGCCGCCATAGTCATACAGAGACGAGACGCCCTTTGACCGTCGCAGTCACTTTCTGCCGACGTAATGGAGCTTGAAGGTTTCTCATCGCTGCCCCAACGCCAAGCGTAAAAGGCCTGACCCTTACAAGAGGAGCAATGTGGGGGCAGTGTGTGTTTCCGTGTGTGTTTCTGTGTGTGTGTGTGTGACGACGGCGGCGGACGCTCAATTCCTAAACTACATCCCCATCCCTGCGAGGCGACTTCCAGTTGTGCAACACAGCCGAGCAAAGCTGCCTAATCAAGCGTGTGGCTGTGGGCCAGCGTGGATATCGACTGACCCAAATCACCATGTCACATGCGGGCCAATGATAAACAACACGGCACAACACGTTCACATGTATGTCCTTTCATCACATGTATGTCCTTTCAACGATACGGTTCATGTTCTGCTTGTCGTTGGCGGCGACATCGGAGTACACGGCGTCTAGAAAAAAAAAAAAAAAACGGTATCAGCACCTCATTTAGGTGCTAAATGAATGTAGACTCAGCATTCCGATATTTCCTTTCAACCCCATTTTGGTTTCTAGGCTTTGATTTTCCAAGTTGGCAATCAAACGGACCCCCCCTGGATGCCACTAGGTATTAAAAGCATAACCCGTCTGCATCGAAATAGGCGCTGGAAGTCATGTGACATCTTGGAGCTTCCAGATATAAGATAGTAATGGTAATGTTTTTATTTCATTTAAACATGCATCAGATTACAATTGAATGCATCACGTAATCAGTTCACAGTTCCACATGTCCGAAAAGAGTAGGAAGAAGCAAAGCTTATTAAATGCTACCACTCCATTTGGTACTTTTACAATCAGCAACTGTTACATTTGTTCACTTCCTGCTTTCTAATATAGTTTAAGTTTTTTTTTTAAGTTTAAGATCGCTATATTCTTGTCCAAATGTGTATGATTTCCTTTTGTAAGCACATGTAAGTCATGTGATATCCCCTGGCGTAGCATTGTGTAAAAAAATAAAAACCTTATTATTATTATTATTATTATTATTATTATTATTATTATTATTATTATTATTATTATTATTATTATTATTATTATTATTATTATTATTATTATTATTGTTAATTTATATAATAATAATAATAATAATAATAAATATTATTATTTTTATTATTTTTTAAATAATTTTTAATAATTAATAATTATTAAAATATTTTTTAATAGTTATTTTTTTATTATTTTTATTATTATTTTTTTATTATATAATAATAATAATAATAATAATAATAATAATAATAATAATAATAATAATAATAATTATTATTATTATTATTATTATTATTATTATTATTATTATTATTATTATTATTATTATTTATAATGCAGGGTTTCCGACGGAGGCTGGCGTTGTTTTTCTAGCTACCTGCCGACCTTAACGCCCCGACAGCAGTGCTCGGTACCCTCCGCAACACATGTTTCACCCCCCCACGCACCCACCCCACCCCAGCCCCCCCCACCAGCAACAGCCCACGTCCTCATTATCCGGGACTTTATTTCATATCAGTGAATTTATGGCTTATTTATCATTATTGAAGCATTTCAATGATTATTCTGGTCAGAAAATATCATTGTAAAATAATATAGTGAAAATATTTTTGGGTAACATTGTGTTTGTTTTGCTAAGTACCGTTTGGGTATTTAAAAAAAAAAAACTACCATTGTTTGAAAATCGCTTTTGTGATCCAGCTCCTGTGCTGTATAAGTCGGTTGTGCTTGTGTTCCTAATGAAGCGACTTGCGAGTACATAGCCTGCGTTTGTAAAATGTTCTGTCCTCCTCACAGGGAATGACTTCCTGGAGGATTCTCCCTACGAGCCCGTCAACAGTCGTCTGTCGGACATATTCCGCCTGGCTCCCATCATAGGTGAGTAAAGCTGAAGACCTCTCACTCTGTCACTTCTTTCCCCGTCCTTCGCCTCCCAGTGATGACCTTGTGGTGGTCACACGTTTGTCGAGAGTTTATCCCACCCCCACCATCATCCCTTTACCTCCTCCGCCTCGTCATGTTGCATGGGGAGTTTGAGTTCCGAGTCTCATCGAGCAGGGATGAGAGGATGATAAAAAGGAGGAAGGTCGCTCCGATGTAAGCTGATTGGTGGTGTGTACTTGAGGAACGCTGCTGTGTGTGTGTGTTTAGTGAGTGAGTGATGCCGATGAACCCTAGATGGCGATATTATTCCCTTCCCCAGCGGGGGCCTGAGACGGCGTGTACACGTCATGGGATGTATATGATCACGCTAAGCACCATGAGAGATGGATTCTGTCAGTCTGCCTCCTTCAGCTCAAACAACAACACAGTTGAATGTCATCTTAAGCGACTGCTGATAGCATGGACGCCATCTTCATGACGCCACGTCACGATGCAACTGGGATACAGTGGTACCGCCTTCCGCAAGGTCAGATAAAAAAAAAAAAACATAGTGAAAATGTACAAAATTTATTTGAAATTATGGATGTCCCATATTGTCGAAAAAAACGATATGGCGATATTGTCCAACACTTAAATTCCAATACTGATTTTTTTTAAGTATCAATTTACATGATCAGGAAAAATCCGATATCTATACTGACTGATTTTTAATTTACAAGGAAAAATGTTTTAGATTCATGAGAAAAACGTTGAAAAACGAGAAAAAAAGCATACATTTACCAGAAAAAAAAGTATAAATTTATGAATATAAGTCATAAATTTGCAAGAAAAAAGTTGTTAATTTACAAGAATTTTTTTTTTTACATTCATGAGAAAAAAAGTCGTAAGTGCGCGAGCAAAACGTCACAAATTTTTGGCGAAAAAAAAAAAATTGTACATTTAGGAGAAAAGGGTCATACATTTAAGAGAAAAAAGTTGTAAATTCACATGAAAAAAGTCATAATTACACAATAAAAAAGGCATACATTTACGAGAAAAAATTTATAAATTTATGAGAATAAGTCATACATTTGCAAGAAAAAAAGTTGTTAATTTACAAGAAAAAAGTTGTTAATTTACAAGAAAAAATGTTTTAGATTCATGAGGAAAAAGTCACAAATTTTTGGCGAAAAAAAAAGTTGTACATTTACGAGAAAAGGGTCATACATTTAAGAGAAAAAAGTTGTAAAGTCACATGAAAAAAGTCATAATTATACAATAAAAAGGCATACATTTACAAAAAAAAATAATTTATGAGAATAAGTAATAAATTTACAAGAAAAAAGTTGTTAATTTACAAGAAAAAAGTTGTTAATTTACAAGGAAAAATGTTTCAGATTCATGAGAAAAACGTTGAAAAACGAGAAAAAAAGCATACATTTAGCAGAAAAAAAATTATAAATTGATGAGAATAAGTCATAAATTTGCAAGAAAAAAGTTGTTAATTTACAAGAATTTTTTTTTTACATTCATGAGAAAAAAAGTCGTAAGTGCACGACAAAAACGTCACAAATTTTTGGCGAAAAAAAACTTGTACATTTACGAGAAAAGAGTCATACATTTAAGAGAAAAAAGTTGTAAATTCACATGAAAAAAGTCATAATTACACATTAAAAAAGGCATACATTTATGAGAAAAAATTAATAAATTTATGAGAATAAGTCATAAATTTGCAAGAAAAAAAGTTGTTAATTTACAAGAAAAAAATTGTTAATTTACAAGAAAAAATGTTTTAGATTCATGTGGAAAAAGTCACAAATTTTGGGCGAAAAAAAAAAGTTGTACATTTACGAGAAAAGGGTCATACATTTAAGAGAAAAAAGTTGTAAAGTCACATGAAAAAAGTCATAATTACACATTAAAAAAGGCATACATTTACGAGAAAAAAATTAATAAATTTATGAGAATAAGTCATAAATTTGCAAGAAAAAAAGTTGTTAAGTTACACGAAAAAAGTTGTTAATTTACAAGAAAAAATGTTTTAGATTCATGAGGAAAAAGTCACAAATTTTTGGCGAAAAAAAAAGTTGTACATTTACGAGAAAAGGGTCATACCTTTAAGAGAAAAAAGTTGTAAAGTCACATTAAAAAAGTCATAATTATACAATAAAAAGGCATACATTTACAAAAAAAAAATAATTTATGAGAATAAGTAATAAATTTACAAGAAAAAAGTTGTTAATTTACAAGAAAAAAGTTGTTAATTTACAAGGAAAAATGTTTCAGATTCATGAGAAAAACGTTGAAAAACGAGAAAAAAAGCATACATTTAGCAGAAAAAAAATTATAAATTGATGAGAATAAGTCATAAATTTGCAAGAAAAAAGTTGTTAATTTACAAGAATTTTTTTTTTACATTCATGAGAAAAAAAGTCGTAAGTGCACGACAAAAACGTCACAAATTTTTGGCGAAAAAAAACTTGTACATTTACGAGAAAAGAGTCATACATTTAAGAGAAAAAAGTTGTAAATTCACATGAAAAAAGTCATAATTACACATTAAAAAAGGCATACATTTATGAGAAAAAATTAATAAATTTATGAGAATAAGTCATAAATTTGCAAGAAAAAAAGTTGTTAATTTACAAGAAAAAAATTGTTAATTTACAAGAAAAAATGTTTTTGATTCATGTGGAAAAAGTCACAAATTTTGGGCGAAAAAAAAAAGTTGTACATTTACGAGAAAAGGGTCATACATTTAAGAGAAAAAAGTTGTAAAGTCACATGAAAAAAGTCATAATTACACATTAAAAAAGGCATACATTTACGAGAAAAAAATTAATAAATTTATGAGAATAAGTCATAAATTTACAAGAAAAAAAGTTGTTAAGTTACACGAAAAAAGTTGTTAATTTACAAGAAAAAAGTTTTAGATTCATGAGGAAAAAGTCACAAATTTTTGGCGAAAAAAAAAAAGTTGTACATTTACGAGAAAAGGGTCATACATTTAAGAGAAAAAAGTTGTAAAGTCACATGAAAAAAGTCATAATTACACAATAAAAAGGCATACATTTACAAAAAAAAATAATTTATGAGAATAAGTAATACATTTACAAGAAAAAAGTTGTTAATTTACAAGAAAAAAGTTGTTAATTTACAAGAAAAAAGTTGTTAATTTACAAGAAAAAAGTTGTTAATTTACAAGGAAAAATGTTTTAGATTCATGAGAAAAACGTTGAAAAACGAGAAAAAAGCATACATTTACCAGAAAAAAAAGTATAAATTTTTGGCGAAAAAAAGGTTGTACATTTACGAGAAAAGGGTCATACATTTAAGCGAAAAAAGTTGTAAATTCATGAGAAAAGAAGTAATAAATATTTCAAGAAAAAAAAAGTACAATTATGGGAGAAACAAGTTATAAATTCATGAAAAAAGTTGGAAATTTTCCGAGAAAAGAAGCCATTGTTGCAAATTGGCAGCCATCTTTTTCCGCCAGTCTGACCCAGAGCAGCTGTGGCTACAAAGTGAGTGAATAATAGACTTTGGGTGTCTGGAAGGCCGCCTATAAATCCAATCAGTTATTCTTATTCCAAGTCACAAATACTTCCATGAGCCAGGCGGCCACCAGGACTGGTAATTCTGTAAATTGAACCAGAGAGCCGCTAATCTCCGGTGGCATTCCTGTGTGGCACGCACTCGCACGAGCACCTGTTCCCCACGACTGGCTCGCGTGCGTCAGTCTGAGATCATCAGGGTGAAATGTTCAATTCCAGACCGGTTTTGGCAGCACGTACACTCATGCCAATTTATTAGCTCCAAATAATATCCATCAAGCTCTTCTTCATGTGGGATGTTTTTCATATCTGTGAGTAATATTCACCTCCAGGAGTCGGTGCTGGTAGTCCTCGGAACGTGTCAGGATTGTTGCAGACATTTAGCACCATGCCGGTCATGGCTGCCAACTCTCTCGTCCTCTTCAAGCCGTCAGACATTTTTTTTTATCTCTATTGTATGCGGCTATGTCTTTCCCACAGGGCTGCAATCTACTTGTGGTAGCAGTTTATTTGTTATTGTTAGTGTGGGGAGGCGTTTCTTGTTATATATGTTATACATTCATTTTATTTATTGCTTTATTATATTTGATGTTATTTTATTTGTTGTTTTTGGTGAAAAAGTGAATGTATGGGAAACTGTGCTATATGTTATCCAAGTCACAAGTTGGCAACTGTAACAAAAGAAGTATCATTGACAACAAAGTAAACAACTCATTTAATACCAACAACGTTTCTATAATTGATACGTCTTGTATGTTAGAGGCCATGATGCAACTCTCCACTCATGGATTTCACCTCAGAGCAATTAAGGACATCGTTCATGGTCTTCTGTTTGTAAACGTATGGTTATTGGGATGTTTTTGTGTTGTTTACGTTGGTATAGTTGTGTAGATATTTGGATGTTTTTGTGTTGTTTACGTTGGTATAGTTGTGTAGATATTTGGATGTTTTTGTGTCGTTTACGTTGGTATAGTTGTGTAGATATTTGGATGTTTTGTGTTGTTTACGTTGGTATAGTTGTGTAGATATTGGGATGTTTATGTATTGTTTACGTTGGTATAGTTGTGTAGATATTTTGGTGTTTTTTGTGTTGTTTACGTTGGTATAGTTGTGTAGATATTTGGATGTTTTTGTGTAGTTTAAGTTACTATAGTTGTGTAGATATTTGGATGTTTTTGTGTTGTTTACGTTGGTATAGTTGTGTAGATATTTGGATGTATTTGTGTTGTTTATGTTGGTATAGTTGTGTAGATATTTGGATGTTTTTGTGTTGTTTACGTTGGTATAGTTGTGTAGATATTTGGATGTTTTTGTGTTGTTAGGTTGGTATAGTTGTGTAGATATTTGGACGTTTGTGTTGTTTACGTTGGTATAGTTGTGTAGATATTTGGACGTTTGTGTTGTTTATGTTGGTATAGTTGTGTAGATATTTGGATGTATTTGTGTTGTTTATGTTGGTACAGTTGTGTAGATATTTGGATGTTATGTGTTGTTTAGGTTGGTATAGTTGTGTAGATATTTGGATGTTTTGTGTTGTTTACGTTGGTATAGTTGTGTAGATATTTTGGTGTTTTTTTGTGTTGTTTACGTTGGTATAGTTGTGTAGATATTTTGGTGTTTTTTGTGTTGTTTACTTTGGTATAGTTGTGTAGATATTGGGATGTTTTTTGTGTTGTTTATATTGGTATATTTGTGTAGATATTGGGATGTTTTTGTGTTGTTTACGTTGGTATAGTTGTGTAGATATTTGGATGTTTTATGTTGTTTACGTTGGTATAGTTGTGTAGATATTTGGATGTTTTTGTGTTGTTTACGTTGGTATAGTTGTGTAGATATTTGGATGTTTTTGTGTTGTTTACGTTGGTATAGTTGTGTAGATATTTGGATGTTTTTGTGTTGTTTACGTTGGTATAGTTGTGTAGATATTTGGATGTTTTTTGTGTTGTTTAAGTTAGTATAGTGGTGTAGATATTGGATGTATTTGTGTTGTTTACGTTGGTATAGTTGTGTAGATATTTGGATGTTTTTGTGTTGTTTACGTTGGTATAGTTGTGTAGATATTTGGATGTTTTTGTGTTGTTTACGTTGGTATAGTTGTGTAGATATTTGGATGTTTTTGTGTTGTTAGGTTGGTATAGTTGTGTAGATATTTGGACGTTTGTGTTGTTTACGTTGGTATAGTTGTGTAGATATTTGGACGTTTGTGTTGTTTATGTTGGTATAGTTGTGTAGATATTTGGATGTATTTGTGTTGTTTATGTTGGTACAGTTGTGTAGATATTTGGATGTTATGTGTTGTTTAGGTTGGTATAGTTGTGTAGATATTTGGATGTTTTGTGTTGTTTACGTTGGTATAGTTGTGTAGATATTTTGGTGTTTTTTTGTGTTGTTTACGTTGGTATAGTTGTGTAGATATTTGGATGTTTTTTGTGTTGTTTACGTTGGTATAGTTGTGTAGATATTTGGATGTTTTTGTGTTGTTTACGTTGGTATAGTTGTGTAGATATTTGGATGTTTTTGTGTTGTTTACGTTGGTATAGTTGTGTAGATATTTGGATGTTTTTGTGTTGTTTACGTTGGTATAGTTGTGTAGATATTTGGATGTTTTTTGTGTTGTTTAAGTTAGTATAGTGGTGTAGATATTGGATGTATTTGTGTTGTTTACGTTGGTATAGTTGTGTAGATATTTGGATGTTTTTGTGTTGTTTACGTTGGTATAGTTGTGTAGATATTTGGATGTTTTTGTGTTGTTTACGTTGGTATAGTTGTGTAGATATTTGGATGTTTTTGTGTCGTTTACGTTGGTATAGTTGTGTAGATATTTGGATGTTTTTGTGTTGTTTACGTTGGTATAGTTGTGTAGATATTTGGATGTTTTTGTGTTGTTTACGTTGGTATAGTTGTGTAGATATTTGGATGTTTTGTGTTGTTTACGTTGGTATAGTTGTGTAGCTATTGGGATGTTTTTGTGTTTTTTACGTTTGTGTAGTTGTATCAATATTTGGATGCTTTTGTGTTGTTTACGTTGGTATAGTTGTGTAGATATTTGGATGTTTTTGTGTTGTTAGGTTGGTATAGTTGTGTAGATATTTGGACGTTTGTGTTGTTTACGTTGGTATAGTTGTGTAGATATTTGGACGTTTGTGTTGTTTATGTTGGTATAGTTGTGTAGATATTTGGATGTATTTGTGTTGTTTATGTTGGTACAGTTGTGTAGATATTTGGATGTTATGTGTTGTTTAGGTTGGTATAGTTGTGTAGATATTTGGATGTTTTGTGTTGTTTACGTTGGTATAGTTGTGTAGATATTTTGGTGTTTTTTTGTGTTGTTTACGTTGGTATAGTTGTGTAGATATTTGGATGTTTTTTGTGTTGTTTACGTTGGTATAGTTGTGTAGATATTTGGATGTTTTTGTGTTGTTTACGTTGGTATAGTTGTGTAGATATTTGGATGTTTTTGTGTTGTTTACGTTGGTATAGTTGTGTAGATATTTGGATGTTTTTGTGTTGTTTACGTTGGTATAGTTGTGTAGATATTTGGATGTTTTTTGTGTTGTTTAAGTTAGTATAGTGGTGTAGATATTGGATGTATTTGTGTTGTTTACGTTGGTATAGTTGTGTAGATATTTGGATGTTTTTGTGTTGTTTACGTTGGTATAGTTGTGTAGATATTTGGATGTTTTTGTGTTGTTTACGTTGGTATAGTTGTGTAGATATTTGGATGTTTTTGTGTCGTTTACGTTGGTATAGTTGTGTAGATATTTGGATGTTTTTGTGTTGTTTACGTTGGTATAGTTGTGTAGATATTTGGATGTTTTTGTGTTGTTTACGTTGGTATAGTTGTGTAGATATTTGGATGTTTTGTGTTGTTTACGTTGGTATAGTTGTGTAGCTATTGGGATGTTTTTGTGTTTTTTACGTTTGTGTAGTTGTATCAATATTTGGATGCTTTTGTGTTGTTTACGTTGGTATAGTTGTGTAGATATTTGGATGTTTTTGTGTTGTTAGGTTGGTATAGTTGTGTAGATATTTGGACGTTTGTGTTGTTTACGTTGGTATAGTTGTGTAGATATTTGGACGTTTGTGTTGTTTATGTTGGTATAGTTGTGTCGATATTTGGATGTATTTGTGTCGTTTACGTTTGTATAGTTGTATCAACATTTGGTTGTGTTGTTGGATTGGTATAGTTGTGTAGATATGTGGATGCCAACACAGGCAAGTAATAATAAAGGCAAGTAATAAAGTCAATAATATTAACTAAGGGCAATAATTTGTCGGCTAATTATCGTCCAGCAAAGTTTGCTATGCTAACAGACCTACGTGCATCTTTAGTGTGTATTTTTCTGCGTTTGTTGCCAGCAACTCATACAGTGGTTTGTACAGATAATAAATGAATAGTACTGCTAGTCAATCGTATATGAAAATAAATAAGTCCGCTTGAAGGCGTATTGATCGGCCAACATCATCCCAATCAATCAATGACCTCACCCCGACGTCCTGATTCTCCCAGTGAATGATTTGACATCATGATGGCCGAGTTTGATGTTAAAGTAAGACTAAAAGAAACATAATGGGCTCGCTGGGCGGCAGCCAAACCTGCGGGCAGAACAGGAACATTAACTTCCTCCCAGGAATATTCCGACAACCTCGCTGTCGCGCTCATCGTCACCTTTGGGAAAAATAATCATCTTTAGCCACCTTGGAAGAAACTTCTTGGAGTATACTTGTGTATACTTGTGTATAGTACTTGTGTATACTTGTGTGGTGGAATTTAGATTCATGAGCAAAAAAAGTCATAAGTGCACGAAAAAAACGTCAGAAATTTTTGGTGAAAAAAAAAAGTTGTACATTTACGAGAAAAGGGTCATACATTTCAGAGAAAAAAGTTGTAAATATACGAGAAAAGAAGTAATCAATTTACAGGAAAAAAAAAAGTTGCATAAATACGAAAAGAAAAAAAGTTGTAAATTTATGAGAATAAAGTCATAACTGTACAAGACAAAAAAGTCAAAAAATTGATGAGGAAAAAAAATCATAAATTTAAGAGAAAAAAAGTAATTCATTTACAAAAACATAGGTCATAAATTTACAAGAAAAGATGTAAATTCACGAGACAAAGGTCATCAATTTACAAGAAAAAAAACTTGTATAAATATGAGAGAAAAAAGTTGTAAATTCATAAAAAAGTCATAATTATACAATAAAAAAGGCATACATTTACCAGAAAAAAATTGTAAATTCATGAGAAAAAGTCATAAATTTGCAAGAAAAAAGTTGTTAATTTACAAGATTTTTTTTTTTTACATTCATGAGAAAAAAAGTCGTAAGTGCACGAGAAAAAACGTCACAAATTTTTGGCGAAAAAAAAAAACGTGTACATTTACGAGAAAAAGGTCATACATTTAAGAGAAAAAAGTTGTAAATTCACATGAAAAAAGTCATAATTACACAATAAAAAAGGCATACATTTACAAGAAAAAATTTATAAATTCATGAGAATAAGTCATAAATTTGCAAGAAAAAAGTTGTTAATTTATAAGAAAAAATGTTTTAGATTCATGAGAAAAACATCACAAATTTTTTTTGCGAAAAAAAAGTTGTACATTTACGAGAAAAGGGTCATTCATTTAAGAGAAAAAAGTTGTAAATTGACATGAAAAAAGTCATAATTACATAATAAAAAAGGCATACATTTACCAGAAAAAAAATATAAATTTATGAGAATAAGTCATAAATTTGCAAGAAAAAAGTTGTTAATTTACAAGAAAACATTTTTTTACATTCATGAGAAAAAAAGTCATAAGTGCACGAGAGAAACGTCAGAAATTTTTTGGCGAAAAAAAAACTTGTACATTTACGAGAAAAGGGTCATACATTCAAGAGAAAAAAGTTGTAAATTTACGAGAAAAGAAGTAATCAATTTACATGAAAAAAAAGTTGCATAAATACGAAAAGAAAAAAGTTGTAAATTTATGAGAATAAAGTCCTAAATGTACAAGACAAAAAGTTGAAAATTCACGAGAAAAAAAGTCAAGAAAAGCCGTAAATTTACGAGACAAAGGTCATCAATTTACAAGAAAAAAAGTTGTATAAATATGAGAGAAAAAAAGTTGTAAATTCACATGAAAAAAGTCATAATTACACAATAAAAAAGGCATACATTTACCAGAACAAATTTATAAATTCATGAGAATAAGTCATACATTTGCAAGAAAAAAATTAATTTACAAGAAAACATTTTTTACATTGATGAGAAAAAAGTCGTAAATGCACGAGAAAAACGTCAGAAATTTTTGGCGAAAAAAAACCATGTACATTTTACGAGAAAAGGGTCATACATTCAAGAGAAAAAAGTTGTAAATTTACGAGAAAAAAAGTAATCAATTTACATGGAAAAAAAAGTTGCATAAATAAGAAAAGAAAAAAGTTGTAAATTTATGAGAATAAAGTCCTAAATGTACAAGACAAAAAGTCGAAAATTCACGAGAAAAAAAGTCATAAATTTAAGAGAAAAAAAATCATTCATTTACAAGAAAAGCCGTAAATTTACGAGACAAAGGTCATCAATTTACAAGAAAATAATTTGTATAAATATGAGAGAAAAAAAGTTGTAAATTCATAAAAAAGTTATAATTATACAATAAAAAAGGCATACATTCACCAGAAAAATATTGTAAATTCATGAGAAAAAGTCATAAATTTGCAAGAAAAAAGTTGTTAATTTACAAGATTTTTTTTTTTACATTCATGAGAAAAAAAGTCGTAAGTGCACGAGAAAAAAACGTCACAAATTTTTGGCGAAAAAAAAAAACTTGTACATTTACGAGAAAAGGGTCATACATTTAAGAGAAAAAAGTTGTAAATTCGCATGAAAAAAGTCATAATTACACAATAAAAAAGGCATACATTTACCAGAAAAAAATTATAAATAAGTCATAAATTTGAAAGAAAAAAGTTGTTAATTTACAAGAATTTTTTTTTTACATTCATGAGAAAAACGTCACAATTTTTTTGGCGTTTGGATTAGCATCAATCCAGATGTTCTTTCTCCAGTTGGGGCAATTTACTCTCCAACCTGCATGTTTGACAGTTGGAATTCCAAACTGCTCTCCATTTTTTTTTTTTTTTTCCCGTTTTGCCGTGTCTTTAAGTCTGTTTGTCTCGCACCCGCTCCTTAATCTGCGTCCTCCTCCCTGTTGGCTGGCTGAGCATCACCCACTCAGCGCTCCTCAGCTTCCATGTGTCGACACTTCAAACACATCTCGTACTCATCGGCTTCCCCCGACGCGACGCGTGGAAACATCTGTTAGCGCCGCGTACCGCTGTCGAGGCCGTCCGTGTCCAGCCCCTCACGACCGCCGGCCGCAGTGGAAGTCTTTCTCATTATGGACTGGCAGTAGAGTGGCTCCTGCTGTGTGTGTGTATGTGTGTGTTTGTGTACGAGAGATAAAGACAGCAGGGAAATGCGGAGGAGTTCCGGATGTAGAAACAGGATTTATTTTGCCGTGAAGGAGCATCTTGCTTGATCTTCCTGCCCTTTTTTTTTATTCCCAGTTGGCTGACTGACATCACGTACGTTTGACGTACGCGTTGCTTCATGGAGGCTGAATCGTCTCACTCGTAGTTTCGACCCGGATGGGATGGACTAGGCCTGTCACCATAGCATACATGATAATAGATATATAGTATAATAGATATATTTAATGATAATAACACCGCATCAATAACAATGAACTTGAATTTCACCAGCATCACAAACAGTCATAATATTTTGGATTTTCAATTAGTGCTACTATCATACGACGGACGATTAGGCCACAAAAAAATAAATAAATAACGCTGAGATTTAAAAAAAAAAAAAAGTCATACATTCACAAAACAAAAAGTTTTTATATTTACAAGAAAAATGTCATAAATGTACAACTTTTTTTTACAAGAAAACATTTATGACTTTTTTTCTTGTAAAAAAAAAAGTAGTACCAAATATACGAGACAAAAGTTGTAAATTGACAAGAAAAAAGTTGTATAATTACGAAAGAAAATAGTTGTACATTTACAAGAAAATAAGTAATCAATTTACAGGAAAAAAGTTGGATAATTACAAGAGGAAAAATGTTTTTTTATTCATGAGAATAAAGGCAAAAAGTCATACATTTATGAGAAAAACAATATAAATTTACAAGAAGAACCTTATGAATTCACAAGAAAAAAAGTCATAAATTTATGAGAAAAAAGTTATGAATTCACGAGAAAAAAAAGTCATAAATTTAAGAGAAAAAATTTCGTACATTTACGAGACAAAGGTCATCAATTTACAAGAACAAAAGTTGTATAAATATGAGAGAAAAAAAGTTATAAATTCATGTGAAAAAAGTCATAAATACACAATAAAAAAGCCATACATTTACAAGAAAAAATTCATTAATTTATAAGAATAAGTCATATATTTACGAGAAAAAGTTGATAATTTACGAGCAAAATGTCCTAAATTCACGAGAAAAAAAGTTGTAAGTGTATGAGAAAAACATCACAAATCTTTGAGGAAAACATTTTGTAAGTTTACGAGAAAAGAAGTCATCAATTTTTCAAGAAAAAAAGTTGTATAATTATGGGAGAAAAAAGTTATGAATTCATGAAAAAAGGTGGAAATTTTTTCGAGAAAATAAGTCATAAATTTACATAAAAAGTTGTTATAAAATGTCCCTTATTTTTTATTATTTATGTTTATTTATTTTTTAAATTTTTATTATTTATTTTAAAATAATTTGCATTTATTTTTCAGAAAATGTTCTTTATTTTCTGAAGAAATGTCCCGTACTTTCCACAAAATATCCTTTATTTTTTAAATATTTTTTGTAAAATTTTGCATATTTTCTTTTTCAGAAATGTTCCCTTATTTCCTGTTATTGTTTGGTAACTGTACCTAATTAAGGTGAGCCCCCCCCCCCACCATAATGATTTTTATTTTCCAGAAAAAGTTCTTTATTTTTTTAAGAAATTTCCTGTACTTTCCACAAAATATCCTTTATTTTCTTTTATTTTCCGGAAAATTTTGCATATTTTATTTTTCAGAAATGTTCCCTTATTTCCGGTTATTGTTTGGCAACTGTAATTAAGGTGAGACCCACCCCCCCCACCCCCCCCCCCAACACCACCACCATAATGAATTTTATTTTTCAGTAAATGTTCTTCATTTTCTGAAGAAATGTCCCATACTTTCCACAAAATATCCTTTATTTTCCGGAAAATTTTGCATATTTTATTTTTCAGAAATGTTCCCTTATTTCCGGTTATTGTTTGGCAACCCCCCCCCCCCCACCACCATAATGATTTCCCATAGAAGCATCATCATCTCTATATGTTGACTGAGTCAATTCCTTGTAGTGGCCATGACATCATCCAGACTCCAGATCCGTGTCGTGGGGGCAGCACTCTCAGTCGGGAAGCCAAGATTTCCCGGTCTCCCTCCCCCCCCATTCCACTTCCACTAAGGGGACAGCACCATGTTCTGGGGCTTCCTCCCACCATGAGTTTCCCCCAAATGCTTCTACTCTCTTGAGTCCATAAACCCGGAACGTATGCTTGAGGGTGCGGAGGTCTGATATCGCCGTCATTCCGAGTTGTCCATTTTCCTTTTGCTTCGGAATAATCCGTATTAAGCAGATGTGAACCTAAGTTGGAACGACACTAGAGACTGGAAAATGGAACATCCGGCATCCGTCATCCTTTATCTATCCTGATGCCTTTTTACACTGGTGTCGACATTCAGGTGTTCTCCAGCACCGAGTGAACGTGGATGTCAGGAAACACTCCCATCACAGCTGGGATAGGCTCCAGCATACACCCACAATTTACTCAGTTTTCCATCCATCCGTTTTCTATGCCGCTTATCCTCACGAGTGTCACGGGTAGGCTGGAGACTATCCCAACAAGTCGGCAATGAAGAATTGGAACTCCACGCAGAGATAGCCGAGGGTGGAATCGAACTCTGGTCTTCTAGCTGCGTGGCCTGCGCGCTAACCACATCATTTATTGGTTATTTATGATGCAAGCTGACTCACATAAAGGAAGTATAGGAATGGGATTAGTTTCATGGATCATCAGAATTCCTACCGGATTGAAAGGCGGTGGTCAGACAGGCTCCTCCCACTTCCACGGTGCGTGGCCGTTACAAAGTTCGTCCACACGGAGATAGCCGAGGTTGGAATCGAACTCTGGTCTTCTAGCTGCGTGGCCTGCGCGCTAACCACATCATTTATTGGTTATTTATGATCCAAGGTGACTCACTTAAGGAAGTATAGGAATGGGATTAGTTCCATGGATCATCAGAATTCCAATCGGATTGAAAGGCGATGGTTAGACAGGCTCCTCCCCCTTCCACGGTGAAAGTTCGTCCACACAGAGATGGCGGAGGTTGGAATCGAACTCCGGTGTCCTGGCTGCGTGTCGACACAGAGATGGCCGAGGTTGGAATCGAACTCTGGTCTTCTAGCTGCGTGGCCTGTGCGCTAACCACATTATTTATATATTTGATGACTAAATAATTCCATCTTGTATTCTTTATGATCCAAGGTGACTCACACAAAGGAAGTGGGATTAGTTCCATGGATCATCAGAATTCCAACCGGATTGAAAGTGGGTGGTCAAACAGGCTCCTCCCCACTTCCACGGTGCGTGGCCGTTACAAAGTTGGTCTTGTTTCAGGATCCCATCACCAGCAGAGTTTGTTTCGCCTCCTCCGGGCGTCTAATCGATACCGCGCCGTGTTAGATTGGAAACTTGAGGCCGCATCTACAAGAATCTATCGATTTATTATTTTTTTTTTTTTCCTCTGCCGTGGAAGCATCAGAAGCGTTATCCCTCAGCGAAGCCCGTGATGGACGCCGCCCAGCCTCTGATCCCGTTGCTGGCAGCGGAGTAGGATGCAGCCTGCTGGGGATTTGCTTTGGCTGACCTCGTCTCCTTTCCGCCGTGTTGAATTGTGGCGTACGGCGGCTCAGAGCCGATACGGGAAGCGTCAGCAGATTCCCACTTAGATGCAGCTGTCGGATAATGGAATGGATTGAAGTTGCTGCTGGTTTGGAAGCACACCAGACAGCGTCTTGATGGGCATCAACCGCTCGTTTACATTTCATTTATCTAATGAAGGCCGCAGGGCTGCACGGCGGTCGAGTGGTTAGCATGCGTGGGTTTTCTCCGGGTACTCCGGTTTCCTCCCACATTCCAAAAACATGCTAGGTTAATTAGCGACTCCAAATTGTCCATAGGTATGAATGTGAGTGTGAATGGTTGTTTGTCTATATGTGCCCTGGGATTAGCTGGCCACCAGTCCAGGGTCTACCCCGTCTCTCGCCCGAAGACAGCTGGGATAGGCTCCAGCGCGACCCTCGTGAGGATAAGCAGTAGAAAATGAATAAATGAATGAGTTCTCCTCCTATTTTGTGTGGAAGTGGTAACTTTTTGCCTTCTTATTTTGTCTTTCCCCACCCTCGGCCATCTCTGTGTGGAGTTTGCATGTTCTCCCCGTGCATGCGTGGGTTTTCTCCGGGTACTCCGGTTTTCCTCTTACATTCCAAAAAGCATGCTAGGTTAATTAGCGACTCCAAATTGTCCATAGGTATGAATGTGAGTGTGAATGGTTGTTTGTCTATATGTGCCCTGTGATTGGCTGGTGACTAGTCCAGGGTTTACCCCGCCTCTCGCCCGAAGACAGCTGGGATAGCCTCCAGCAACCCCCCCCCCCCTCGCGACCCTCGTGAGGAAAAGCGGTAGAAAATGAATAAATGAATGAGTTCTCCTCCTATTTTGTGTGGAAGTGGTAACTTTTTGCCTTCTTATTTTGTCTTTCCCCACCCTCAGCCATCTCTGTGTGGAGTTTGCATGTTCTCCCCGCGCATGCGTGGGTTTTCTCCGGGTACTCCGGTTTCCTCCAACATTCCAAAAACATGCTAGGTTAATTAGCGACTCCAAAATTGTTCATACGTATGAATGTGAGTGTGAATGGTTGTTTGTCTCTCGCCCGAAGACAGCTGGGATAGGCTCCAGCTCCCCCCGCGATGAATGAATGAATGAATAATGAAGGCCTGGTGCGTCTTTTACACATCGCAAAGACCGTGCAGGAACGCAAATCCGGTCGTGAGTGACCCTAAAGTCTTATCTCTGTTGCCATGGAGATGTTGACTGCAGCCAGGAAGGGAGCAATGCACCGTGCCCACAAATGTATTGCCGATGCAACATATTAAAAGAGCATTAACAAGCACGTCGGCGCCAATTTATGCTCCGAAAAAAACATCCCCATCAGTGGTTGGAATTGGATATTGCTGTGCCGTGTGGCTTCCTTCACGCGTTTTGTGGCAATATCAGGGATCTTGTGCAACGGGAGTCAATATTTTCTTAAGCAAATGATTCCATGTAAGAAATAAAGATGAAAGAGGGCAAGGGAGTTGATGTAGAACTTACTGTCACGAGCGTGTGGGTGGCAGGAGCCTTCACTGACACTTTTGAGTAGCGTCACCCAAGTCTGGCACGGTGAACCAGCACCTTTCCATGGTGCATGGGAGGATATACGCCACATTTACATCTACAGACCAAAAAGGCCCATTCTGATTTTGAGTATCACGCCGAATCTTTCTTATTAGTGGGGCTGTCAAACATGGCGCACTAAGGCTGCTAACTCATTAATGTCATTAATTGCATCCACGTTTTTAGCATCATTAATGCATATGCATCACATCAAGCCACATCTCTGTTATGACGACAGACGGCAGCACAATACAGTCAGACGGTCTGCCCCTCTTTTAGAACTTTACTCTGACCTGACGAAAAATCTGTTTACCAACTTCTATATATGTATTTTAACATTAGAGCTCTCTAGACTTTAAATAACACCCCTATAGTCACATTTACACGCCTATTACTAAATATAGTAGACATAATAACAGAAAACAGCACATATATGACATGGAAAATCTGTTTACCACCTTGTAAATATGTTTTTTTTTATATTATTAGAGCCCTCTAGACTTAAAATAGCACCCCTATAGTCACATTTACACGCCTATTACTAAATATAGTAGAAATAATAGCAATAAAGAAGACATATATAACATGGAAAACCTGTTTACCACCTTGTAAATATGTTTGTTTAACATAATTAGAGCCCTCTAGACATAAAATAACACCCCTATAGTCACCTTTACACTCCTATTTCCAAATGTAATTGACATAATAACAAACATAAGACATATATGACATAAAAAACCTGTTCACCACCTTATAAATATACTTTTTAAAAACATTGTTAGAGCCCTCTAGACATAAAATAACACCCCTATAGTCACCTTTACACTCCAATTTCCAAATGTAGTGGACTTAATAACAGAACGCAAGACATATATGACATAGAAAACCTGTTTACCACCTTATAAATATACTTTTTTTAAATTGTTAGAGCCCTCTAGACATAAAATAACACCCCTATAGTCACCTTTACACTCCAATTTCCAAATGTAGTGGACTTAATAACAAAACGCAAGACATATATGACATAGAAAACCTGTTTACCACCTTATAAATATACTTTTTTTTAATGGTCAGAGCCCTCTAGGCATAAAATAACACCCCTATAGTCACCTTTACACTCCTATTTCCAAATGCAGTGGACATAATAACAAAACATAAAACACATTTGACATAGAAAACCTGTTTACCACCTTATAAATATACTTTTTGAAAACATTGTTAGAGCCTTCTTGACATAAAATAGCACCCCTATAGTCACCTTTACACTCCCATTACCAAATATAGTTATATAGTTAATCAGGGACAACAAGACATATGAAAAATAATACAGACATGTTGGGAGAAATCCGTGTTGTTGTTTCTTTTATATACTTCCTGTTGTGTACAGTACTATGCAACTGTGCCATCAGTGTAAACATTACTGACACCTAGTGACCAGTGCAAAATACTACATACATATAATCACAATGTTTTTGAATGTGTGTTCTGAATGCCCAAATTCTATTTTAGTCCTTTTGCTTGAAAAGACTTCATTTAGGCCAAAAAATATGTAACATTTTCTTAAAAATGCATATTTTTAGAGTAATAATAGGCTGAATTGAACCATGAGAGTTCATTGAAGTATATTAGAAAATCCCTGCAAGGTAATTGCAAGGTATTAGTGCATCTCTTGTTTGCACTAAATGGAAAGATAAACCTTTTCAGGACCGAAAGAGACATTTTTGTCATGTCTGAGCCGTCTTGTAGGAATATTTAATTCCACCCCCAAAGAAGGTCAAAGGCTTTTTTTAATTATTTCCCCCACGGAGTCACCCGTCAGGTAACTTCATCATTCATCACGCTGCGCCGCAATCCACGCACCCAGCCGTTGGCCTTCCGCCCGTCAGGTCAGCCGTCCGGACCGCCGTCCGGACCGCCGGCTGCCTCACCGCGGGCCAAGAGAATCATTTAGTCAAAACGCGACCAGGTTTGAGCCCCTCTGAGAGCCCTTTTATTGGATGTGAGGTGGCGCGGTGATTCGTCATCGTTAATAAAACGCGGCTGACAGCTCAAATCAGCAGGAGGGAGCCCGGCGCCAGGTCTGCTACCCGCCGTCACTTGACGCCGCATGCAAATACGCGCAATTAACTTTTCACAGCCGCTGACGGCAGTTTTGGCGAAACCCGAGAAGACATTACGCTCATGCGGCAAAGTTGAGTGTAGTCCGGTGGCAAACACGCACGACCTCCTTGCCGCATGTGGAGACGCCGGTAAGCAAAGCAAACGCCATTTTTTTTTTTTTTTGCCATTATGCTGCATTTGCATCATTCATGCCTTCGATAAAAATTGGACTTTTCCGTGTTTTGCGCCTAATGACTGACCGTCGGCAGGTGCGTAACGTCGGTGTCAGGCTTGTGGTGTAAACTGTCAGCTGAACAGTCGGCTGCCGGGATTAAACTGTCAGGCTTTTGAGGCTCGTGCCGTTAATAGAATTCCCTCCTCCAGCAAAGGGAAGTGGACGTTATTCTTTCACTTAGCAGATTTGGGAAGTTTGTGCATTTCTGAGGATGCATTTCTGGACAATTCCTTCGATTCCATTTGATTCTTTCCCAAATGATTTTAGCAGCTTTTTCAATCAGCCAATCACAGGGCACATATAGACAAACAACCATTCACACTCACTGTTCATGCAACAAAAACAGAGGGCCAAGGCCCTGTCCAAACTACATAGACAGAAGTACACAACACATCAAACAACAGAAGAAGAAAGAACGCATGTGCATAAGATCCCTCATATTACAGATGTGTCATGGGCGATACAGATGTGGCATAGTCGAGACGGAGTTGCCATAGCCGATATGGTCTTGGCATGGCCAATACAGATGTGGCATGGTTGATGTGGACGTGCCATGGCCAAAACAGATGTGGCATGGTAGAGTGGGACGTGCCATGGCTGATACGGACATGCCATGGCCAATACAGACGTGCCATGGTAGAATGGGACGTGCCATGGCTGATACGGACATGCCATGGCCGATACAGACATGGCATGGTTGATATGAACGTGCCATGGCCAATATGGACGTGGCGTGGCCAATACAGACGTGGCATTGCCAATACAGACGTGGCATGGCCGATACAGACGTGGCATGGTCGAGACAGACGTGCCATGACCAATATGGACGTGACATGGCCGATACGGACCTGGCTTGGCCAATATAGACGTGGCATGGTCGAGACGGACGTGCCATGGCCAATACAGACGTGGCATGGTAGAGTTGGACGTGCAATGGCTGATACGGACTTATCATGGCCGATACAGACGTGGCATGGTGGAGTGGGACGCGCCATGGCTGATACGGACGCGCCATGGCTGATACGGACATGCCATGGCCGATACAGACGTGGCATGGTTGAGATGAACGTGACATGGCCAATACGGACGTGACATGGCCGATACGGACCTGGCATGGTTGATGTGGACATGCCATGGTTGATGTGGACGGGCCATGGCCAATATTGACATGGCATGGCCGAGACGGACGTGCCATGGCCAATATGGACGAGCCATGGCCAATACGGACGTGCCATGGTCAAGATGGACATGTCATGGTTGAGACAGACTTGGAATAGTCGAAACGGATTTGGCATGGCTGATACGGACATGCCATGACCGATACGGACGTGGCATGGTTAAGACGGACGTGCCATGGCCAATACGGACATGCCATGGCCGATATGGACGTGCCATGGTCGAGACGGACATGGGGAGGCACGCCTGTAATCATATATGATGTTGGATTTTCTGTGACCATCAGAAAACATTGTTTTACCTGTACCCCATTTTGGAAGCTACCATTTGAAGGCACCCTGAGCATCCTTGCCATGTGAAGGAACGTCTGAACCAACGTTCCCGTGTGGACTGGCCCCTAGATTGACTTCCACGCTGCATTCCTAGAAGCATCCAGAGTATTCCCTTCTTGCTCAGCGCATGTTGGCAACGTTCACTAGACGATGGAAAATGGACGTTTCTTTCCGCTACAAATCATGTTTGTCTGCAGCCGCAGTGTGTTGATTAAAGCGCCAGCTAACAATGCTTCTCTCCGGAGGATAATAGTGATGCCTCTTTTCTCTCCCTTTTCCCTTTTTCATCACAAAGGCAGCATCCTGAAAAAGCAAACGCTTGCAAGCTCCAATCACCACACACACACACGCACACACACACACACACAAACACACACACGCAGCAGTGTGTGCTGTGTTGGATGTTAAATGAGGGCATTGATACATACATTTGCATTTGTTTCATCTACAAGCGCTCCCCCCTAACTACAAATCTATAGCTGCGCACCCCCTATTTGCCAGGCAAAGCTCGGCAAGCTTCTATTCTGGGCTCCTCATTTGGCAACGATCTGGTTGATGTCCACTCACACGCCTAACCGCGTCTTTTGACGGGAAAGCGTCCTCTTGTTGCGTCGTGCTTCCGCCGCCTTCATGTACCCCGGCAGGCCCTTCAGACATTTGACTTCACATGTTCACCTGATGAGGCGTTCACGTGCACTGCGGCACCGTAAGGCTTTCAGACAACCGGGGGCGGGGGGGCAACAATTGCAAGACAATGCTCCTCCTATGAAATCCTGCACCCTGCTCCCCTCCCAACCTGCCAAAATTTCCCAGTTGTTGATACGGACGTGGCATGGTTGATGTGGACGTGCCATGGCCAATACGGACGTGGCATGGTTGATGTGGACGTGCCATGGCCAATACGGACGTGGCATGGTTGATGTGGACATGCCATGGCCAATACGGACGTGGCATGGTCAAGACAGATGTGCCATAGCCGATATGGACGTGGCATGGCCGATACGTACGTGGCATGGTCAAGACAGACTTGGCATGGCTTAGATATGGATGTGGCATGGCCGATACAGATGTGATATGGTTGAGATGGACGTGACATGGCCTATACAGACGTGCCATGGCCAATACCGACGTGGCATGGTTGATGTGGACGTGCCATGGCCGATGTGGACGTGCTATGGCCGATACGGACGTGGCATGGTTGATGTGGACGTGCCATGGCCAATACGGACGTGGCATGGTTGAGACAGACGTGCCATGGCCAATACGGACGTGACATGGCTGATACGGATGTGCATGGTCGAGACGGACTTGGCATGGCTTAGATATGGACGTGGCATGGCCGATACAGATGTGATATGGTTGAGACATACGTGACATGGCCTATACGGACGTGACATGGTCGAGACAGACGTGCCATGGCCAATACCGACGTGGCATGGTTGATGTGGACGTGCCATGGCCGATGTGGACGTGCTATTGCCGATACGGGCGTGGAATGGTTGATGTGGACGTGCCATGGCCAATACGGACGTGGCATGGTTGAGACAGACGTGCCATGGCCAATACGGACGTGACATGGCTGATACGTACGTGGCATGGTCGAGACAGACTTGGCATGGCTTAGATATGGACATGGCATGGCCGATACAGATGTGATATGGTTGAGACGGACGTGACATGGCCTATACGGACGTGACATGGTCGAGACAGACGTGCCATGGCCAATACCGACGTGGCATGGTTGATGTGGACGTGCCATGGCCGATGTGGACGTGCTATGGCCGATACGGACGTGGCATGGTTGATGTGGACATGCCATGGCCAATACGGACGTGGCATGGTTGAGACAGACGTGCCATGGCCAATACGGACGTGACATGGCTGATACGGATGTGGCATGGTCGAGACGGACTTGGCATGGCTTAGATATGGACGTGGCATGGCCGATACAGATGTGATATGGTTGAGACGGACGTGACATGGCCTATACGGACGTGACATGGTCGAGACAGATGTGCCATGGCCAATACCGACGTGGCATGGTTGATGTGGACGTGCCATGGCCGATATGGACGTGATATGGCCGATACGGACATGGCATGGTTGATGTGGACGTGCCATGGCCAATACAGACGTGGCATGGTCGAGACAGACGTGTATGGCCAATACGGAGGTGACATGGCTGATACGGATGTGGCATGGTCGAGACGGACTTGGCATGGTTTAGATATGGACGTGGCATGGCCGATACAAACGTGATATGGTCGAGACGGACGTGACATGGCCTATACGGACGTGACATGGTCGAGACGTGCCATGGCCAATACCGACGTGGCATGGTTGATGTGGATGTGCTATGGCCGATACGGACATGGCATGGTTGATGTGGATGTGCCATGGCCAATACGGACGTGACATGGCTGATACGGATGTGGCATGGTTGATGTGGACGTGCCATGGCCGATACGGACGTGGCATGGTTGATGTGGACGTGCCATGGCCAATACGGACGTGGCATGGTCGAGACAGACGTGCCATGGCCAATACGGACGTGACATGGCCGATACGGACGTGGCATGGTTGATGTGGACGTGCCATGGCCTATACGGACATGGCACTCTCCTCACACACCTGGGCGGCTGGTCGGCGAGTCGTGACGGGAAGCATCCTCTTGTTGCGCCGTGCTTCCGCCACCTTCATGTACCCCGCAGACCTTCAGACATTTGATTTCACTGATGAAGCGTTCACGTGCACTGCGGCACTGCAGCTTTCAGGCACCCGCGCGAGGGGTACAACAATCAACAACAATTGCAAGACAATGCTCCTTCTATGAAATCCTGCACCCTGCTCCCCTTCCCAACCTGCCAAAATGTTCCCAGTTGTTGTATGAGCCCCCACCCCCACCCCCCCCAATCCACCCTGGCCCCCCGTGACCTCTGTGAGACCTGGTTGGTGGTCCTGAATCCAACGCATCTCTTGCAGAGGGTGTGGAACCTTGGAGCGGCTCGGCCACTTTGCCTCCGACCAGGGGGGTCAGCCGGGTCAGGGCGCCCGCACTGGGCCGGGGGAGCCCCTCCTCCACAGATCTTCAGGATCCCAGTCGAAACAGGAGGGCTCACCCCAATTGGGCCATACTGGGTAACAAGTGTTTGTGTGTGTGCTGCTCAAACCTTTCTGTCGGCTTGTAGGGTTTTTGGTGAATTGGGATTTCGGAAAAAAAAATTGGGATTTTGAATAATCAAAAATCAGGCATAAAAATGTGATATCGGATCCTATTGGTATCGTTTTGTCCGCTGATAATAACATTGGACAGGTAGAGCAGCATCCTAGCTAGCTCAGTATGTCGGTGTTTTCTTGACTTGCATGTTGTAGTAAACCTACCCCACAAATCCGAATCTGATCCAACAAATCCTAAACCTAACCCGTGAACCCTATCCCTAAGCGTCTACCCGTCTGTCCAGTTGAAGAAGCAGAATGTGTTCCCAACATCAGGCTCAATTCCAAGGATATCGGAAGTGCTGGACAATAGCCAGGTTTACATGACGAGTTTTTCTCTTTCCGAATGAGCTTTCCGAAAACAATGGTATACATGGAAAGGAATATTCCAATCGCGTGTCTACATGCGACGCTTTAATCAACCAGAATAATCAATGGGGCATGCCCAGTAAAACGTAAACACCAACATCACGTGATACCGACTTCCTCGAGTTTTTTTTTTCACTTCTTGGAATAACTCCGTATTCCCAGTTTTTCCTTCATCCGGTCTTGAACTTTAGTTTGAATCAAAAACAAACTTTCTTTAGCAGTCCAGTGCCGATTGAGCGGGTACAAGATACCTCAATCGGATTGGGGAAAGGAATATTCCGATTATATATTCATTCGGATTGGCACTTTTCTTTGGGAATGAGGTGTATACAAAGGTTACATTCTTTCTGTTTGAGCAAATAACCCGAATGGAATTGGAATATTTGGGTCCCATGTAAACGTGGCTAGTGTCAGATATCGGTACGCATCTGTTGTGATGAGGAAAGTATGAGTACTATCAGGAAGTACTAGCAAGTGAGCGAGGTCTCAGTCCATAATGGACGTGTCCTTCAGAGGAGTTCTCCAGCACCCTGTAGAGAAGATGTATGGATGGATTGTCAAGAGAGAGAGAAAGAGCGTATGTCTCATTTTGGTATTCCCATCGGTGCGTTCCGCTTTTAGAGGTCACGCTGTTTTGGACGATCGGGAAAAGACCTGAGAAGACAAGATTTATGATCATCTTGGTTGGTATCATCTTCTTCATCACTTTGTAACTATGATTGACACAATAAGTTGCTTTGGCACTGCAGGCCTATGTGTGTGTGTGTGTGTGTGTGTCTCCACCAGGAACGCCGCCATCCCGATTAATTAAAAATGAATCCCTGTGTTCCCTGACAGGAATAAGGATGCTGCCGAGGGCTTAACTGTAAACGCTGCTTCTCCCCCAAAATTGTCATTTAAAAAGGATTCATAGTCGCAGGCAATAATTGATGATTCAAGCGCCCCTAAAGAGGATTTTAAATCAAAGAAACGGATTCACAGGTTTTACTTTCACGTACTGTCACAAACGCAACACGCCCCGAAGGAGCGACTGTCTAATATTTAATATCATCACATGTTTTTAGCATCATCATAGCTTTCTAACCTTCTTTGTCAAGTGTTTGATGCTGGAGGAGGCAAGAGAGACCGCAGCTTGAGATACGCACACATTAGCTTCATCCATCCATCGCTGGAGTCTATCCCAGCTGACTTTGGGCAAAGACTGACTAGACTTTACTATCATGACTTCAGAATTGAGATTTTAAGCTTGAGACTTGATTTGGACCTCCGTGTCTTTAGTATCATGGACTTGAACATTATTGAAGACTTGAGAGAAAAGACTTGAGACTCACCAGAGACTTGACTTGGACCTGCATGCATTTACTGACATGACTGAATACTTGAGAGAAAAGACTTGAGACTCACTTGAGACTTGAATTGGACCTGCATGCATTTACTGACATGACTGAATACTTGAGAGAAAAGACTTGAGACTCACTTGAGACTTGACTTGGACCTGCATTCCTTTAGTGACATGATAGAAGACTCGAGAGTAAAGACTTGAATCTCATCAGAGACTTGTCTTTGAACTGCATGCCTTTACTTGCAAGACTGAAAACTTGAGAGTAAAGACTTGAACTCACCTGAGACTTGACTTAGACCCGTGTGCCTCTACTGACACGATTGAAGACTTGAGAGTAAAGACATGAGACTCACTTGAGACCTGACTTAGACCTGCGTACCTTTACTTGCAAGACTGAAAACTTGAGAGTAAAGACTTGAGACTCACCTGAGACTTGACTTAGACATGTGTGCCTCAACTGGAAGACTTGAGAGTCAAGACTTGAGACTCATCTGAGACTTGACTTGGACCAGCATTCCTTTACTGACATGACTGAAGACTTGAGAGTAAAGACTTGAAACTCAACAGAGACTTGACTTAGACATGTGTGCCTCTACTGACATGATTGAAGACTTGAGAGTAAAGACTTGAGACTCACTTGAGATCTGACTTGGATCCGCATTCTTTTACTGACATGATTGAAGACTTGAGAGTAAAGACTTGAAACTCACCTGAGACTTGACTTGGACCCGCATGCCTTTACTGACATGACTGAAGACTTGAGAGTAAAGACTTGAGACCCGACTTAGACCTGCGTGCCTTTACGATTATGACTGAAGACTTGAGACTCTCTTGAGACCTGACTTGGACCCGCATTCCTTTACTGACATGACTGAAGACTTGAGGGAAACACTTGAGACTCACTTTAGACTTGACTTGGACCCGCATGCCTTTACTGACATGACTGAAGACTTGAGAGTAAAGACTTGAGACCCGACTTCGACCTGCGTGCCTTTACGATTATGACTGAAGACTTGAGAGAAAAGACTTGAGACTCTCTTGAGACCTGACTTGGACCCGCATTCCTTTACTTGCATGACTGAAGACTTGAGAGGAAAGACTTGAGACTTGACTGGACTTGATTTGATTTGATTTGACATGATTTGACCTGACTTGACTGGACTTGATTTGATTTGATTTGACATGATTTGACCTGACTTGACTGGACTTGATTTGACTTGACTTGGTGACGTGAGGTCAGGATACAAATTTTCATGACTTTCCATGTTTGGATGGGCTGAGTGGAGCAGACTGAAGACCGTAGAAGGAATTTTCACAATCCAGCTGCCGTCATCTCGTCCTTCCTGCTGTAGTGACGTCTCGGCAATAACGTCCTGATGATGATTTAGACTTTTATTGAAGCATCATTGCACCTCATAAGACAAATCTAACTCCTCATGATGGAGGAACGTAAGGAGGTGTGACAGGAAGTCGCTTGTGTTTGTCAAACAGCTGCTGGAACCAAAAGGTCACTGAGCTTTGACGCTCATTCCCGAATATTTGGAAATGTTCACTTCTGGGGAGTGAATCATCCTGCGCCCGCTGATGCTTACCAGTCACAAGGACTTTGTGTGTGTGTGTGTGTGTGTGTGTATATGTGTGTGTGTGTTAGAGAGAGAGAGAATAGAAAGGCGTAGGCAGTGTGCTTAAACTTGAGAGATTTACATGCAAAGCGCCAGTGCTGGTGCATCTTAACTTGGGGAAGTGAAGGTTGAAATGTACTCAGAGCAAATGCGCTTAAAGAGTGGCGAGAAAACCAATTTCATTTCCAAGTGCAAAGTCAAAGTCGGGTGTTCCAGGCAAACTCTTTTTTTTTTTGGAGGCTCTGGACATCCACATCTGGAAAATGAAGACGCTTTCAAACGCACTGAGTTTCTTTTGGCGCCACAGATAATAAAAGAATGATGACATCATTACAATTGTACTGCATGGCTAAGGTACTGCATAGGTAACCATTCATGATTGGCCGATGGGCTGATACTTCACAGAACCTTGGACAGCTGAGTCTTTTATTTACAGTCTTTGCTTCTTTTTACACTTCTATGTGAGTCAAGAAAAGGAAACTTATACAGTTCAAGCATTCGGGCCATTCCACTTAATCACTACCATTTGATTTTTGTAACGCTTTCAAATTAAACTTACTCTACGTATCTGTCCTTCCTTTAACCCGATATCTGATCATTTAGCAATCCCTCCCTTACACCAAAATTAAGACATATTTGACATAGAATACCTCTTTTACAACCTTCTAAATACATTTTTTAACATGATCAGAGCTCTCCAGACATGAAATAACACCCCTATGGTCATATTTACACTCCCATTACCCAATATAGTCGACAAAATAAGAGGAAATAAGACGTATAAGACATATCAAAAAGTGTTACAACCTTCAAAAAACACTTTCTAACATTATCAGAGCCCTCTAGACATGAAATAACACCCCTATAGTCATCTTTACACTCCTTTTACCCAATATAGTCGACAAAATAAGAGAAAATAAGACGTATAAGACATAAAAAAAAGTTTTACAACCTTCCAAATACACTTTTTGACATGATCAGAGCCCTCTAGACATGAAATAACAGCCCTATAGTCATCTGTACACCCCTATTACCCAATATAGTTGACAAATTAAGAGGAAATAAGACATTTAAAAAAGACATATAAGACATAAAAACTGATTACCACTTACTAAATACACGTTTTAACATAAACAGAGCCCTCTAGACATGAAATAACACCCCTATAGTCATCTTTACACTCATTTTACCCAATATAGTTGACAAAATAAGAGAAAATAATACGTATAAGACATAAAAAAAGTTTTACAACCTTCCAAATACACTTTTTGACATGATCAGAGCCCTCTAGACATGAAATAACACCCCTATAGTCATCTGTACACCCCTATTACCCAATATAGTTGACAAATTAAGAGGAAATAAGACATTTAAAAAATATTTGCAACCTTCCAAATACACTTTTTAACATGAACAGAGACCCCCAGACATGAAATAACACCGCTATGGTCATCTCTACGCCCCAATTACCCAATATAGTTGACAAAATAAGAGAAAATAAGACAAACAAGACATAAAAAAAAATAGTTTACCTTCTTCGAAATACACTTTTTTAACATGAACAGAGCCCTCCAGATATGAAATAACACCCCTATGGTCATCTTTACACTCCTATGACCCAATATAGGTGACAAAATAAGATAAAATAAGACATACAAGACATAAAGAAACAGTTTATCTTCTTCGAAATACACTTTTTAACATGAACAGAGCCCTCCAGACATGAAATAACACCCCTATGGTCATCTCTACGCCCCCAATTACCCATTATAGTCAACAAAATAAAATAAAACAAGACATATAAGACATAAAAACTGGTTACCACTTACTAAATACACGTTTTAACATAAACAGAGCCCTCTACACATGAACTAACACCCCTATAGTCATCTTTACACTCCTATGACCCAATATAGTTGACAAATTAAGAGAAAGTAAGACATACAAGACATTAAAAAAACAGTTCACCTTCTTCGAAAAACACTTTTTAACATGAACAGAGCCCTCCGGACATGAAATAACACCCCTATAGTCACATTTACCCTCCTATTACCCAATATTGTCAACAAAATAAGATAAAACAAGACATATAAGAAATAAAAACTGGTTACCACTTACTAAATACACGTTTTAACATAAACAGAGCCCTCTACACATGAAATAACACCCCTATAGTCACCCTTTCAGTCCCATTACCAATATAGTCGATAAAATAAGAAAAAAAACTTTTTTTACCACCTTCTAAATACATTTTTTAACCCAAGAAGAGCCCTCCAAACATGAAATAACACCCCTATAGTCACCTTTACACTCCTATTACCCAATATTGTCAACAAAATAAGATAAAACAAGACATATAAGACATAAAAACTGGTTACCACTTATTAAATACACATTTTAACATAAACAGAGCCCTCTAGACAAGAAATAACACCCCTATAGTCACCCTTTCAGTCCTATTACCAATATAGTCGATAAAATAAGAAAAAAAACTTTTTTTTACCACCTTCTAAATACATTTTTTAACCCAAGAAGAGCCCTCCAAACATGAAATAACACCCCTATAGTCACCTTTATTACCCAATATTGTCAACAAAATAAGATAAAACAAGACATATAAGACATAAAAACTGGTTACCACTTATTAAATACACGTTTTAACATAAACAGAGCCCTCTCGACATGAAATAACACCCCTATAGTCACCCTTTCAGTCCTATTACCAATATAGTCGATAAAATAAGAAAAAAACTTTTTTTTACCACCTTCTAAATACATTTTTTAACCCAAGAAGAGCCCTCCAAACATGAAATAACACCCCTATAGTCACCTTTACACTCCTATTACCCAATATTGTCAACAAAATAAGATAAAACAAGATATATAAGACATAAAAACTGGTTACCACTTACTATATACACATTTTAACATAAACAGAGCCCTCTAGACATGAACTAACACCCCTATAGTCATCTTTACACTCCTATTACCCAATATTGTCAACAAAATAAGATAAAACAAGACATATAAGACATAAAAACTGGTTACCACTTACTATATACACGTTTTAACATAAACAGAGCCCTCTAGACATGAAATAACACCCCTATAGTCACCCTTTCAGTCCTATTACCAATATAGTTGATAAAATAAGAAAAAAAGAGACATATACGGTATTAAAAAAAAAATTAACACCTTGTAAATACATTTTTTAACATGATCCGAAAAAAACACATTAAATGCATCTTCTGAATGCCTTATATTTGTTTTTTTTTAGTTCATCTTGAAATTTTTATGCTTCATTGAGGTTCAAACAATGGCAACACATGTCATTCAATGTCCAAGGTCATTGGATTCATCTTTCTATTAAATATGCAAACAGCTTCATAAAAACTATACTACAGTATATGGTTCATAATACTGTACAATACACATACTAATACAAGTGTTGTATTGGTATTGGTGGTGATGTCTTATTGTCACACACTTGTTGCCCCTCCCTCTTTCCTTGTTTCCTCCCCCTCCGTTCTACCTTATTTGGGATTAGCTGCTTAGCTTGCCTCTCCTGCTCCCGCCCGCCACCTCTTAGTGGCCTAAAGTATATTCATGTGGGCAAGCGAATAAGCCGCATGAAACCATCGTCCGCGGCACCGAGAACGATGAATATGTAGATTTAGCAGAAGCCCAAGCGGCTTCTCGGTGAGCAAACTGTTTAAGAAGGAATACATTTTCTTATAATTGATGTGTAAAAAACACCAGAGACGCTCTGGTTTCATTTCCCTGCTTTGAGGTCATGCTGTCGGACCGTTTCACACAACTCCACTCCGCCGAGGCAAAATCAGCCCTTAAAGTCTTCCAGCGGAGTTCTTAGCCAATAAAAAAAAAAAATCATTTCTAAATCATAAATCAGGCTTGAAGAACAGATGTGTGCGTGTGTCAGGTCTGGCCCGACCCGATATCGACTGCGGCTTATTGCAGCGGCGACGCAGCGGCAGATCAAGTAGCACCCAGTCAAAAAAAAAAAAAAAAAAAAAAATTGCAAAGAAAAGCATTAGATTTTAAACAAAATTCATTCATTCATTCATTTTCTACAGCTTTTTCCTCACGAGGGTCGCGGGGGATGCTGGAGCCTATCCCAGCTGTCTTTGGGCGAGAGGCGGGGTACAGAGTTTTACATGATCAGAGCTCTTTAGACATGAAATAACACCCCTAGAGTCATCTCTACACTCCTATTACCCAATATACACCCTGGACTGGTGGCCAGCCAATCACAGGGCACATATAGACAAACAACCATTCACACTCACATTCATACCTATGGACAATTTGGAGTCGCTAATTAACCTAGCATGTTTTTGGAATGTGGGAGGAAACCGGAGAACCCTTTAGAAAACCCACGCATGCACAGGGAGAACATGCAAACTCCACACAGAGATGGCCGAGGGTGGAATTGAACCCTGGTCTCCTAGCTGTGAGGTCTGCGCGCTAACCACTAGGTCGCCGTGCCACCCTAAACAAAATTTTCATTCATTCATTTTCTACTGCTTTTTCCTCACGAGGGTCGCGGGGGATGCTGGAGCCTATCCCAGCTGTCTATGGGCAAGAGGCGGGGTACACCCTGGACTGGTGGCCAGCCAATCACAGGGCACATATAGACAAACAACCATTCACACTCACATTCATACCTATGGACAATTTGGAGTCGCTAATTAACCTAGCATGTTTGTGGAATGTGGGAGGAAACCGGAGAACCCTTTAGAATGCACAGGGAGAACATGCAAACTCCACACAGAGATGGCCGAGGGTGGAATTGAACCCTGGTCTCCTAGCTGTGAGGTCTGCGCGCTAACCACTAGACCGCCGTGCTGCAATTTTTTTTGGAGTTTTGAATAAACTTCCACTCATTCATTTTCTATGCCGCTTATCCTCACTAGTGTCACTAGTGTATGCTGGAGCCTATCCCAGCCGTCTGTTGGCGAGAGGCGGGGTACACCCTGGACTGGTTGCCAGTCCATAAATATGATAAGAATAATAATATTAATGCTGACTAGTCAGGGTTTGGTTTCTTCCAGACCACAACATGACGTCGTCGAGGAAAAAGATGAAATGAGATCTCGGCCGAAGAAAAGCAGCAGCTGCAAGTCACAACATGAGATTTATCGACGCAAAGACGTGCTGATAAATATTCCCAACAAAACCGAGGCCGTATTTCCAACAGGAATGGTTTTGCCAGCTGCTCGCCGTTGTCATCCTTCTGCAGAATAAACGTTAAAAGCGAAACACAAGACACATAAAGTATACTTTGTTTCCCACAGGACTACCATCTATCCGTGGTGCCCGTGATACACGTGCATGTCATTTTGGGAGACAAAAAGTTAGCTAAACAAGCGAGAGAAACGTGTCTAGATAAAGACCGGGCGGCTTGGGTGCAAACCAGAGTCTGCAGAATGAGAGTCAAGGTGCTAGCTATCGAGCTAAAAGGTTAGCCTGTCAACTCGACGTCACGACTGGTACCAAAAACTTCAGGGTTGGAATAGTCTGTGCTTTGATGTCCCAGATGGGCTGGAATACTCGCTGAGTTGGCACCACCGATCCCTCCTGCGACGTTTTCTTATTCTCTGGCAGAGCAGGTGTGTATGATGTGTGTTAAGAAGCAGAGTCACAGACATTCATTCATTCATTTTTTATTTCTTATCCTCACGAGGGCCGAGGGGGTTGCTGGAGCCTATCCCAGCTGCCCTAGAGTCATCTTTACACTAAGTTGAGACAAGTGTGCTTTGATGTCCCAGATGGGCTGGAATACTCGCTGAGTTGGCACCACCGATCCCTCCTGCGACGTCTTCTTATTCTCTGGCAGAGCAGGTGGGCATGAGGTGTGTTAAGAAGCAGAGTCACAGACATTCATTCATTCATTTTTTATCACTTATCCTCACGAGGGTTGAGGGGGGTTGCTGGAGCCTATCCCAGTTGTCTTCGGGCGAGAGGCGTGGTACACAGTTCCAAATACACTTTTTAACATGATCAGAGACCACTAGACATGAAATAACACCCCTATAGTCATCTTTACACTCCTATTACCCAATGTAGTTGACAAAATAAGAGAAAATAAGAGATATAAGACATACTCGCTAAATTGGCACCACCGATCCCTCCTGCTACGTATTCTTATTCTCTGGTCACGGACATTCATTTGTTCATTTTCTACCGCTTATCCTCATGAGGGTCGCGGGGTTTGCTGGAGCCGAGCCCAGCTGTCTTCGGGCGAGTTTTACAACCTTTCAAATACACTTTTTAACATGATCAGAGCCCTTTGGACATGAAATAACACCCCTATAGTCATATTTACACTCCTATTACCCAATATAGTTGACAAAATAAGAGAAAATAAGACATAAGACACACTCTTGACATACATAAGACATACAAGTTGGCACCATCGACCCCTCATGCTACGTCTTCTTATTCTCTTCTCTGGTCACGGACATTCATTTGTTCATTTTCTACCGCTTATCCTCATGAGGGTCGCGGGGTTTGCTGGAGCCGAGCCCAGCTGTCTTCGGGCGAGTTTTACAACCTTTCAAATACACTTTTTAACATTATCAGAGCTCTTTGGACATGAAATAACACCCCTATAGTCATATTTACACTCCTATTACCCAATATACTTGACAAAATAAGAGAAAATAAGACATAAGACACACTCTTGACATACATAAGACATACAAGTTGGCACCATCGACCCCTCATGCTACGTCTTCTTATTCTCTTCTCTGGTCATGGCCATTCATTTGTTCATTTCGGGCGAGAGGCGGGGTACACCCTGGACTGGTTGCCAGCCAATCACAGGGCACAAATAAACATTCATATTCATACCTATGGATATTTTGGAGTTGCTAATTAGCCTAGCATTTGGAACCCGGAGTCCCCGGAGAAAACATGCAAAACATGCAAACTCCACACAGAGATGGCCGAGGGTGGAATTGAACACGGGTCTCCTAGCTGTGAGGTCTGCACGCTAACCACTCGACCACCGTGCAACCGAGTCCCATTTTAATGATGAGCCAACAAGAGTTTGTTTGTATGTTATAATATGTTATTAATATGTAAATGTGCTGCACTGAAAGCAAAACAAGGAGGAGAAATTGAAGGCAGGTCGTAAGTGCTACATCATTGTTGTTGACGCTAAGTGCCGCCGCCACATGCTATACAATTCACATGGCGGGAGCCGGCCGACAGACGTGGCCACATGACCCGCCACTGCCGCTCCAATTATCTACGTGTTAGATTGGTCTCGGAGTGGAAGCATGTAAATTAGCGAGGCGCTCCGCAGGGATGCTATTTGCTCAACCTGGAACAATGGAAAGCTCAGGTGAGATGGTGTAGCCGTGACTGGAAAACTGGATTAAGGAAAGCGCAAAAGCACGGATCTATACAGGGTTGGAAACAATCAGTCAATCTAGAATATTCCAAATTGATGCAAATTTTCCCTACATCCTGTCAAGATTTCATTTCATAATCTTCATCATATTGCTGGCCCTCAACTGTATTTGGCCCCATGGTGGCTTGTTTTGTAGTCACACATAATTGAAAATGGATGCTTAGTCCACAACACGTGTGGTGCTGTGTTTGGACCCTCGACTCCATGGAACGGTTTTCATTGAAAATAACAGCAATAAAGGTGACTATAGGGGTGTTATTTCATATCTGCAGGGCTCTAATAATGTTACGGTAATGGTTTTATTTCATTTGAACATGCATCAGATTACAATTGAATGCATCCCATAATCAGTTCACAGTTCCACATGTCCAAAAGGAGTAGGAAGAAGCAAAGCTTATTAAATCCTACCCCTCCATCTGGTACTTTTACAATCACTAACTGTTTGTGTAACTGTTTTTCGTGTTTTTTGTGTGGTTTTTTTTTCATCACGTACCGAAGTTTTTAGCAAATTTATTTTATTTATTAATTTATTTTATACATTTTCATTAATTTTTTTTTTGTTTTTAAAATTTTTTATTTTTTTTTATTTTTTTGTCACGTACCGAAGTACGAGGTGATATGAGCATCCAATGACATAATGGGTACCATAGTAACTGTCAATATAGTGATATTCACAACAGGCACAATAATCCCTAACACAATAATCCCTACATAAGCCACGCCAAGATAACAACTCAACCTCTAGAGCTGTCCTATCTAGTCTTTCGGCATGGACTGATGAAATACATTGTTTCACTTCCAGAGCTGTCCTACCTAGTCTTTCAGCATGGACTGATGAAATATATTGTTTCACATCTAGAGCTGTCCTACCTAGTCTTTCAGCATGGACTGATGAAATATATTTTTTCCCTTCCAGAGCTGTCCTACCTAGTCTTTTAGCATGGACTGAGGAAATATATTGTTTCACCTCTAGAGCTGTCCTACCTAGTCTTTTAGCATGGACTGATGAAATATATTGTTTCACTTCCAGAGCTTTCCTACCTAGTCTTTTAGCATGGACTGAGGAAATATATAGTTTCACCTCTAGAGCTGTCCTACCTAGTCTTTTAGCATGGACTGATGAAATATATTGATTAACTTCTAGAGCTGTCCTACCTAGTCTTTCAGCATGGACTGATGAAATATATTGTTTCACCTCTAGAGCTGTCCTACCTAGTCTTTTAGCATGGACTAATGAAATATATTGTTTCACTTCCAGAGCTGTCCTACCTAGTCTTTTAGCATGGACTGATGAAATATATTGTTTCACATCTAAAGCTGTCCTACCTAGTCTTTCAGCATGGACTAATGAAATATATTGTTTCACTTCCAGAGCTGTCCTACCTAGTCTTTTAGCATGGACTGAGGACATATATTGTTTCACATCTAGAGCTGTCCTACCTAGTCTTTTAGCATGGACTAATGAAATATATTGTTTCACTTCCAGAGCTGTCCTACCTAGTCTTTTAGCATGGACTGAGGAAATATATAGTTTCACCTCTAGAGCTGTCCTACCTAGTCTTTTAGCATGGACTGATGAAATATATTGATTAACTTCTAGAGCTGTCCTACCTAGTCTTTCAGCATGGACTGATGACATATATTGTTTCACCTCTAGAGCTGTCCTACCTAGTCTATCAGCATGGACTGATGAAATATCATATTTAATATAATAATAATCCCTACATAAACCACGGCAAGATAACAACTCAACTGTGACATCACTTCCTGTCTGCTTCCCCAGCACCCAAACACATTTAAAGCAACGCACACAAGCACAAGTCTTTACTATGTCTACTATATTGGGTAATAGGAGTGTAAAGGTGACTATAGGGGTGTTATTTCATGTCTAGTGGGCTCTAATAATGTTAAAAGGCGTATTCGGAAGGTCATAAACAGGTTGGTATTCTCAAACTAAATATTTATAAATATGGAATCTGACTTGATGGAAATTATCCGCATCACGGTCTGGTACCAATTAACCATGATGAATGCGGGATTACCGGATGTGAATTTTGAAACATCTTTCATTCCGGTGTGAAGAGCATGCGTTCTCGTGTTCCTTGTTCATCATTGACAAAAACATCATGTCCTCTCCAGTCTTTTCACTGAAAACATCTCCTTTTGTTCAGAGCGTGGCTCCTCGCGCAGTAAATGCGGTGGTGGTGATTGTGGACTGCAGCTTCATTTCCTAGGTGAGATTATTTTACCACAAAGCTGCGGTCTTATCTTCATACCGTGTGAAGATGATGGGTTTTTTTTTCTTCTTCTAAAAGCCTGAAATATGCACCCAGATTTGCAGGAAGACCAAGACGATTGTGATGTTATGTTATGTTTCTGTTGCGTCATCTTCCTGCTTTGACTGCTGCTACTGATGGGGCTAACATGTTCACCTATGTCCATGGATGGAGATACCACACTGTGGAACTGTGTCCACAAACAGGCTGAACGGAGGATAAGTGGTTAGCATGCAGGCCGCACAGCTAGGAGACCCAAGTTCAATTCCACCCTCGGCTATCTCTGTGTGGAGTTTGCATGTTCTGGCCGTCCAAATTGTCCATAGGTATGAATGTGAGTGTGAATGGTTGTTTGTCTATATGTGCCCTGTGATTGGCTGGCAACCAGTCCGGGGTTTGCCCCGCCTCTCGCTCGAAGACAGCTGGGATAGGCTCCAGCACCCTTCACGACCCTTGTGAGGATAAGCGGCAGAAAATGAATGAATGCGTGAAAGAAGATTAATGATAAAAAGTAGGGGACCAAGGACTGAACCTTGGGGGACCCCCCGCCTCTCGCCCGAAGACAGCTGGGATAGCCTCCAGCAACCCTGCGACCCTTGTGAGGAAAAGCGGTAGAAAATGAATGAATGACTAAAAGAAGATTAATGATAAAAAGTAGGGGACCAAGGATTGAACCTTGGGGGAACCCGCCTCTCGCCCAAAGACAGCTGGGATAGGCTCCAGCCCCCCTCCCCGACCCTTGTGAGGATAAGCGGCAGAAAATGAATGAAAGAAGATTAATGATAAAAAGTAGGGGACCAAGAACTGAACCTTGGGGGACCCCGCCTCTCGCCCGAAAACAGCTGGGATAGGCTCCATCACCCCCGCGACCCTTGTGAAAATACGTGGCAGAAAATGAATGAAAAAACATTAATGATAAAAAGTAGGGGACCAATAACTGAACCATGCGGGACCCCGCCTCTCGCCCGAAGACAGCTGGGATAGGCTCCAGCACCCTCACCCTTGTGAGGATAAGCGGCAGAAAATGAATGAATGAATGAAAGATTAATGATAAAAAGTAGGGGACCAAGGATTGAACTTTGGGGGACCCCGCCTCTCGCCCAAAGAAAGCTGGGATAGGCTCCAGCAGCTCGACGGCTAGCACTCTCGACTTTTATTCAGCAGACGTTTGACACCAGGGCGTGATTTCCCACACTGATTAAACGCATCACATGACCAGGTAGTGGAAAGGTCCGAGCACACGCATGTTGTGGTATCGTGATATTGACAACATATGAGCAGGAAATGAGGGAATCAAACAGCAAATCAGCCTCAACCAAAAAAGAGCAGCCTCTCCAATTAGCTCTCCTCATTACTGCAACATGTCAGATGGAAGGAAGGGAGCACAGCAGAGACAAATCAAACCTCCCCAGGCAAAGCACGTTTAACATATCCTTCCCCGGAAGGGCGGCGGCTTGCGGATTGGGAAATTAAACAGGAGGAATTCCAGGGAGAAACACGTCGACGGTTCCGCACCTGCAGCCGTCTGACGCCGTGATGGAGATCTGACGGCGGCTGAAGTTTGCTGCGTGCTTGTTTTACATCCCCTCAATAAATGAGAGGAGAGATAGGATATTGAGAGCTGTCCTATCTAGTCTTTTAGCATGGGTGGATGAAATATATTGTTTAACTTCTAGATTTGGCCTACCTAGTCTTTTAGCATGGGCTGATGAAATACAATGTTTCACCTCTAGAGCTGTCCTACCTAGTCTTTCAGCATTGACTGAGGAAATATATTGTTTCACCTCTAGAGCTGTCCTACCTAGTGTTTTAGCATGGACTGATGAAATATATTGTTTCACCTCTAGAGCTGTCCTATCTAGTATTTCATCATGGGCCGATGAAATATATTGTTTCACTTCTAGAGCTGTCCTACCTAGTCTATCAGCATGGACTGAGGAAATAAATTGTTTCACCTCCAGAGTTGTCCCATCTAGTCTTTTAGCATGGGCTGATCAGATATATTGTTTCACGTCTAAAGCTGTCCAATCTAATTTTTTAGCATGGTCTGAGGAAATATATTGTGTCACCTCTAGAGCTGTCCTATCTAGTCTTTTAGCATGGGCCGATGAAATATATTGTTTCACTTCTAGAGCTGTCCTACCTAGTCTTTTAGCATTGACTGCGGAAATATATTGTTTCTCCTCTAGAGCTGTCCTACCTAGTCTTTTAGCATGGGCTGATGAAATATATTGTTTCACCTCTAGAGCTGTCCTACCTAGTCTTTCAGCATGGACTGATGAAATATATTGTTTCATTTCTAGAGCTGTCATACCTCGTCTTTCAGTGTGAACTGATGAAATATATTGTTTCACCTCGAGAGCTGTCCTATCTAGTCTTTCAGCATGGGCTGATGAAATATATTGTTTCACTTCTAGAGCTGCCCTACCTAGTCTTTTAGCATGGACTGAGGAAATATATTGTTTCACCTCTAGAGCTGTCCTATCTAGCCTTTTAGCATAGACTGATGAAATATATTGATAAACTTCTAGAGCTGTCCTATCTAGCCTTTTAGCATGGACTGATGAAATATATTGTTTCATTTCTAGAGCTGTCATACCTAGTCTTTCAGTGTGAACTGATGAAATATATTGTTTCACCTCAAGAGCTGTCCTATCTAGTCTTTTAGCATGGACTGATGAAATATATTCTTTCACCTCTAGAGCTGTTTTATCTAGTCTTTTAGCATGGGCTGATTAAAAATATTGTTTAACTTCTAGAGCTGTTCTACCTAGTCTTTCAGCATGGACCGAGGAAATATATTGTTTCACCTTTAGAGCTGTCCTACCTCGTCTTTCAGCATTGACTGAGGAAATATATTGTTTCACCTCTATAGCTGTTCTATCTAGTCTTTCAGCATTGACTGAGTGAATATATTGTTTCACCTCTAGAGCTGTCCTACCCAGTCTATCAACATGGACTGATGAAATATATTGTTTCACCTCTAGAGCTGTCCTATCTAGTGTTTTAGCATGGGCTGATGAAATATATTGTTTCACTTCTCGAGCTGTCCTACCTAGTCTATCAGGGAAATTAAACAGGAGGATTTCTAGGGAGAAACACGCCGACGGTTCCGCACCTGCAGCCATGTGACGCCGTGATGGAGATCTGACGGCGTCTGAAGTTTGCTGCGTGCTTGTTTTACCTCCCCTCAATAAATGCTGAGACATCTTCACACGCTGGACGGCGGCCAGCCGAGTAATGGACTGTGAGTGCACTCACATCCAAAACGATCCCAGGCGGTCGTGCTGAGTTCCTCTTTTTTAAAGTCCACTCGGAATGTTGCTCCACCTGCACGGGAACGTTGATTGAAGCCCTTTCAGCCATTAAAAGCGACAAGAAGTGTGCTGACTTGTTCTCCGGCCTGAGTGAATTTGTCTCTATCAGAAAATGGAAAAAGTCTTGCAAGGAATGTTTCAGGACTCAAGAGGATAATTGCACTTCAGGAGAAGGAATGGATTTTCTTGTAGTTTTTTTTTTTTGTTATTTTTTTTAATAGCAACCGTGCTACTGTTTCCCCCAAAACCAATTTTTACAAGCTTTTAGTCCCGCTAAGACACTTTCATGGGAAATGAAGCGCAATTTAAAGCAGCTCAGTATCGTTTAATTTGATTACCAAAGTGAAAGAAGAGAACACGCTGGCTCTACATTTATTTACCACCATTCTTATTGGCTTTCATATCCATACACTTCATTACTGACACCGTATCAACCAGCGACGGTAATCTCTTCGTGATGGACCATTCCATTATATTTGGTAATATTTGGGTTGGTCACCTGTCATCAAGTTCTTGTTTTTTTAATGCACAAGATTAGACACATGCAATCCAGAAAATGATATGTAAATGTTACACTTATGGGGGAAAAAGCGGGCTAATAAATTGACAATAAAAGCACAAATACTGCAGATTTCAGAAAAGTCTGTAAAATCAAATAATAAAAAAAAATATATTTTTTTACAACTATAATGATGAAAATGGTAATATTAATAATGATTATAATGTTAGTAATAATGATAAAGATTATAACAATAATAATATTACAATGATAATAATAACAGGGGGAAACAAGACAGTGGCATTGATGTAAGAAATGCACTGTAATGTTTCATATATTTGCCCAAATTAAAAATAAAATATAAAAAAAATATTGTCCATAATAATAATAACATTTAAATGTGCAATAGGTATGTCCCAGTACATGCATTCTTAGCTGCTTCATTTTAGCTGTTTTTATATCTTTAGAATACACAAAAAATGATGACACCAGCCAAGGTTCTGCTGTTAAGTTGTTCATAAAAATACAATATAGATAATAATCAGATAATAATAATTTATATAGTATAATAATAATAATAATAATAATAATAATAATATAATAAAATATAATATAATTATATATATAATAATAAAAATAATATGTATAATAATAATATATATAATAAAAACATATAATATATAATAAATATAATATAATAATATATATAATATAAAATATTATCATAAAAAATATATATAATAATGATATATATAATAAAAATATATATAATATATAATAAATATAATTTAATAAAGTTTTTTATTGTGCTGCAGCAAATATGAACGTTGAGTTACGTGAGGTTCACCAGACGGAAATAAAAACTTCTGTCTGCCATAATAATAATAATAATAATAATAATAATAATAATAATAATAATAATGTCTAATAAAATGTAATATAATAATATATATAATATAATATATAATAATAAAAATAATATATATAATAATATATAATAAAATATAATATAATAATAATAAATATAATAAAAATATATATAATATATAATAAATATAATTTAATAAAGTTTTTTATTGTGCTGCAGCAAATATGAACGTTGAGTTGCATGAGGTTCACCAGATGGAAATAAAAACTTCTGTCTGCAATAATAATAATAATAATAATAATAATAATAATAATAATAATAATAATAATAATAATAATAATAATAATAATGTATAATAAAATATAATATAATAATATATATAATATAATATATAATAATACAAATAATATATATATATAATAATATATATAATATATAATAATAAAAAATAATATATATAATAATAATATATATAATAAAAATATATATAATATATAATAAATAATAAATATAATTTAATAAAGTTTTTTATTGTGCTACAGCAAATATGAACGTTGAGTTGCGTGAGGTTCACCAGATGGAAATAAAAACTTCTGTCTGCCATAATGGGGGGAGGGGCCGTCAATACGTGTGTGTGTGTGTGTGTGTGTGTGAGCGTCTTTGACCTAAATGTGCACGTTTCAAGGTCAAAGCTGATGCGGCGCACTGGATGGTCAATAAATGGTTAAATTTGAACAATGACACGTTACATTTGACCAACAAACAAGCGTCTGCGATGTTTCATCCTTTAAGCGTCTCCCAGTCAGTAGATATAATAATAATAATTCCACTTTTACTTCTGATAACAATGTCGGGGATGTAATTGGCGATCACGGTCACCTGGGATCTCCGCAAAGTGCGAGGAGGTCAGTGGAAGCAGAATGTATGGCCATTGTTTGGTCCAAATGAAGGAATTCACATTTTAATGAAGGCACTGGGGTCTTTAATATGGATGTCGGCTGGACCGTGTTGTGCTGGCAGCGCTTAAAAGGGAGTTTGTTCTCCGCTGTTACATTGTCTCCTTTAAGTCCATGAATAAATCACGTTTCCTTCATCGCGGCAACAAGCTGGAGTTCACCTTCTGTGCTGTGATTAGTCCCGATCGTTTATTCTTTCACAATAGAAATATCAATATAAGCAACGCTGCCATTATCCTATCAGTGAGAATATCTCACTAATAGATATTCAAACATCACTCAATACGTCTCACCTGCGCTTAGCAGGCGGCTGGTCCTTGAGCAGGAAGTGATGAAACTTGTTTCGTTTCTAGAGCTGTCCTATCTAGTCTTTTAGCATGGGCTGATGAAATATATTGTTTCACCTCTAGAGCTGTTTTATCTAGTCTTTTAGCATGGGCTGATGAAAAATATTGTAACTTCTAGAGCTGTCCTATCTAGTCTTTTAGCATGGGCTGATGAAATATATTGTTTCACCTCTAGAGCTGTCCTACCTAGTCTTTTAGCATGGGCTGATGAAAAATATTGTAACTTCTAGAGCTGTCCTATCTAGTCTTTTAGCATGGACTGATGAAATATATTGTTTCACCTCTAGAGCTGTCCTATCTAGTCTTTCAGCATGGGCTGATGAAATATATTGTTTCACCTCTAGAGCTGTCCTACCTAGTCTTTTAGCATGGGCTGATGAAATATATTGTTTCACCTCTAGAGCTGTCCTATCTAGTCTTTCAGCATGGACTGATTAAATATATTGTTTCACCTCGAGAGCTGTCCTATCTAGTCTTTCAGCATGAACTGATGAAATATATTGTTTCACCTCGAGAGCTGTCCTATCTAGTCTTATAGCATGGGCTGATTAAAAATATTGTTTAACTTCTAGAGCTGTCCTACCTAGTCTATCAGCATGGCCTGAGGAAATATATTGTTTCACCTCTAGAGTTGTCCTACCTAGTCTATCAGCATGGACTGATGAAATGTGTTGTTTCACCTCGAGAGCTGTCCTACCTAGTCTTTTAGCATGGACTGATGAAATAATTTCTTTCACCTCTAGAGTTGTCCGACCTAGTCCTTCAGCATGGACTGAGGAAATATATTATTCAACTTCTAGAGTTGTCCTACCTAGTCTTTTAGCATGGACTAATTAAATATATTGTTTCACCTCTAGAGCTGTCCTACCTAGTCTTTCAGTGTGAACTGATGAAATATATTGTTTCACCTCTATAGCTGTCCTATCTAGTCTTTTAGCATGGACTGATGAAATATATAGTTTAACGTCTACAGCTGTCCTACCTAGTCTTTCAGCATGGACTGAGGAAATATATTGTTTAACTTCTAGAGTTGTCCTACCAAGTCTTTTAGCATGGGCTGATGAAATATATTGTTTCAGCTCTAGAGCTGTCCTACCTAGTCTATCAGCATGGACTAATGAAATGTGTTGTTTAGAGCTGTCCTATTTAGTCTTTTAGCATGGGCTGATGAAATATATTGTTTCACCTCTAGAGCTGTTCTATCTAGTCTTTTAGCATGGACTAATTAAATATATTGTTTCACCTCTAGAGCTGTCCTATCTAGTCTTGCAGCGTGAACTGATGAAATATATTGTTTCACCTCTGGAGTTGTCCTACCTAGTCCTTCAGTATGGACTGATGAAATATATTGCTTCGCTTTTAGAGCTGTCCTATCTAGTTTTTTAGCTTGAACTGCTGAAACATTGTCTTTCACTTCTAGAGCTGTCCTATCTGGTCTTTGATCATGAAAATCTGTCAAAGGTGCGATCATGGACGGACAAGCAGTGATGCCATGGCTTTGCCAGAAGATCACAGATCTCACTAAGCGTCCAGTTTGAATTCTCTGATCTCATCAGAGAGCCACTATGGGGGCTGTGGAGTGGAAAGTTATTATGTTCGGAAAAGCAAGCGTGCAGTCGAAGCACATGTACTACAGGTACATGTGCAGTACTGCATTTGGATACATAGTGTATATGGAGGACATATCCATACTTCATCACCAGGAATCTTCTGGCAAAACAACACAGCTTCATCATGTCGGTTGCGGCACATGATCGTCAAATCAGATTGAGAGCTGGAAGGCGCTTAAGGAAATGTTTTGTCTATTTCCGTTGTACAATAAAATAATGACTTTTCAAGAAGCTCCACGGCTCTGGTGTCACTCGACTTCAGCGATGCATCAACTTTTTTACACCAGCCTCGTTTTGACTTTTATTCCCCCCTCCGAGAGCCATGATAGTATCTCCCGACGCCAGTGGAACATTGCACAAGAAGAAGGGTTCTGATTGCGGACATTGCTGAGGAAGGTAAACCAACATCTGAAGAAGTTGTCAGGCTCAGCAAAGAAAGAAATCAAAGCTACTGGGCTCAGTTTCCTGACTTCCAGCAGCCCAGCGACACGGAGAACCGAGCTCACCACTCAATCAATGGTCGCTCAAGCTAAACAAAGAGCCCCCCCCACTGCCTCCCTCCATGACATTGTTTACTTTGCCATCTTCTTTACAACCTGAGAACATCCACCGGGCGGAGAGAAGCTGACATCTGGACTATGTCTGCAGGACAGGAGTGCTGGCACATTTGGGATGAGTGGAAGTCCGCAGAAATGAAGAAAGTAGTTGAGAACGTTAGAACACAACTGTTGTCACTTAAAGAACAGATGAACATTGCTTCTAAATCCCTGCAAGCGGCCCTCAGGTGTGGATGCTCATGCGTGTTTACACGGCACGCTCACATCCGGTCTGGAATACTTATGGACCAAGATGGAGGTCACCAAATTTTCACAGCAAAGTTCACAGTGCAAATCGCCTTCATTCGTGCAGGACAGTGTTATTCAAACACTGTCAGGGAACACGGATCTGCTTCTCCAGCTGATGGATGACAAGGCCCTTTCATTCCCCCCGCCCCCCCTTCAGGTCTCCAGAGGACAAATAAAGTCTACACCCCAAAACTGCTAGAAAAACAGAAGAGATTTATATGGTTATCGACTTTTTTTGCTTAGGTCTTAGCTTAGATTCCAAGCATGTTTCTATGACTTTAAGTCTCTAAATGGGCAGCACGGTGGTCTAGTGTTTAGCGCGCAGACCTCACAGCTAGGAGACCAGGGTTCAATTCCACCCTCGGCCATCTCTGTGTGGAGTTTGCATGTTCTCCCCGTGCATGCGTGGGTTTTCTCCGGGTACTCCGGTTTCCTCCCACATTCCAAAAGCATGCTAGGTTAATTGCTGGAGCCTATCCCAGCTGTCTTCAGGCAAGAGGCGGGGTACAACCTGGACTGGTTGCCATGCAGCCAATCACAGGGGCACATATAGACAAACAACCATTCACACTCACATTCATACCTATGGACAATTTGGAGTCGCTAATTAACCTAGCATGTAATGGTAATGGTAATGGTTTTATTTCACGGTGCTTAGGGTTGGGTTGAGTATTAGGGTTAGGAATCAGGGCTTTAAGTTAAGGGTTAGGGTTGGGTTAAGTATTAGGATTAGGAATCAAGGTTTTGGGTTACGGTTAGGACTCAGGGCTTTGGGTAAAGGTTGGGTTTAGTATTAGGGTTAGGAATCAAGGTTTTGGGTTAAAGGTTGGGTTAAGTATTACGGTTAGGAATCAAGGTTGTGGGTTCAAGTTTAGGAATCAGGGCTTTGGGTTAAGGGTTGGGGTTGGGTTAAGTATTAGGATTGGGAATCAAGGTTTTGGGTTTAGGGTTAGGAATCAGGGCTTTGGGTTAAGGGTTAGGGTTGGGTTTAGTATTAGGATTAGGAATCAGAGCTTTGGGTAAAGGTTGGGTTAAGTATTTGGGTTACGAATCAAGGTTTTGGGTTAAGGGTTAGGGTTGGGTTTGGTATTAGGATTAGGAATCAGAGCTTTGGGTAAAGGTTGGGTTAAGTATTTGGGTTACGAATCAAGGTTTTGGGTTAAGGGTTGGGTTAAGTATTACGGTTAGGAATCAAGGTTTTGGGTTAAAGGTTAGGAATCAGGGCTTTGGGTTAAGGGTTAGGAATTGGGGCTTTGGGTTAAGGGTTAAGGTTGGGTTCAGTATTAGGGTTAGGAATCAAGGTTTTGGGTTAAGGGTTGGGTTAAGTATTGCGGTTAGGAATCAAGGTTTTGGGTTAAAGGCTAGGTATCAGGGCTTTGGGTTAAGGGTTAGGAATTGGAGCTTTGGGTAAAGGTTGGGTTAAGTATTAAGGTTAGGAATCAAGGTTTTGGGTTAAGGGTTACGAATCAGGGCTTTGGGTTAAGGGTTAGGGTTGGGTTGGGTTTAGTATTAGGGTTAGGAATCGGGGCTTTGGGTAAAAGGTTAAGGTTTGGTTTAGTAGTAGGGTTAGGAAACAAGGTTTTGGGTTAAGGGTTAAGGTGGGGTTAATTGTTCGGGTTAGGAATCAAGGTTTTGGGTTAAGGGTTAGGAATCGGGGCTTTGGGTTAAGGATTAGGGTTGGGTTAAGTATTAGGGTTAGGAATCAGGGTTTTGGGTTAAGGGTTGGGTTAGATTAGATATATTCACACAATATTCATTCTTTGTTTTCATTCACAATCTAATCAAGGAGCACAATAATTTTATACCCTGCTAAAACCTCACACGGGGGGCGGTCAGTGACCAGACCATTTCCGTGAATCTCCTGGGAATCCGGGAGAGTTGGAAGCTCATCCTTCTTACTTTTACGTGATGGCTGACACAGACCTTCTTGTGTGTGAGATGTGGATCCTCTCCTCCACGTGATATCATGAAGGATTCCAAGACATGACAAGCCGAACATTTAGTTATGAAGAGTCCGGACAAGAGCAGAGAGCGAAGGTGAGAGGAAGTGGAAGTGGAAGTGGAAGCGGAGTGCACTCGACCGTGTTGATTACTGATTAAACGTCTGCTGCGTGGCTCTGAAGGTTTTTGATGAGACGGACGCCGGGTAAAAGTATGCGTTTGATGAATACAAAGCTGCAGGATTTGTCGACTGGCTTTGACTGTATCTTCATCGCTCGGCTCTCAGCGCCCCCGGTGGGCGTCATGGCGGGACGCTGGCACGCTGCGCTTCCTTCCAGGGGGAAATGCAGTCAATTAGTAAGTGGGCACTCCACTTAGAAGACACGCTGCAGCTCAGGAGTAGATGGCACATGTTGAATGCAAAGCAGCAACGCAGGATGGGCGCACGAGTGCCGTGAAGAACAGTGGACGCGTATGAAGTACGGATATTGATGAAACTTCATTTATTGTGAAAAGTACTCCAAAAATACAACAAATGTCCTCTTGTGAAAGCATGCATGTGCCAACTTCACCATCATGGAGAACCTCCATTTGCGTTGATGAAGATTGGTGGCCTTCAAAACAGTCGGTTTCAGAAGGCGTGGTAAAACTGGCCCTTTGTGATGTCACAGAGGGCTGGACTACCTTATATGGGTTTGTCTGTGTGGAAGAGTCATAAGATCAGTGCCCTAACTTGGAGAATTGAAACTTGGAACATGGAGCAAAAGTGCTTGCACACCGGGAGCGGGTTTTCTAATAACCTAATCTAATACTGTCGAAAATGCTAAAATGCTAAAGCTAGTTATCATTGAGAGACGTCTTGAAGTAACCTTGTTTCTTGAGAAACATCAAACTCTCCAGTCTCTACTTTCGGATCGGATTTGGAATCCAACACATATGGCTGCATGTTAAAAGCTTACATTTTTAGCCTAGCTGGCGTTTTTGCACAAAATCCAAACAAATACAGAAGAATAGGTGCAGATTCTGGAAGACCTACAAAGCTTTTTGTGCTGCTCTATAGGATCCACAAGCTTTAAAGCTTTCTTTTTGGGAAAGAAAACAAACTGAGATAGTGTGAACATCCAGCAGCAACACAACATTTTGGCATGACTACTATTTGGATGGAAAATCAATTTTTTTTTCGTTTTTTTTTAATATTTTTATATTTGTTTGTAGGCAGAAAAAAGAAAAAAATCAACACTTATAAAAATAAAAATAAAAATAAAAATAAAAATAAAAATAAAAATAAAAATAAAAATAAAAACAAAAACAAAAATAAAAATAAAAATAAAAATAAAAATAAAAATAAAAATAAAAATAAAAATAAAAATAAAAATAAAAATAAAATAAAAATTGATAATATTAAAAAAAATAATAATAAATAAATAAATAAATCTCTATATTTACATTCTGCATAATAATGTATAAATATGTGATAATACATCGCACATCTATACAACCGATTATTATTAATAAAGTCCACAATGCTGTCATGTTTATGTCTTTATGCTTCACTGATAATGTTTTTTCCTCAAGCGCTGCAGTTTCACACTTTTTTTGGCGGTCCTTGAACACACCATAGTTGCTGTGAGATGCAAAGGTGGAACTAGACTTGCACACCATGACTTTGATTCTATCTGCTCATGCATCTTACATTACTATTGATGAGCATTGAGTACCTATACATTGAGTACCTATACATTTTATACTTTCAGATACCATCAGGATGTAGTACTTTCATCTGTGTACTTTGTGTGTAGAATGACATGAAATCTGGTAGAAATGACATGATGATAAAACACTATGTGGTATTGCTGCCTCCGCTTTACGCGGTTCAAGTGCTGGTAAATAAAAAAACAAGCATTGTGTCGAGTGGCGGCGCCTCAGGCGCCACGTGTTGTCACATGATCAGCTTTCCCGCCGATGCCATTGATCATTTGATGAACACCGCATTGATCTGTGGAGGGCTAACCCGAGTGAACGTCCAGCGATTTGCGCCGTAAGCCACAAACACGCGGCGTATTCGGTCCCTTTAGCGACTTCGTTAGCGACCGGGCCGGGTCGAAGCTTACCGCCGCCGTCGCCGCCGCCATCACGATCTCCGACTCCATCCGTAACAAACAGAAACACGTTTGAGTGATTTGTTTCTCATCGTCGTGCTCCTGCTGCGGTCGATCTGCCATGCGGGATGATTGATGCTTTCATTTCTCTCATGTCAAGCGATATGGACGTGTGTGTGTGTGTGCGTGTGTGTGTGCATCAGTGTGTGTGTGTGTGCATCAGTGTGTGTGTGTGTGTTTTACGCGTTAACAGATAAAACATCCCTCCTGTCCTGTGTAACCCCAGCTGTAATGGTCCTGTAATGAATATCCATAAACCACAGGCAGACATCTGGACAAGACGCAGTAACCACACACACACACACACACATACACACACACACACACATGCATATTAATGTAACTGCACATACCATGATAAATACACAAAGAGCAGGTGGGTGTAGGTGGTCATCTTGCTTTACAGTTGCTATGGTGACCAGAGGAGGAAGGTTTTTTTGGGGGGGGGGGGGTTGAGGTTCAAATCATAGTCAGTGGTCAAGGTGTCGTCTGTTTGAACTATGGTAATGGTAATGGTTTTATTTCATTTGAACATGCATCAGATTACAATTGAATGCATCCCATAATCAGTTCACAGTTCCACATGTCCAAAAGGAGTAGGAAGAAGCAAAGCTTATTAAATCCTACCCCTCCATCTGGTACTTTTACAATCAGTAACTGTTACATTTGTTCACTTCCTGCTTTCCTAATATAGTTTAAGTTTCTTTTTTTTTTTTTTTTTGTCACATACCGAAATACGAAGTACGAGCATCCAATGACATAATGGGTACCATAGTAAGTGTCAATATAGTGATATGTATAAATACATCATGACTGGTTCAAGACTCCTCATCCTTGTATTTAGCAAATTTATTTTATTTATTAATTTATTTTATACATTTTCAGAATTTTTTTTTTAGTTTTTAATTTTTTATTTATTTATTTATTTTTTGTCACGTACCGAATGACCATCCAATGACATAATGGGTACCATAGTAAGTGTCAATATAGTGATATATATAGCACATCATGACTGGTTCAAGACTCTTCATCCTTGTATTTAGCAAATTTATTTTATTAATTTATATTCTTAATTTGTATTATTTTTTTTGTTTAAAAAAATATAGTGATATATATAGCACATCATAACTGGTTCAAGACTCTTCATCCTTATATTTAGCAAATTTATTTTATTTATTAATTTAGTTTATTAATTTTTATTTTTTTCGTTTTTTTAAATTTTAGCAAATTTATTTTATTTATGAATTCATAAATGTATTTCATTAATTTTCATTGATTTTTTTAGTTTTTTAAAGATTTTTTAATTTGTTTTATTTTTTGCCATATACCGAAGTATGAGGTGATATGAGCATCCAATGCCATAATGGGTACCATAGTAAGTGTCAATATAGTGATATATATAGCACATCATGACTGGTTCAAGACTCTTCATTCTTGTATTTAGCAAATTTATTTTTTTATTAATTTATTTTATTAATTTTTATAAATTTTTATTTAGTTTTTTAGAATTTTTTTATTTTTTTAAATTTTTGTCATGTACCGAAGTACAAGGTGATATGAGCATCCAATGCCATAATGGGTACCATAGTAAGTGTCAATATAGTGATATATATAGCACATCATGACTGGTTCAAGACTCTTCATCCTTGTATTTAGCAAATTTATTTTATTTATTAATTTATTTTATTAATTTTTATTTTTTTCGTTTTTTAAATTTTAGCAAATTTATTTTATTTATGAATTCATAAATGTATTTCATTAATTTTCATTGATTTTTTTTTGTTTTTTAAAGATTTTTTAATTTGTTTTATTTTTTGCCATGTACCGAAGTAGGAGGTGATATGAGCATCCAATGCCATAATGGGTACCATAGTAAGTGTCAATATAGTGATATATATAGCACATCATGACTGGTTCAAGACTCTTCATCCTTCTATTTAGCAAATTTATTTTTTTTATTAATTTATTTTATTAATTTTTATAAATTGTTATTTAGTTTTTTAGAATTTTTTAAATTTTTTAAATTTTTGTCACGTACCGAAGTACGAGGTGATATGAGCATCCAATGCCATAATGGGTACCATAGTAAGTATCAATATAGTGATATATATATAGCACATCATGACTGGTTCAAGACTCTTCATCCTTGTATTTAGCAAACATCAACTGCTTGTATTGTTTCTTGAATTTGACTTCCTTACTCAATCCATTCCATAGTTTGATTCCACATCAAACTAACATGGAGTCTCGGGACTTCTTGACATCTTGCAGCAAGTTAGAAAAGTCCATGTTAGTCCATCAACCTTGTGTGAGTGACTAGACCACACACACACACACACGCACGTCGCTTCTTCGCTGTTAATTCTCCTCTCACCTTGTTGTGATGGAAAGTAAAAGCTCCCCATCACTGATTCATTCAGCAGGCCGCCCTGCAACCTTCACTTTCAGCCATCCAGGCAGGCCTAAATGGAAGGGTGCAGGCTGCTGGAGGCCAGCGTTTTAATTCTTTGAGTGCTTTCTCTTTGCTTTTATTGCAAAGGAAGGTTGGACTTGTTAAAGGCGACATATGGGCAAAACGAGTCAGAACATTGATGATGGAAAACAGACCAGAAAGTATCAACGTGTACTCGTTTCAACTATTGCTGCGGGAGCTATGGGCATGGACCCCAACATCCAGTAGGCCACCAGTCCAGGGTGTACCCCGCCTCTCTCGCCCGAAGATAACTGGGATAGGCTCCAGCACCCCCGCGCGACCCTTGTGAGGATAAACGATAGAAAATGAATGAATGAAATAAGATTAATGATAAAAAGTAGTGGACCAAGGATTGAACCTTGGGGGACCCCGCCTCTCGGCCGAAGACAGCTGGGATAGGCTCCAGCACCCCTTGCGACCCTTGTGAGGATAAGCGGCAGAAAATGAATGAAAGAACATTAATGATAAAAAGTAGGGGACCAAGGACTGAACCCTGGGGGACCCCGCCTCTCGGCCAAAGACAGCTGGGATAGGCTCCAGCACCCCCGCGACCCTTGTGAGGATAAGCGGCAGAAAATGAATGAATGAAGATTAATGATAAAAAGTAGGGGACCAAGGACTGAACCTTGGGGGACCCCGCCTGAAGACAGCTGGGATAGGCTCCAGCACGCTCTGCGACCCTTGTGAGGATAAGCGGCAGAAAATTAATTAATTAATTAATGAAAGAAGATTGATGATAAAAAGTAGGGCACCAAGGACTGAACCTTGGGGGACCCCGCCTTTTGCCCGAAGACAGCAGGGATAGGCTCCAGCACCCCCCCTCCCCCCCACGACCCTTATGACAATAAGCGGCAGAAAATGAATGAATGAATGAAAGAAGATTAATGATAAAAAGTAGGAGACCTAGGACTGAACCTTGGGGGACCCCACCTGAAGACAGCTGGGATAGGCTCCAGCACCCTCCGCGACCCTTGTGAGGATAAGCGGCAGAAAATTAATTAATTAATTAATTAAAGAAGATTGATGATAAAAAGTAGGGGACCAAGGACTGAACCTTGGGGGACCCCGCCTTTTGCCCGAAGACAGCTGGGATAGGCTCCAGCACCCCCGCGACCCTTGTGAGGATAAGCGGCAGAAAATGAATGAATGAAGATTAATGATAAAAAGTAGGGGACCAAGGACTGAACCTTGGGGGACCCCGCCTGAAGACAGCTGGGATAGGCTCCAGCACGCTCTGCGACCCTTGTGAGGATAAGCGGCAGAAAATTAATTAATTAATTAATGAAAGAAGATTGATGATAAAAAGTAGGGCACCAAGGACTGAACCTTGGGGGACCCCGCCTTTTGCCCGAAGACAGCAGGGATAGGCTCCAGCACCCCCCCTCCCCCCCACGACCCTTATGACAATAAGCGGCAGAAAATGAATGAATGAATGAAAGAAGATTAATGATAAAAAGTAGGAGACCTAGGACTGAACCTTGGGGGACCCCACCTGAAGACAGCTGGGATAGGCTCCAGCACCCTCCGCGACCCTTGTGAGGATAAGCGGCAGAAAATTAATTAATTAATTAATTAAAGAAGATTGATGATAAAAAGTAGGGGACCAAGGACTGAACCTTGGGGGACCCCGCCTTTTGCCCGAAGACAGCTGGGATAGGCTCCAGCACCCCCCCCCCCGCGACCCTGATGACAATAAGCGGCAGAAAATGAATGAATGAATGAAAGAAGATTAATGATAAAAAGTAGGGGACCTAGGACTGAACCTTGGGGGACCCCACCTGAAGACAGCTGGGATAGGCTCCAGCACCCTCCGCGACCCTTGTGAGGATAAGCGGCAGAAAATTAATTAATTAATGAAATAAGATTGATGATAAAAAGTAGGGGACCTAGGACTGAACCTTGGGGGACCCCACCTTTTGATCGAAGATAGCTGGGATAGGCTCCAGCACTCCCCCCCCGCGACCCTGATGACAATAAGCGGCAGAAAATGAATGAATGAATGAAAGAAGATTAATGATAAAAAGTAGGGGACCAAGGACTGAACTTTGGGGGACCCCACCTTTTGACCGAAGACAGCTGGGATAGGCTCCAGCAACCCCCGTGACCCTTGTGAGGATACGTGGCAGAAAATGAATGAATGAAAGATTAATGATAAAAAGTAGGGGACCAAGAACTGAACCTTGGGGGACCCCGCCTCTCGCCCGAAGACAGCTGGGATAGGCTCCAGCACCCCTGCGACCCTTGTGAGGATAAGCGGCAGAAAATGAATGAATGAAAGATTAATGATAAAAAGTAGGGGACCAAGAACTGAACCTTGGGGGACCCCACCTTTTGCCCGAAGACAGCTGGGATAGGCTCCAGCACCCCCCCCCCCGCGACACTGATGACAATAAGCGGCAGAAAATGAATGAATGAATGAAAGAAGATTAATGATAAAAAGTAGGGGACCTAAGACTGAACCTTGGGGGACCCCACCTTTTGACCGAAGACAGCTGGGATAGGCTCCAGCAACCCCTGCGACCCTTGTGAGGATCAGCGGCAGAAAATGAATGAATGAAAGATAAATGATAAAAAGTAGGGGACCAAGAACTGAACCTTGGGGGACCCCGCCTCTCGCCGAAGACAGCTGGGATAGGCTCCAGCACCCCTGCGACCCTTGTGAGGATAAGCGCCAGAAAATGAATGAATGAAAGAAGATTAATGATAAAAATGAGGGGACCAAGGATTGAATCTTGGGGGACCCCGCCTCTCGCCCGAGGACAGCTGGGATAGGCTCCAGCACCCCTGCGACCCTTGTGAGGATAAGCGGCAGAAAATGAATGAATGAAAGATTAATGATAAAAAGTAGGGGACCAAGAACTGAACCTTGGGGGACCCCACCTTTTGCCCGAAGACAGCTGGGATAGGCTCCAGCACCCCCCCCCCGCGACACTGATGACAATAAGCGGCAGAAAATGAATGAATGAATGAAAGAAGATTAATGATAAAAAGTAGGGGACCTAAGACTGAACCTTGGGGGACCCCACCTTTTGACCGAAGACAGCTGGGATAGGCTCCAGCAACCCCTGCGACCCTTGTGAGGATAAGCGGCAGAAAATGAATGAATGAAAGATAAATGATAAAAAGTAGGGGACCAAGAACTGAACCTTGGGGGACCCCGCCTCTCGCCGAAGACAGCTGGGATAGGCTCCAGCACCCCTGCGACCCTTGTGAGGATAAGCGCCAGAAAATGAATGAATGAAAGAAGATTAATGATAAAAATGAGGGGACCAAGGATTGAATCTTGGGGGACCCCGCCTCTCGCCCGAGGACAGCTGGGATAGGCTCCAGCACCCCTGCGACCCTTGTGAGGATAAGCGGCAGAAAATTAATGAATGAAAGAAGATTAATAATAAAAAGGAGGGGACCAACGATTGAATCTTGGGGGACCCCGCCTCTCGCCCGAGGACAGCTGGGATAGGCTCCAGCACCCCCGCCACCCTCGTGAGGAAAAAGCGGTAGAAAATGAATGAATGAATATCATCACGTCTTATTTATGTCTTATGTTTGTATTTCCGTCCATGCAGCCATTTTATGCATAATTTAGACACATGTACCATTTGTTTAGATAAGCTTATTAATAGTATGATTTATGAATGCATTTTAAAAATGTGATATAGACGCGATTACTGTATTTCAATCAATTCTATTGATCGTTTTCATGGATGAATGGGATGTTTGGCTTAGTGATATGTTTGCCTCATTAAAGAAAAGAGTTAATGAGGTGTTGTTGCTTTGGCGCTGACATACTCATTGATGCCGAGCGCTGATTATTTAGAACCTCACAACGTTGTCTAATGTTCCTGCAATTAGGAATCAAACGTTGCTGCGTGGCTGCACAGCCGCTATTTGAGTTTTTTTGCAGGAGCTGACTTCATGTTATTTGAAACTAAGCAGTGTCCGGCCTTCATGTGATTAGAGCTCATGCGAGCACACTGAGGCTTTGTTTCTCTCCTTGCCAAATAATGAGCACGGAGGGGGAAGTCATCAGCAAACGAGCCCGGGGTCGCCTGTCCACTCGTTAAGTCATCATTAACTAATCTCATTTGATCATGACCTCATCGGCTCCATCGTTCAAAACACAGGCGTAACTCCGCCCCTTTCCACAGCACAGCAGACATCATCGTCTCTATTTGGTCCGTCAAATGCAATTTAGCCGACGTAGCTTTACCCTTTTTTTTTCAAGCATGGCGAGCATGGTTGAAAACAACAAGCATCGTGTAACCCGCTTGGGGATCGAACAATGGTCCGCAGAACATGAGTGGAGCGTGCTAGCCGTTGAGCTAAAAGCCTGGACTGTCCACTGGATGTCGCTAAAGCAGAGTAAATGGTAGATGGTTGGACTTGGTTCAGTAGATTTTCCATTCAAATAGTCGTCATGCTAAAATGTTGTGTTGCTGCTGGATGTTCATCAGTTGTTGGATGTTCACCATATACCAGTCGTACACCCCTCAGCTAAAGCAGAGTAAACAAAGGCTTCTCCAGGTAGATGGTGGACTTGGTTCAGTTGATGTTTCATCCTAATAGCAGTCATGCTAAAATGTTGTGTTGCTGCTGGATGTTCACAGTATCCCAGTCATACACCTCTTAGCTAAAGCAGAGTAAACAAAGGCTTCTCCAGGTAGATGGTGGACTCGGTTCAGTAGATTTTCCAACCAAATAGTAGTCATGCTAAAATGTTGTGTCGCTGCTGGATGTTCACCATATCCCAGTCTCTGAACCAAGTCCACCATCTACCTGGAAAAGCCTTTGTTTACTCTGCTTTAGCTTAGCGGTGTATGACTGGGATATGTGAACATCCAGCGGCAACACAACATTTTAGCATGACTACTATTCGGATGAAAACTCAACTAAACCAGGTCTTTGTTTACTCTGCTTTAGCTGAGAGGTGTATGGCATGATGTAGTACATGATAAACATCCAAGAACTGATGAACATCCAGCAGCAACACAACATTTTAGCATGAGTACTATTTGGATGGAAAATTGACTGAACCAAGTCCACCATATACCTGGAGAAGCCTTTGTTTACTCTGCTTTAGCTTAGAGGTCTATGACTGGGATATGGTTAACATCCAGCAACTGATGAACATCCAGCAGCAACACAACATTTTAGCATGACTACTATTTGGATGGAAAATCTACTGAACCAAGTCCAACCATCTACCAGGAGAGGCCTTTGTTTACTTTGCCTTAACTGAGAGATGTATGACTGGGACATGATGAACATCCAAGAACTGATGAACATCCAGCAGCAACACAACATTTTGAAGAAGAATCCCTCTGGAGTCTAACACACATTAGTAGTGTTGTTCTTCTCAGGCAGGAAGTCTGTGATGCATAGGGCATTGTGAACTCACAGTGGACGATACCAACCATGCCGGAACGTTCCTGACACCGCTGGTAGATACCATTGTGGCCGCTGTTATGTTATGTTATGTTTATCTCCATGTACTCCATGGAATATTATTATATCCTGCAGCTCATGTTTTCTTTTGGCTACGTGTGATTGTCAAGTACTGTATCCCGGCTTCTGACTTGACGACACAGCCAGGTAGCTGAAGGGGCTCCGTATCGCTCCAGGGTGGTTAAACCATCCTGACCATCCCGCCTCGCCGTGTCCCTGCTCGGGGGGGGCCGGGGCTGCGCACATTGTTGCCGAGACTTTAAATCAAGCTGACGGCCTCCGAGGTGAGCTGCTGAATACATTCATGGGCCGTGTGCTTGTAAACCGGCCGTGCACTTGTTCATGTCCACATCCATCTCCTCACAAGACTGCTTGATGCTCACAGCGGGGACAGTAGATGCGGGGGGGGGGGGGGTGTCAGATGATTGGAGGTGAGGGATTAGAGGCAGGGGGGGGGGGGGGGGGGGGCAGTACGGAGACAGGCTGGATATATAAAGAGAAGGAAATGGTCACTGTGGGTGTGATCCTCGTATGAAGACGGTCGCCATGGTCACGTGTTGGGATAATGTGCCGCCACCAGGATGCAGAAGTTGAAGAAAAAAAAAAAAACATTTGTCTTGGATCACGGATCTCTGTCTCATCTTGGAATCTTTATTGCTGTTCCCTTGTAAATTACAATTACAGGTTCATACATCACAGCATATCATAGCAACCCCTAGATACCATGTCATGAGTCATGTCATGAGATCCCTCAGGACGCATAGAAAGACCTGTAGTCATGTATAAGCTAATGCTAGTTCTTTTTCACCGATAGTCCACAGTACAGTACAGTGGACCTCAGGCTCTAATAATGTTAAAATGCAAATGTTTTTGTCTTATTATGTCTACTATACTGGGTGATACAAGTGTAAAGGTGACTATAGGGGTGTTAATTCATGTCTGGAGGGCTCTAATAATGTTAAAATTTGTATTTAGAAGGTTGGTTTTGTCTTATTATGTCTACTATATTGGGTAATATGAGTGTAAAGGTGACTATAGGGGTGTTATTTCATGTCTGGAGGGCTCTAATAATGTTAAAATATGTATTTAGACGGTTGGTTTTGTCTTATTATGTCTACTATATTGGCTAATGGAAGTGTAAATGTGACTATAGGGGTGTTATTTCATATCTGGAGGGCTCTAATAATGTTAAAATGTGTATTTAGAAGGTTGGTTTTGTCTTATTATGTCTACTATATTGGGTAATTGTAGTGTAAAGGTGACTATAGGGGTGTTATTTCATGTCTGGAGGGCTCTAATAATGTTAAAATGTGTATTTAGAAGGTTGGTTTTGTCTTATTATGTCTACTATATTGGGTAATGGAAGTGTAAAGGTGACTATAGGGGTGTTATTTAATGTCTGGAGGGCTCTAATAATGTTAAAATGTGTATTTAGACGGTTGGTTTTGTCTTATTATGTCTACTATATTGGCTAATTGAAGTGTAAATGTGGCTATAGGGGTGTTATTTCATATCTAGAGGGCTCTAATAATGTTAAAATGTGTATTTACAAGGTTGGTTTTGTCTTATTATGTCTACTATATTGGGTAATGGAAGTGTAAAGGTGACTATAAGGGTGTTAATTCATGTCTGGAGGGCTCTAATAATGTTAAAATGTGTATTTAGATGGTTGGTTTTGTCTTATTATGTCTACTATATTGGCTAATTGAAGTGTAAATGTGGCTATAGGGGTGTTATTTCATATCTAGAGGGCTCTAATAATGTTAAAATGTGTATTTACAAGGTTGGTTTTGTCTTATTATGTCTACTATATTGGGTAATACGAGTGTAAATGTGACTATAGGGGTATTAATTCATGTCTAGAGGGCTCTAATAATGTTAAAATGCCTATTTAAAAGGTTGTTTTTGTCTTATTATGTCGACTATACTGAGTAATTGTAGTGTAAAGGTGGCTATAGGGGTGTTATTTCATGTCTAGAGGGCTCTAATAATGTTAGAATGTGTATTTAGAAGGTTGGTTTTGTCCGATTATGTCTACTATATTGGGTAAAAAGAGTGTAAAGGTGACTATAGGGGTGTTGATTCATGTCTAGAGGGCTTTAATAAGGTTAAAATGCATATTTAAAAGGTTGTTTTTGTCTTATTATGTCTACTATATTGGGTAATACAAGTGTAACGTGACTATAGGGGTGTCAACTCATGTCTAGAAGCCTCTAATAATGTTGAAATGCTTATTTAAAAGGTTGTTTTTGTCTTATTATGTCTTCTATATTGGGTAATAGGAGTGTAAAGGTGACTATAGGGGTGTTAATTCATGTCTAGAGGGCTCTAATAATGTTAAAATGCCTATTTATTATGTCGACTATACTGAGTGATTGTAGCGTAAAGGTGGCTATAGGGGTGTTAATTCATGTCTAGAGGGCTCTAATAAGGTTAAAATGCATATTGAAAAGGTTGTTTTTGTGTTATTATGTCTACTATATTAGGTAATACGAGTGCAAATGTGACTATAGGGGTGTTAATTCATATATAGAGGGCTCTAATAAGGTTAAAATTAATATTTTAAAGGTTGGTTTTGTCTTATTTTGTCTACTATATTGGGTAAAAAAAGTGTAGAGATGACTGTAGGGATGTTAATTAATGTCTAGAGGGCTCTTATAAAAAAAATCTAACATTAAAAGTCATATTCAGACAATCGTTAACATGCCATAACTACAAAAACATTCCATGTATTAATGTGGAAACTTTGCAGAAATTCACTTATCACGGTCGGGTCAGCGATAAAGGAGGGATTATTACTGTTTTGCCACATTTTGGTGTCGGGTGCCTGATGATGAAGATGATGAAGGGCCTGTCGTGCACGTCCTTATAATAGCACAACATTGAACAGTCATGATAACCAAGGCCATGTATGAGAATCTGGCAACATTTTGGTGAAACGTTTAAAAACAGGGGTGTTTAAAAAGTGAGGTTTGACGCTAAGTGGAAGGGGAAATGGCGTAGGAGGAAAAGAGAAATTCAAGCAGGTCATGTGACTCAGCCTGAGCCAACAGTGTCAGGGTAAAGCTACTACATAATACGAGTACCTGTATAGCTCCACACACACACATACGCAGTGTTAATCCTCTGCGCATGAAAGTAAATCCTGCTGAGCGCCACAGAAGGCAGCCAAGCGGTGGAAGTGAGTGCACGGCGGCTCCGACCCAGTGCGGCGAGGGAGCGGTGCGGTTGCGGCGAAGTGCCGCCACAGTGTAGTGGAATGTGTTTGTGGAGATTATTAAAGAGCCATATATTTGTGCTGCAGCCCCGCAGGGCCCCCACTCTCCAGGCTGAGCTCCACTCTGGCAGACGGCTAATGAAACTGGCCTCTCGCTGGAGAATCATCACGCCCCCCCCCCCCTTCGCTTGCTCTCCACGCCACGTTTTTTGCTTTCTCAGTCATGCTTTGTTAGATGTTGATGCAAACGTGTGATGTCACGAGTTTGTGTGTTTTTAAATCATCACAGCAAGATGACACAGTCTAAGGCAGGGGTCTCAAACTCAATTTACCTGGGGGCCACTGGAGCTCGGGTCTGGGCGAGGCTGGGCCGCATCAGGTTTTCTAAAAAAAACAAAAAAAAACACATTTATTAAAAACAGAAAAATTAATAAACTTTGCTATGGTTCCGATTTTCTATAATAAAAGTTCCACTGTTCTCAAATATCTTACTTTTTATTTTTCTACACAAAATAAGATGAAAAATAAATAAACAAATCAAGAATAAAGAAAATCAATCAATCAGTAATAAATAAATATAATAATAATAATAAAACGGCAAATAATAAAAACTTAAGAAACCACATATAGTTGGTGGGTAGACAAATGATTTTTTTCAGATTAAAATGAACAAAGCATTATTAGAGCCCTGTAGACATGACAAAACACGACTATAGTCACATTTATACTCTTTTTATTTACAACATATTGCGCAACTGCAGGGTCTTGAGACACATGCTAACTCGCAAACTAGAGAGCTAGCCACCTAAACGGTAGCCTTCAAGTTATTTCCTTTAAACTTAAATAGCCAAAAACTTACCACTTCCACATGGCTAGGGAGGATAACTATTAACAGTTATTTAACCTTTAACATGAACATTAATCAAATGTAATCATTTTTTTCTGGGTACATGATACCATACAGCATCCATATCAAACTTTAAACATTAAACTTTCATATCAAGGCGGGGGCCTCACACTAGTGTCCTGCGGGCCACATTTGGCCCGCGGGCCGCATGTTTGAGACCCCTGCTGTAAAGGAAAATGGTAATAGGTAAATACATACTGCAAGGAACATGATAATAGGTAAATACATACTGTAAAGGAAATGGTAATAGGTAAATACATACTGTAAAGGAAAATAGTAATAGGTAAATATACACCATAAAGGAACATGGTAATAGTTATCTAATTTGCATATGATGATGTCACCAGGCTGGGAAATGGTCAGATCCCTTTCTCGACCATACCCGACTTCCGTGTTTTTTTACATTCCCGCTCCCCCTCCATAAGGATCCCCAAGGAATATTTAGCAAGCTAAGCGTATTTATTGAAAAACTATGTGTGTTGTAGGCGGGGGAACTGAAAGTAATTTCATCTCCAAAAGGGGGCGCTGCAAAAAAAATGCAAAAAAAGTGAAATTTCCAACTTGGAATAAAAAAAAAAATCATTTTGGACGTAGAGTGACGTTTGTGGTGATAGGATGAATGTATGATGAGGAATCCAGCACATCTTATTTGAATGGATCACTCTCCAAAGTGCTGATTTTGAAAGGTGAAAAGACTGAAATAATTGTCTGTGGCTGATATCTTTTATTGGGCTGAGCCGCCGAAGCTCAATAAACTCAACGGAATAGGAGAGAAAAAAAAAAGTTGCGGGAGTCTATAAGGTTGGAGAAGAGGGGGGGGGGGCGTGGATGGAGGAGGAAAACAGAGAGACTGTTGCACTGCAGGGATCAATTACTGGGAAATGTGAGTTATGGTATTTGCTGCAGCCAGTGCCATGTGGCTTTATTGCACCGGGACGGAGATTATTAACTGCATCCAAGGAGAGACAAAGTGAGGGCCCGAGAGCTGACGGATTTCTCTGGAAAGGAAAAGATGAGCCGGGCCTTCCTCCTCATCCTCACTTCGTCTCACACCCGAGAGTGTGCGGCGCCGCGCCATTAAGGGAGGAGACGGCGGCGAGATCATCAGACAAGGAGAGCTCATGGCGGATCTTTTTACACGATCTGTGTGGAGTTGAATTCTCGCAAGATATTGATAAATCTACTCGGTGATTCATAATCGCAGAGAAACATTATTATGACACATAACGAAGAACCTCAATCAATCAATAAAGTCACTTTTCTATTTGTTCTTGAGTTGGCGGAAGGACGGACCAAAACCAAAAACCAAAACCATCTCACATGGAAAGTTATGAACCAATATTCTTCCTCCCTGGATTTGTCCAAATGCATAATAATCATAACTAGAGAATCATTCAGAGAGCATTATCGCAAATTGTAGTTGCAGCAGAATAATGTGTTTATTTTGTTTGATAAGCAGGATTGTTCATTGATGGTTTTGTTGGGGGAAGAAGGGGGGGGGGGTCCACCAAAACTAGGTCGAACTGATGTTAAATGTTGGCTTGTCATTTTTACATCATGTTTTGCTTGTAAAAATTTTCTATGGGAACATGTTTTGGTTAGAGTCCGTTTTGGTTTTGGTCATGGACTGATGACATAATGGACCTGACCAGGAAAGATCATTTACAGTCTTCACATGGCTTAAAGAGTAGCCCCCAAACAGCCTTGTGTTCCCTCCAAAGACCCCGTGGGGGGGGGGGGGTCCACCAAAACTAGGTCGAACTGATGTTAAATGTTGGCTTGTCATTTTTACATCATGTTTTTCTTGTAAAAAATTTCTATGGGAACATGTTTTGGTTAGAGTCCGTTTTGGTTTTGGTCATGCACTGATGACATAATGGACCTGACCAGGAAAGATCATTTACAGTCTTCACATGGCTTAAAGAGTAGCCCCCAAACAGCCTTGTGTTCCCTCCAAAGACCCCGTGGGGGGGGGGGGGGGGGGGGGGTCCACCAAAACTAGGTCGAACTGATGTTAAATGTTGGCTTGTCATTATTTTTCCATCATGTTTTGCTTGTAAAAATTTTCTATGGGAACATGTTTTGGTTAGAGTCCGTTTTGGTTTTGGTCATGGACTGATGACATAATGGACCTGACCAGGAAAGATCATTTACAGTCTTCACATGGCTTAAAGAGTAGCCCCCAAACAGCCTTGTGTTCCCTCCAAAGACCCCGTGGGGGGGGGCGGGGGGGGGTCCACCAAAACTAGGTCGAACTGATGTTAAATGTTGGCTTGTCATTATTTTTCTATCATGTTTTGCTTGTAAAAATTTTCTATGGGAACATGTTTTGGTTAGAGTCCGTTTTGGTTTTGGTCATGGACTGATGACATAATGGACCTGACCAGGAAAGATCATTTACAGTCTTCACATGGCTTAAAGAGTAGCCCCCAAACAGCCTTGTGTTCCCTCCAAAGACCCCGTGGGGGGGGGCGGGGGGGGGGTCCACCAAAACTAGGTCGAACTGATGTTAAATGTTGGCTTGTCATTATTTTTCCATCATGTTTTGCTTGTAAAAATTTTCTATGGGAACATGTTTTGGTTAGAGTCCATTTTGGTTTTGGTCATGGACTGATGACATAATGGACCTGACCAGGAAAGATCATTTACAGTCTTCACATGGCTTAAAGAGTAGCCCCCAAACAGCCTTGTGTTCCCTCCAAAGACCCTGTGGGGGGGGTCCACCAAAACTAGGTCGAACTGATGTTAAATGTTGGCTTGTCATTATTTTTCCATCATGTTTTGCTTGTAAAAATTTTCTATGGGAACATGTTTTGGTTAGAGTCCGTTTTGGTTTTGGTCATGCACTGATGACATAATGGACCTGACCAGCAAAGATCATTTACAGTCTTCACATGGCTTAAAGAGTAGCCCCCAAACAGCCTTGTGTTCCCTCCAAAGACCCCGTGGGGGGGGGGGGGGTCCACCAAAACTAGGTCGAACTGATGTTAAATGTTGGCTTGTCATTATTTTTCCATCATGTTTTGCTTGTAAAAATTTTCTATGGGAACATGTTTTGGTTAGAGTCCGTTTTGGTTTTGGTCATGGACTGATGACATAATGGACCTGACCAGGAAAGATCATTTACAGTCTTCACATGGCTTAAAGAGTAGCCCCCAAACAGCCTTGTGTTACCTCCAAAGACCCCGTGGGGGTTTGGGGGGATGTCGAAGTGATGTTAAATATTGACTTTTCATTATTTTTACATCATGTTTTGCTTGTTTTGATGAATTGGTTGGACGTTATTTTCTATGGGAACATGTTTTGGATAGAGTCTGTTTTGGTTTTGGTCATGAATTGATGACATAAACCAAGGCACCGCTTTACAGTCTTCACATGCCTTAAAGAGGAGCCCCCAAACAGCCTCATGTTACCCCCAAAGACCCTGTGGGGGGGGTCCATCAAAACTAGGACGAAGTAATGTTAAATGTTCGCTTGTCATTATTTTTACATTATGTTTTGCTTGTTAAAATTTTCTATGGGAACATGTTTTGGTTAGAGTCCATTTTGGTTTTGGTCATGGACTGATGACATAAACCAAGGCATCGCTTTACGGTCTTCACATGGCTTAAAGAGGAGACCCCAAACAGCCTTGTGTTTACACCAAAGACCCCGTGGTGGTGGGAGGGGGGCAGATTTAAAATGATGATGACGAATGAGGAAGAGAGGAAGCAGAAAAGACTAGAAACGATGCAATGCAGGCAAGGAAGAAGACGAGATGACAAGTTTCATGGGCCGGGGGGTGGGGGGGGTGGAGGTCAGCATTCGACCCTGTCTCGTGCTAATTGTAATTAGGTAGGGGTGGAGGGTGACTAGGGGGTGGGGGGCTTGGGTGGGGGGAGAGTGGGAGCGGAGGAAACAGGAGACGTGATAATCAATTTGTGGCTGGATCGGAAACATGAGCCACCGGGGGGTCCTCGTTCCCCCGACCAGGCATCCAGATGGCCCCGGCCCCAACCTTGTATGTATGTGTGTGTGTGTGTACGTGTGTGATGATACCATCTGCCAGTAGCTGATGATATATTTGGTGACACTAGGTGGTGCAGTGGCACACATCACATACATCAACGGATTAACGCAAGGACAGTGGAACCATCACAAGACCTTGAGGTCATACATTTGGAAGTTGATGAGTTTTGGAAGTTTGGGTTCCTCTTGAACCGGTTAATTCCATCTTCCAACATACTTAGTCGGAATTCCTTTCCATTCCATGATGTCCTAAATTGCTACAAATCAGAGTTTAACACATTGAAGGCAACGCCTGGTTAGATGTCACCTATGGGTTCCTTTATGAAGAAGAAGAATGGCAGTCGCAGCTGGAGAACCAGGATGGAAAAGGCGGGTTTCTCTCGGTTGAATAGCGCTACCTCAGCAGGGGTCCGGGTTCAGTGGGGGCGTTAGAAAGAGCAGATTTGCTATCGATTGCGTCTTCCTCCGACATAAACGCTCAAAAACACCACAGCTGCCTCTTAAAGAATCAATGTCAAATTGCTGCTGGTCACATGACCAAGGTACGGGTCTATTATGGGGCGTCCTGCTGGAATTCGGCGGACGTCTGTTGTCGACGAATACATCGCCGCATGGTAAACCGCCACCCTTCCCCCGATGCACTACTTCTCGTCTTCATAACTTCGTTGGCGTCGGCGTTTTGAAGTATCGCATCTCATTAGCATACTTTTTAATTCAGCTCATCAGCCCTGTTGACTCGCCGCCTGCCCTCCCCTCCTACTCCCAGATGTTTGTCACCCCGGCCCGCCCCCTTTTTAATTGGTGCTCATTAATTAGACAGGAAATGCACTCTTTTCGCTCCACTTTCACCAAAAGTGGGTGAGAATGGTAATTAGCTGCTGATGTCTGAGTGCTGTGGGAATTGGTGAGGCTGGCCCGGGGATGCGTGCATGAGGGTTTCATGCAAAGAAGTGACATCACACATGTCACATGACGTGACATGAATGTGACAGAACCATAACCTTTAACTCTATCATATTTTATCTTCACTAAGTGGAAAAAATAGAATAAATAATGAGAAATAATAATGAGAAAGTGTAGTAAAGTCAATATCATGGAAATATTCTAACTGTATTCTATTGGATCTATGGCAACTGGACCCTTCAGGTTGTCTCATCTAAACAGGCTTCATTGGGTCATGCTCAACGACTAGATAGGACAGCTCAAGTATGAGATGAGGGAGGGGCTGGCGCGGAATACAAAGTATTTAATCACAAGAACAAGGGTTCTCAAATGTTCTCACCTCACTTCTAGAGCTGCCTATCTGGTCTTTGAGCATTAACTGTTGAAACATCGCATTTCACTTCTAGAGCTGTCCTATCTAGTGTTTGAGCATTAACTGGTCAAACGTCTTGTTTCACTTCTTGAGCTGTCCTATCTGGTATTTGAGCATTAACTGGTGAAATATAATTGGTATTTGAGCATTAACTGGTGAAATATCATTGGTTCATGCTCAACGACTAGATAGGACAGCTCAAGTATGAGATGAGGGAGGGGCTGGCGCGGAATACAAAGTATTTATTCACAAGACCAAGGGTTCTCAAATGTTCTCACCTCACTTCTAGAGCTGCCTATGTGGTCTTTGAGCATTAACTGTTGAAACATCGTATTTCACTTCCAGAGCTGTCCTATCTAGTGTTTGAGCATTAACTGGTCAAACGTCTTGTTTCACTTCTTGAGCTGTCCTATCTGGTATTTTGAGCATTAACTGGTGAAATATAATTGGTATTTGAGCATTAACTGGTGAAATATCATTGGTTCATGCTCAAAGACTAGATAGGACAGCTCAAGTATGAGATGAGGGAGGGGCTGGCGCGGAATACAAAGTATTTAATCACAAGAACAAGGGTTCTCAAATGTTCTCACTTAACTTCTAGAGCTGTCCTAGCTGGTATTTGAGCATTAACTGGTGAAATATCATTGGTTCATGCTCAAAGACTAGATAGGACAGCTCAAGTATGAGGGAGGGGCTGGAGCGGAATACAAAGTATTTATTTACAAGGACAAAGATTCTCAAATGTTCTCACCTCACTTCTAGAGCTGTCCTATCTGGTCTTTGAGCATTAACTCTTGAAACATCGCATTTCACTTCTAGAGCTGTCCTATCTAGTGTTTGAGCATTAACTGGTCAAACGTCTTGTTTCACTTCTTGAGCTGTCCTATCTGGTATTTGGGCATTAACTCGTGAAATATCATTGGTATTTGAGCATTAACTGGTGAAATATCATTGGTTCATGCTCAAAGACTAGATAGGACAGCTTGGTATTTGAGCATTAACTGGTGAAATATCATTGGTTCATGCTCAAAGACTAGATAGGACAGCTTGGTATTTGAGCATTAACTGGTGAAATATCATTGGTTCATGCTCAAAGACTAGATAGGACAGCTCAAGTATGAGATGAAGGAGGGGCTGGTGCAGAATACAAAGTATTTATTCACAAGAACAAGGGTTCTCAAATGTTCTCACTTAACTTCTAGAGCTGTCCTATCTAGTCTGTGAGCATTAACTGTTGAAACATTGTGTTTCACTTCTAGTGATGTCCTATCTAGTGTTTGAGTATTAACTGGTCAAAAGTCTTGTTTCACTTCTTGAGCTGTCCTATCTAGTCTATGAGCATTAACTGTTAAAACATTGCGTTTCACTTCTAGAGCTGTCCTATCTAGTGTTTGAGCATTAACTAGTCAAACGTCTTGTTTCACTTCTTGAGCCGTTCTGTCTAGTCTTTCAGCATTAACTGGCGAGACATCTTGTTTCACTTGTAGAGCTGTCCTACCTAGTGTTTGAGTATTAACTGGTCAAACGTCTTGTTTCACTTCTTGAGGTGTCCTATCTGGTATTTGAGCATTAACTGGTGAAATATCATCTTTGACTTTTAGAGCTGTCCTTTCTAGTCTTTGAACATGGACTGATGAAACACTATGTTTCACTTCTAGAGCTATCCTATCTAGTCTTTGAATGTGAACTGGTGAAACGTTTTGTTTCACTTCTAGAGCTGTCCTATCTAGTCTTTGAGCATTAACTGGTGAAACATCATCTTTGACTTCTACAGCTGTCCTTTCTAGTCTTTGAGCATGGACTGGCGAAACACAGTGTTTCACTTCTAGAACTGTCCTATCTAGTCTTTGAATGTGAACTGGTGAAACGTTTTGTTTCACTTCTAGAGCTGTCCTATCTAGTCTAACTGGTGAAACATCTTGTTTCACTTCTTGAGCTGTCTTTTCCAGTTTTTCAGCGTGGACTGATGAAACACCGGGTTTCACTTCTAGAGCTATCCTATCTAGTCTTTGAGCGTGAACTGGTGAAACATCTTGTTTTACTTCTAGAGCTGTCCTATCTAGTCACAGAGCATTAACTGGTGAAATATTTAGTATCACTTCTAGACCTGTCCTATCTAGTCATTGAGCATGAACTGATGAAGCCTGCTTGGATGAGAGGCGAAGTGTCTCCTTAGACCACCCGATCAGTCCAATTGCCATCCATTCAATGCCCTGAAAACACACGTTTGAATCCTAAGGGGGTGCAGTTTTCAGTCATTAGACTTTTAGTAAAGTAGCGTTTGACTTTTACAACTTGGAGCATACCTGAACTACGCTTACCTGCAAATAATAACTAGTCTTCTGGGAGTACATTAGAGTGGATTCTACCTTGAGGCAAAGAATTCCTGCGGCAGCTCGACTGATGCACTCTCCCTCCCTCCCGTCCACAGGTGAGCCGGCGGTGGCCCGGGAGAACAATTGTCTGAACGCCGCCAAGGCCTGCAACCTGAACGACACGTGCAAGAAGTACCGCTCGGCCTACATCAGTCCGTGCACCAGCCGCGTGTCCACCGCCGAAGTCTGCAACAAGAGGAAGTGCCACAAGGCTTTGCGTCAGTTCTTTGACAAGGTAAGACCACGCCCCTCCAGGACTGTGTAGCATACTTAGCTATCGAAACGCTAGATATTGATAGATGTCGCAAAAATATTATGTAATCGGATGAATTGGATGGACGTTATTTTCTATGGGAACATGTTTTGGTTAGAGTCCGTTTTGGTTTTGGTCATGGACTGATGACATAAACCAAGACACCGCTGTAGATAATTTACAGTCCACACATGGTTTAAAGAGGAGCCCCCAAACAGCCCTGTGTTACCCCCAAGACCCTGTAGTGGGGGGTTTGGGGGGGCGGTTAACCAAAACTCGGTCACAGTGATGTTAAATGTTGGCTTGTCATTATTTTTTACATTGGAACGGATGAATTGGATAGACGTTATTTTCTATGGGAACATGTTTTGGTTGGAGTCCGTTTTGGTTTTGGTCATGGACTGATGACATAAACTAAGACACCGCTGTAGATAATTTACAGTCCACACATGGTTTAAAGAGGAGCCCCCAAACAGCCCTGTGTTACCCCCAAGACCCCGTGGTGGGCGGGTTGGGGGGGGCGGTTAACCAAAATTCGGTCACAGTGATGTTAAATGTTGGCTTGTCATTATTTTTACATTGGAACGGATGAATTGGATAGACGTTATTTTCTATGGGAACATGTTTTGGTTAGAGTCCGTTTTGGTTTTGGTCATGGACTGATGACATAAACCAAGACACCGCTGTAAATAATTTACAGTCCACACATGGTTTAAAGAGGAGCCCCCAAACAGCCCTGTGTTACCCCCAAGACCCCGTGGTGGGCGGGTTGGGGGGGGGGGGGACGGTTAACCAAAACTCGGTCACAGTGATGTTAAATGTTGGCTTGTCATTATTTTTACATTGGAATGGATGAATTGGATAGACGTTATTTTCTATGGGAACATTTTTTGGTTAGAGTCCGTTTTGGTTTTGGTCATGGACTGATGACATAAACCAAGACACCGCTGTAGATAATTTACAGTCCACACATGGTTTAAAGAGGAGCCCCCAAACAGCCTCGTGTTAACCCCAAAGAACTCGTGGTGGGGGGGTTGGGGGGGTAACCAAAACTCTGTCACAGTGATGTTAAATGTTGGCTTGTCATTATTTTTACATCATGTTTTGCTTGTAAAAATATAATTTTTGTCGATAATATGTAACATTTGTGAGGCTCTGGAACGGATGAATTGGATGGACGTTCTTTTCTATGGGAACATGTTTTGGTTAGAGTCCGTTTTGGTTTTGGTCATGGACTGATGACATAATCCAAGGCAGCGCTGTAGATCATTTACAGTCCACACATGGCTTAAAGAGGAACCCCCAAACAGCCTCATGTTACCCCAAAGACCCCGTGGGGGGGGGTCCACTAAAACTTGGTCGAAGTGATGTTAAATGTTGGCTTGTCATTATTTTTACATTGGAATGGATGAATTGGATGGACATTATTTTCTACGGGAACATGTTTTGGTTAGAGTCCGTTTTGGTTTTGGTCATGGACTGATGACATAAACCAAGGCACCGCTGTAGATCGTTTACAGTCTTCACATGGTTTAAAGAGGTCGAAGTGATGTTAAATGTTGGCTTGTCGTTATTTATAAAAATGTAATTTTTGTTGATAAAATGTAACATTTCTTAGGCTCTGGAACGGAATGAATTCAACTATATTGGGGAATAGGAATGTAAGGGTGATTATAGGGGTGTTATTTCATGTCTAGAGGGCTCTAAAGATGTTGAAAACCATATTCAAATGACCATTTTCTATGTCTTATATGTCTTCTTTGCTGTTGGTATTTCTACTATATTGAGATATAGGAAAGTAAGGGTAAACGTCGTCGTCCACCTAAACGCACCAAAAGATCCGTGACACTCTGCACCAACACACGGTTCCGTAAAAAAAAGCAACGTTTTTGCATGTTGTTCTATTTTTAAGCGCTGTGTAAGCACTGGCACTGTTTGAAAAGTAGCGATTTGGCACCTGCGTGGGATAATATGTAAAGGACACCCCATCCTAATCTGATAGAGTGCGCGTGGCGGGGCCGCTGAGGATTTTGCTCGTCATCCGCCATAAATAACCGCGTGCCACACAAAGCTGTGACATTGATTCCGTCATCAAACACAAAAAGATGTTTTCTGGCCGCGCGCGACACGGGGGAACAGGGCGATCGTTCCGAGCCGCCTCCAAGCACGTCCCTGCGGAGCGAGCTAAGTGGGAACAATTCTTGTAAATAACGAGATGAATAAACAGAAGAGGGGGAAGAAGCAGCGGAGAGCTGTCAGGCCCGGGCTGTGAACAACTGTGTACTTTTATTGTCTTGTGTCGCGCTTTACGACGACAGCCTCTTAAATCTCCACATTGTTAGTCCGCTGAATGGGGCCGCGCCGCAAAAACCTTTCCATAAAATCATCCAAAGTGTTTCATGAAATGTTTAAGTGCTTATTGCACATTTAGACACATAAACCCACACATTTATCCACCAAACTACTCGGATTTTACACCTTCCGTCAACGCTTCGCTGCACTACACTGCGTATCATAATAATACTACATCAACAAGTCTACATGACAATAATAATTAAAACTGCAAGCAGTGATGAGCGGGCTCGAGCACCCCGACGCGCTCGGGGGTACGCACGGGTCGGGGGTACGCGCGGGTCGGGGTCGCGCGCGCGACCGGACGGGCACGTGGACGCGCCGTACGAAAAACCGCGGCGAGCGGATAAGCGGTAAGGTAGTCACGGCACTTGCAATTTTCCGCCAGGAGGGGGCGACAGCGGCGGCGAGGCGGGTGCGCGGTCACGTCCCGTCCGACGCCGCGAACCGCCATAAAAAAATTCACGACGATCGGACCGCGCGGTAGGTCTTTGCGGCGGATATACGTTTCCGCCTGTGGGTGGCGCTATAGAGTGTATGCGCCCACACGGTAACGGACCAGAGGGTACCCCGAACCAACAGAAAAAATTAGGGGCCGATCCGACCGTGCGTAAGGAAGTTACGGCAGATATACCTTTCCACCAGTTGGTGGCGCTATACAGTCTATGTACACACACTGTCATAGACCAGAGGGTACCCCAGACCACCAGAAAAAATTTGGGCCTGATCCGACCATGTGGAAGGAAGTTACGGCTATATACATTTCCACCAGTTGGTGGCGCTATACAGTCTATGTACACACACAGTCACAGACCAGAGGGTACCCCAGACCGCCAGAAAAAATTTGGGCCTGATCCGACCATGTGGAAGGAAGTTACGGCTATATACATTTCCACCAGTTGGTGGCGCTATACAGTCTATGTACACACACAGTCATAGACCAGAGGGTACCCCAGACCACCAGAAAAATTTGTAGGCTGATCCGACCATGTGGAAGGAAGTTACGGCTATATACATTTCCACCAGTTGGTGGCGCTATACAGTCTATGTACACACAGTATAACAGACCAGAGATTGACCCAACACACCACAAAAAATTTCAAGACAATCTGACCATGAATCAGGAAGTTACGGCAGATATACATGTCCACCAGTTGGTGGCGCTGTGTTTTGAACATGGCTTCTGGAGCGTTAAGTGCGTCCTGTCTTGATAGACGTCTCCACCGAAAATCATAGTGATACGTGTAACGGGTGGCGAGGGATAATGAATTGAAACTTCTAGGTGGCGCTAGTGTGTCAATTTAGATTGGTGTCACATGGGAGCACCACCAGGGCGCTCAGGCCTGGATTAAGGCCTCACGTTTAAGATTTCAGCAGCCTGTGACCTTCTGCAGGCAAATGATGACCTTTTGATGGTCAATGGCGAAGGCTGACCATTCGCCGTGGCCACGCCCCCCACATGTGCTTTACACACATCATAGTCCATCAACTGACTTCATCAGTCTGTCAGTCAAACTGTGTATTGACTTTGATGTACATTGCTTCAAGGCAAGGCCAGACACCAGGCAGGGCCAGATATGAAATGGTCAAAGTTTGGTGGCGTGCCACGCCCACATCCTATGGAGCGGCCCAAAATCCTTCGCAATTTAACGTGGGCCATCCGTCTAGTGTCCGTTGATGCAACAACGGACTCATTCGGTCAAACCCCCTAGGAGGAGTTCGTCGAGATACGACCCATACATCCGCCCCCAAATGGCCGCCGCCACCTAAAATGGCCGACTTCCTGTTGGTTTTAGAACATGGGTTCTTGAGACTTTTTTGTGCGTCCTGTCACGAGTGATGTCTCCTCCGAAAATCATGCCGATACGTGCAACGGGAGGCGAGGGATAATTATTTTAAAACTTCTAGGTGGCGCTAGTGAGTCAATTTGGCTTGGTTTCATATGGGGGCCACACCAGGCCGCTCAGGCCTGGATTCTGCCCCCCCCTATGAGTTTTCAAGCCCATGCGACCTTTTGCGGGCGAATGATGACCTTTTCTATGTAAATGGCGAGGCCTGAGCATTCGCCGCCAGGCCACGCCCACCACGTGCGCTTTTCCTGCATCATGGTCCATCAACAGGCTTCACCAGGCTGTCAAGCAGTGACCTTGTGACCCCGATGTTCATCTGATGAATCTCCTGGCAGAAAAGGCCTCATGTAGATGACACACCTTTAGCCTGTCGCCAATAGGTGGCGCTGCGATGAAATCAGGAAGTGACCTACGGGGACCTTCGGGGCGGGGCCATGATCACATGTACCAAGTATGATGAAGATCTGACCACGTGGAGCCAAGTTATTCACGTCTACAGTTACGCTCAGCGTGCAAGGCCCGGACATATGAAAATGGGCAAAATTTGGGGGCGTGCCACGCCCACATCGTATGGAATATCCCAAAATCCTTCGCAATTTAACGTCGGCCATCCGTCTAGTGTCCGTTGATGCAACAACGGACTCATTCGGTCAAACCCCCTAGGAGGAGTTCGTCGAGATACGACCCATACTTCCGCCCCCAAATGGCCGCCGCCACCTAAAATGGCCGACTTCCTGTTGGTTTTAGAACATGGGTTCTTGAGACTTTTTTGTGCGTCCTGTCACGAGTGATGTCTCCTCCGAAAATCATGCCGATACGTGCAACGGGAGGCGAGGGATAATTATTTTAAAACTTGTAGGTGGCGCTAGTGAGTCAATTTGGCTTAGTTTCATATGGGGGCCACACCAGGCCGCTCAGGCCTGGATTCTGACCCCCCCTATGAGCTTTCAAGCCCATGCGACCTTTTGCGGGCGAATGATGACCTTTTCTATGTAAATGGCGAGGTCTGAGCATTCGCCGCCAGGCCACGCCCACCACGTTCGCTTTTCCTGCATCATGGTCCATCAACAGGCTTCACCAGGCTGTCAGGCAGTGACCTTGTGACCCTGATGTTCATCTGATGAATCTCCTGGCAGAAAAGGCCTCATGTAGATGACACGCCTTTAGCCTGTCGCCAATAGGTGGCGCTGCGACGAAATCAGGAAGTGACCTACGGGGACCTTCGGGGCGGGGCCATGATCACATGTACCAAGTATGATGAAGATCTGACCACGTGGAGCCAAGTTATTCACGTCTACAGTTACGCTCAGCGTGCAAGGGCCGGACATATGAAAATGGGCAAAATTTGGGGGCGTGCCACGCCCACATCGTATGGAATATCCCAAAATCCTTCGCAATTTAACGTCGGCCATCCGTCTAGTGTCCGTTGATGCTACAACGGACTCATTCGGTCAAACCCCCTAGGAGGAGTTCGTCGAGATACGACCCCAACTTCTGGCCCAAAAACGTCCGCCGCCATCCAAAATGGCCGACTTCCTGTTCGTTTTCCAATATGGGTTCTTGAGACTTTTTGGTCCGGCCTGTCACGATAGACGTCTCCACCGAGTTTCGTGACGATAGGTGAAACTGGTGTCGGGGGCTAATTTTTTTTAAAATTCAAGGTGGCGCTAGAGAGCCAATTTTGGAACATGATATTTGAAACCCATAAAATATAAAATTTTTCGCCAGACCTGATGCGCTCGCCAAATTTGGTGAGTTTTCGGGCATGTTGAGGCCCTCAAAAAGGCCGACGGTTGGCAGAATAATAATAATAATAATTAAAACTGCAAGCAGTGATGAGCGGGCTCGAGCACCCCGACGCGCTCGGGGGTACGCGCAGGTCGGGGGTACGCGCGGGTCGGGGTCGCGCGCGCGACCGGACGGGCGCGCGGACGCGCCGTACGAAAAACCGCGGCGAGCGGATAAGCGATAAGGGAGTCACGGCACTTGCAATTTTCCGCCAGGAGGGGGCGACAGCGGCGGCGAGGCGGGTGCGCGGTCACGTCCCGTCCGACGCCGCGAACCGCCATAAAAAAATTCACGACGATCGGACCGCGCGGTAGGTCCTTGCGGCGGATATACGTTTCCGCCTGTGGGTGGCGCTATAGAGTGTATGCGCCCACACGGTAACGGACCGGAGGGTACCCCGAACCAACAGAAAAAATTAGGGGCCGATCCGACCGTGCGTAAGGAAGTTACAGCAGATATACCTTTCCACCAGTTGGTGGCGCTATACAGTCTATGTACACACACTGTCATAGACCAGAGGGTACCCCAGACCACCAGAAAAAATTTGGGCCTGATCCGACCATGTGGAAGGAAGTTACGGCTATATACATTTCCACCAGTTGGTGGCGCTATACAGTCTATGTACACACACAGTCATAGACCAGAGGGTACCCCAGACCACCAGAAAAATTTGTAGGCTGATCCGACCATGTGGAAGGAAGTTACGGCTATATACATTTCCACCAGTTGGTGGCGCTATACAGTCTATGTACACACAGTATAACAGACCAGAGATTGACCCAACACACCAAAAAAAATTTCAAGACAATCTGACCATGAATCAGGAAGTTACGGCAGATATACATTTCCACCAGTTGGTGGCGTTGTGTTTTGAACATGGCTTCTGGAGCGTTAAGTGCGTCCTGTCTTGATAGACGTCTCCACCGAAAATCATAGTGATACGTGTAACGGGTGGCGAGGGATAATGAATTGAAACTTCTAGGTGGCGCTAGTGTGTCAATTTAGATTGGTGTCACATGGGAGCACCACCAGGGCGCTCAGGCCTGGATTAAGGCCTCACGTTTAAGATTTCAGCAGCCTGTGACCTTCTGCAGGCAAATGATGACCTTTTGATGGTCAATGGCGAAGGCTGACCATTCGCCGTGGCCACGCCCCCCACATGTGCTTTACACACATCATAGTCCATCAACTGACATCATCAGTCTGTCAGTCAAACTGTGTATTGACTTTGATGTACATTGCTTCAAGGCAAGGCCAGACACCAGGCAGGGCCAGATATGAAATGGTCAAAGTTTGGTGGCGTGCCACGCCCACATCCTATGGAGCGGCCCAAAATCCTTCGCAATTTAACGTGGGCCATCCGTCTAGTGTCCGTTGATGCAACAACGGACTCATTCGGTCAAACCCCCTAGGAGGAGTTCGTCGAGATACGACCCATACATCCGCCCCCAAATGGCCGCCGCCACCTAAAATGGCCGACTTCCTGTTGGTTTTAGAACATGGGTTCTTGAGACTTTTTTGTGCGTCCTGTCACGAGTGATGTCTCCTCCGAAAATCATGCCGATACGTGCAACGGGAGGCGAGGGATAATTATTTTAAAACTTGTAGGTGGCGCTAGTGAGTCAATTTGGCTTAGTTTCATATGGGGGCCACACCAGGCCGCTCAGGCCTGGATTCTGACCCCCCCTATGAGTTTTCAAGCCCATGCGACCTTTTGCGGGCGAATGATGACCTTTTCTATGTAAATGGCGAGGTCTGAGCATTCGCCGCCAGGCCACGCCCACCACGTTCGCTTTTCCTGCATCATGGTCCATCAACAGGCTTCACCAGGCTGTCAGGCAGTGACCTTGTGACCCTGATGTTCATCTGATGAATCTCCTGGCAGAAAAGGCCTCATGTAGATGACACGCCTTTAGCCTGTCGCCAATAGGTGGCGCTGCGACGAAATCAGGAAGTGACCTACGGGGACCTTCGGGGCGGGGCCATGATCACATGTACCAAGTATGATGAAGATCTGACCACGTGGAGCCAAGTTATTCACGTCTACAGTTACGCTCAGCGTGCAAGGGCCGGACATATGAAAATGGGCAAAATTTGGGGGCGTGCCACGCCCACATCGTATGGAATATCCCAAAATCCTTCGCAATTTAACGTCGGCCATCCGTCTAGTGTTCGTTGATGCAACAACGGACTCATTCGGTCAAACCCCCTAGGAGGAGTTCGTCGAGATACGACCCATACTTCCGCCCCCAAATGGCCGCCGCCACCTAAAATGGCCGACTTCCTGTTGGTTTTAGAACATGGGTTCTTGAGACTTTTTTGTGCGTCCTGTCACGAGTGATGTCTCCTCCGAAAATCATGCCGATACGTGCAACGGGAGGCGAGGGATAATTATTTTAAAACTTGTAGGTGGCGCTAGTGAGTCAATTTGGCTTAGTTTCATATGGGGGCCACACCAGGCCGCTCAGGCCTGGATTCTGACCCCCCCTATGAGCTTTCAAGCCCATGCGACCTTTTGCGGGCGAATGATGACCTTTTCTATGTAAATGGCGAGGTCTGAGCATTCGCCGCCAGGCCACGCCCACCACGTTCACTTTTCCTGCATCATGGTCCATCAACACGCTTCACCAGGCTGTCAGGCAGTGACCTTGTGACCCTGATGTTCATCTGATGAATCTCCTGGCAGAAAAGGCCTCATGTAGATGACACGCCTTTAGCCTGTCGCCAATAGGTGGCGCTGCGACGAAATCAGGAAGTGACCTACGGGGACCTTCGGGGCGGGGCCATGATCACATGTACCAAGTATGATGAAGATCTGAGCACGTGGAGCCAAGTTATTCACGTCTACAGTTACGCTCAGCGTGCAAGGCCCGGACATATGAAAATGGGCAAAATTTGGGGGCGTGCCACGCCCACATCGTATGGAATATCCCAAAATCCTTCGCAATTTAACGTCGGCCATCCGTCTAGTGTCCGTTGATGCTACAACGGACTCATTCGGTCAAACCCCCTAGGAGGAGTTCGTCGAGATACGACCCCAACTTCTGGCCCAAAAACGTCCGCCGCCATCCAAAATGGCCGACTTCCTGTTCGTTTTCCAATATGGGTTCTTGAGACTTTTTGGTCCGGCCTGTCACGATAGACGTCTCCACCGAGTTTCGTGACGATAGGTGAAACTGGTGTCGGGGGCTAATTTTTTTTAAAATTCAAGGTGGCGCTAGAGAGCCAATTTTGGAACATGATATTTGAAACCCATAAAATATAAAATTTTTCGCCAGACCTGATGCGCTCGGCAAATTTGGTGAGTTTTCGGGCATGTTGAGGCCCTCAAAAAGGCCGACGGTTGGCAGAATAATAATAATAATAATTAAAACTGCAAGCAGTGATGAGCGGGCTCGAGCACCCCGACGCGCTCGGGGGTACGCGCGGGTCGGGGGTACGCGCGGGTCGGGGTGGCGCGCGCGACCGGACGGGCGCGCGGACGCGCCGTACGAAAAACCGCGGCGAGCGGATAAGCGGTAAGGGAGTCACGGCACTTGCAATTTTCCGCCAGGAGGGGGCGGCAGCGGCGGCGAGGCGGGTGCGCGGTCACGTCCCGTCCGACGCCGCGAACCGCCATAAAAAAAGTCACGACGATCGGACCGCGCGGTAGGTCCTTGCGGCGGATATACGTTTCCGCCTGTGGGTGGCGCTATAGAGTGTATGCGCCCACACGGTAACGGACCGGAGGGTACCCCGAACCAACAGAAAAAATTAGGGGCCGATCCGACCGTGCGTAAGGAAGTTACGGCAGATATACATTTCCACCAGTTGGTGGCGCTATAGTGTATGTACACACACTATCATAGACCAGAGGGTACCCCAGACCACCAGAAAAATTTGTGGCCTGATCCGACCATGTGGAAGGAAGTTACGGCTATATACATTTCCACCAGTTGGTGGCGCTATACAGTCTATGTACACACAGTATAACAGACCAGAGATTGACCCAACACACCAAAAAAAATTTCAAGACAATCTGACCATGAATCAGGAAGTTACGGCAGATATACATGTCCACCAGTTGGTGGCGCTGTGTTTTGAACATGGCTTCTGGAGCGTTAAGTGCGTCCTGTCTTGATAGACGTCTCCACCGAAAATCATAGTGATACGTGTAACGGGTGGCGAGGGATAATGAATTGAAACTTCTAGGTGGCGCTAGTGTGTCAATTTAGATTGGTGTCACATGGGAGCACCACCAGGGCGCTCAGGCCTGGATTAAGGCCTCACGTTTAAGATTTCAGCAGCCTGTGACCTTCTTCAGGCAAATGATGACCTTTTGATGGTCAATGGCGAAGGCTGACCATTCGCCGTGGCCACGCCCCCCACATGTGCTTTACACACATCATAGTCCATCAACTGACATCATCAGTCTGTCAGTCAAACTAAGTATTGACTTTGATGTACATTGCTTCAAGGCAAGGCCAGACACCAGGCAGGGCCAGATATGAAATGGTCAAAGTTTGGTGGCGTGCCACGCCCACATCCTATGGAGCGGCCCAAAATCCTTCGCAATTTAATGTGGGCCATCCGTCTAGTGTCCGTTGATGCAACAACGGACTCATTCGGTCAAACCCCCTAGGAGGAGTTCGTCGAGATACGACCCATACATCCGCCCCCAAATGGCCGCCGCCACCTAAAATGGCCGACTTCCTGTTGGTTTTAGAACATGGGTTCTTGAGACTTTTTTGTGCGTCCTGTCACGAGTGATGTCTCCTCCGAAAATCATGCCGATACGTGCAACGGGAGGCGAGGGATAATTATTTTAAAACTTGTAGGTGGCGCTAGTGAGTCAATTTGGCTTAGTTTCATATGGGGGCCACACCAGGCCGCTCAGGCCTGGATTCTGACCCCCCCTATGAGCTTTCAAGCCCATGCGACCTTTTGCGGGCGAATGATGACCTTTTCTATGTAAATGGCGAGGTCTGAGCATTCGCCGCCAGGCCACGCCCACCACGTTCGCTTTTCCTGCATCATGGTCCATCAACAGGCTTCACCAGGCTGTCAGGCAGTGACCTTGTGACCCTGATGTTCATCTGATGAATCTCCTGGCAGAAAAGGCCTCATGTAGATGACAGGCCTTTAGCCTGTCGCCAATAGGTGGCGCTGCGACGAAATCAGGAAGTGACCTACGGGGACCTTCGGGGCGGGGCCATGATCACATGTACCAAGTATGATGAAGATCTGACCACGTGGAGCCAAGTTATTCACGTCTACAGTTACGCTCAGCGTGCAAGGCCCGGACATATGAAAATGGGCAAAATTTGGGGGCGTGCCACGCCCACATCGTATGGAATATCCCAAAATCCTTCGCAATTTAACGTCGGCCATCCGTCTAGTGTCCGTTGATGCAACAACGGACTCATTCGGTCAAACCCCCTAGGAGGAGTTCGTCGAGATACGACCCATACTTCCGCCCCCAAATGGCCGCCGCCACCTAAAATGGCCGACTTCCTGTTGGTTTTAGAACATGGGTTCTTGAGACTTTTTTGTGCGTCCTGTCACGAGTGATGTCTCCTCCGAAAATCATGCCGATACGTGCAACGGGAGGCGAGGGATAATTATTTTAAAACTTGTAGGTGGCGCTAGTGAGTCAATTTGGCTTAGTTTCATATGGGGGCCACACCAGGCCGCTCAGGCCTGGATTCTGACCCCCCCTATGAGCTTTCAAGCCCATGCGACCTTTTGCGGGCGAATGATGACCTTTTCTATGTAAATGGCGAGGTCTGAGCATTCGCCGCCAGGCCACGCCCACCACGTTCGCTTTTCCTGCATCATGGTCCATCAACAGGCTTCACCAGGCTGTCAGGCAGTGACCTTGTGACCCTGATGTTCATCTGATGAATCTCCTGGCAGAAAAGGCCTCATGTAGATGACACGCCTTTAGCCTGTCGCCAATAGGTGGCGCTGCGACGAAATCAGGAAGTGACCTACGGGGACCTTCGGGGCGGGGCCATGATCACATGTACCAAGTATGATGAAGATCTGACCACGTGGAGCCAAGTTATTCACGTCTACAGTTACGCTCAGCGTGCAAGGGCCGGACATATGAAAATGGGCAAAATTTGGGGGCGTGCCACGCCCACATCGTATGGAATATCCCAAAATCCTTCGCAATTTAACGTCGGCCATCCGTCTAGTGTCCGTTGATGCAACAACGGACTCATTTGGTCAAACCCCCTAGGAGGAGTTCGTCGAGATACGACCCCAACTTCTGGCACAAAAACGGGCGCCGCCATCCAAAATGGCCGACTTCCTGTTCATTTTCCAATATGGGTTCTTGAGACTTTTTGGTCCGTCCTGTCACGATAGACGTCTCCACCGAGTTTCGTGACGATAGGTGAAACTGGTGTCGGGGGCTAATTTTTTTTAAAATTCAAGGTGGCGCTAGAGAGGCAATTTTGGAACATGATATTTGAAACCCATAAAATATAAAATTTTTCGCCAGACCTGATGCGCTCGCCAAATTTGGTGAGTTTTCGGGCATGTTGAGGCCCTCAAAAAGGCCGACGGTTGGCAGAATAATAATAATAATAATAATAATAAACGGAACGATAACAATAGGGCTTTCGCACTGGTCAGTGCTCGAGCCCTAATAATAAACGGAACGATTACAATAGGGCTTTCGCACTGGTCAGTGCTCGAGCCCTAATTAAAACTGCAAGCAGTGATGAGCGGGCTCGAGCACCCCGACGCGCTCGGGGGTACGCGCGGGTCGGGGGTACGCGCGGGTCGGGGTCGCGCGCGCGACCGGACGGGCGCGCGGACGCGCCGTACGAAAAACCGCGGCGAGCGGATAAGCGGTAAGGGAGTCACGGCACTCGCAATTTTCCGCCAGGAGGGGGCGACAGCGGCGGCGAGGCGGGTGCGCGGTCACGTCCCGTCCGACGCCGCGAACCGCCATAAAAAAATTCACGACGATCGGACCGCGCGGTAGGTCCTTGCGGCGGATATACGTTTCCGCCTGTGGGTGGCGCTATAGAGTGTATGCGCCCACACGGTAACGGACCGGAGGGTACCCCGAACCAACAGAAAAAATTACGGGCCGATCCGACCGTGCGTAAGGAAGTTACGGCAGATATACATTTCCACCAGTTGGTGGCGCTATAGCGTATGTACACACACTGTCATAGACCAGAGGGTACCCCAGACCACCAGAAAAAATTTGGGCCTGATCCGACCATGTGGAAGGAAGTTACGGCTATATACATTTCCACCAGTTGGTGGCGCTATACAGTCTATGTACACACACTGTCATAGACCAGAGGGTACCCCAGACCACCAGAAAAAATTTGGGCCTGATCCGACCATGTGGAAGGAAGTTACGGCTATATACATTTCCACCAGTTGGTGGCGCTATACAGTCGATGTACACACACAGTCATAGATCAGAGGGTACCCCAAACCACCAGAAAAAATTTGGGCTTGATCCGACCATGTGGAAGGAAGTTACGGCTATATACATTTCCACCAGTTGGTGGCGCTATACTGTCTATGTACACACACAGACATAGACCAGAGGGTACCCCAAACCACCAGAAAAATTTGTGGCCCGATCCGACCATGTGGAAGGAAGTTACGGCTATATACATTTCCACCAGTTGGTGGCGCTATACAGTCTATGTACACACACAGTCATAGACCAGAGGGTACCCCAAACCACCAGAAAAAATTTGGGCTTGATCCGACCATGTGGAAGGAAGTTACGGCTATATACATTTCCACCAGTTGGTGGCGCTATACAGTCTATGTACACACACAGTCATAGACCAGAGGGTACCCCAAACCACCAGAAAAAATTTGGGCTTGATCCGACCATGTGGAAGGAAGTTACGGCTATATACATTTCCACCAGTTGGTGGCGCTATACTGTCTATGTACACACACAGACATAGACCAGAGGGCACCCCAGACCACAAGAAAAATTTGTGGCCTGATCCGACCATGTGGAAGGAAGTTACGGCTATATACATTTCCACCAGTTGGTGGCGCTATACAGTGTATGTACACACACAGTCATAGACCAGAGGGTACCCCAGACCACCAGAAAAAATTGTGGCCTGATCCGACCATGTGGAAGGAAGTTACGGCTATATACATTTCCGCCAGTTGGTGGCGCTATACTGTCTATGTACACACACAGTCATAGACCAGAGGGTACCCCAGACCACCAGAAAAATTTGTGGCCCGATCCGACCATGTGGAAGGAAGTTACGGCTATATACATTTCCACCAGTTGGTGGCGCTATAGAGTCTATGTACACACAGTATAACAAACCAGAGATTGACCCAACACACCAAAAAAAATTTCAAGACAATCTGACCATGAATCAGGAAGTTACGGCAGATATACATTTCCACCAGTTGGTGGCGCTGTGTTTTGAACATGGCTTCTGGAGCGTTAAGTGCGTCCTGTCTTGATAGACGTCTCCACCGAAAATCATAGTGATACGTGTAACGGGTGGCGAGGGATAATGAATTGAAACTTCTAGGTGGCGCTAGTGTGTCAATTTAGATTGGTGTCACATGGGAGCACCACCAGGGCGCTCAGGCCTGGATTAAGGCCTCACGTTTAAGATTTCAGCAGCCTGTGACCTTCTGCAGGCAAATGATGACCTTTTGATGGTCAATGGCGAAGGCTGACCATTCGCCGTGGCCACGCCCCCCACATGTGCTTTACACACATCATAGTCCATCGACTGACATCATCAGTCTGTCAGTCAAACTGTGTATTGACTTTGATGTACATTGCTTCAAGGCAAGGCCAGACACCAGGCAGGGCCAGATATGAAATGGTCAAAGTTTGGTGGCGTGCCACGCCCACATCCTATGGAGCAGGCCAAAATCCTTCGCAATTTAACGTGGGCCATCCGTCTAGTGTCCGTTGATGCTACAACGGACTCATTCGGTCAAACCCCCTAGGAGGAGTTCGTCGAGATACGACCCATACATCCGCCCCCAAATGGCCGCCGCCACCTAAAATGGCCGACTTCCTGTTGGTTTTAGAACATGGGTTATTGAGACTTTTTTGTGCGTCCTGTCACGAGTGATGTCTCCTCCGAAAATCATGCCGATACGTGCAACGGGAGGCGAGGGATAATTATTTTAAAACTTCTAGGTGGCGCTAGTGAGTCAATTTTGCTTGGTTTCATATGGGGGCCACACCAGGCCGCTCAGGCCTGGATTCTGCCCCCCCCTATGAGTTTTCAAGCCCATGCGACCTTTTGCGGGCGAATGATGACCTTTTCTATGTAAATGGCGAGGCCTGAGCATTCGCCGCCAGGCCACGCCCACCACGTGCGCTTTTCCTGCATCATGGTCCATCAACAGGCTTCACCAGGCTGTCAGGCAGTGACCTTGTGACCCTGATGTTCATCTGATGAATCTCCTGGCAGAAAAGGCCTCATGTAGATGACACGCCTTTAGCCTGTCGCCAATAGGTGGCGCTGCGACGAAATCAGGAAGTGACCTACGGGGACCTTCGGGGCGGGGCCATGATCACATGTACCAAGTATGATGAAGATCTGACCACGTGGAGCCAAGTTATTCACGTCTACAGTTACGCTCAGCGTGCAAGGCCCGGACATATGAAAATGGGCAAAATTTGGGGGCGTGCCACGCCCACATCGTATGGAATATCCCAAAATCCTTCGCAATTTAACGTCGGCCATCCGTCTAGTGTCCGTTGATGCAACAACGGACTCATTTGGTCAAACCCCCTAGGAGGAGTTCGTCGAGATACGACCCCAACTTCTGGCACGAAAAAGGCCGCCGCCATCCAAAATGGCCGACTTCCTGTTCGTTTTCCAATATGGGTTCTTGAGACTTTTTGGTCCGTCCTGTCACGATAGACGTCTCCACCAAGTTTCGTGACGATAGGTGAAACTGGTGTCGGGGGCTAATTTTTTTTAAAATTCAAGGTGGCGCTAGAGAGCCAATTTTGGAACATTATATTTGAAACCCATAAAATATAAAATTTTTCGCCAGACCTGATGCGCTCGCCAAATTTGGTGAGTTTTCGGGCATGTTAAGGCCCTCAAAAAGGCCGACGGTTGGCAGAATAATAATAATAATTAAAACTGCAAGCAGTGATGAGCGGGCTCGAGCACCCCGACGCCCTCGGGGGTACGCGCAGGTCGGGGTCGCGCGCGCGACCGGATGGGCGCGCGGACACGCCGTACGAAAAACCGCGGTAAAAAGCGGTAAGGGAGTCACGGCACTTGCAATTTTCCGCCAGGAGGGGGCGACAGCGGCGGCGAGGCGGGTGCGCGGTCACGTCCCGTCCGACACCGCGAACCGCCATAAAAAAATTCACGACGATCGGACCACGCGGTAGGTCCTTGCGGCGGATATACGTTTCCGCCTGTGGGTGGCGCTATAGAGTGGTTGGCCCACACGGTAACGGACCGGAGGGTACCCCGAACCAACAGAAAAAATTAGGGGCCGATCCGACCGTGCGTAAGGAAGTTACGGCAGATATACATTTCCACCAGTTGGTGGCGCTATAGCGTATGTACACACACAGTCATAGACCAGAGGGTACCCCAGACCACCAGAAAAAAATTGGGCCTGATCCGACCATGTGGAAGGAAGTTACGGCTATATACATTTCCACCAGTTGGTGGCGCTATACAGTCTATGTACACACACAGTCATAGACCAGAGGGTACCCCAAACCACCAGAAAAAATTTGGGCTTGATCCGACCATGTGGATGGAAGTTACGGCTATATACATTTCCACCAGTTGGTGGCGCTATACAGTCTATGTACACACACAGTCATAGACCAGAGGGTACCCCAGACCACCAGAAAAAATTTGGGCCTGATCCGACCATGTGGAAGGAAGTTACGGCTATATACATTTCCACCAGTTGGTGGCGCTATAGAGTCTATGTACACACACAGTCATAGACCAGAGGGTACCCCAAACCACCAGAAAAAATTTGGGCTTGATCCGACCATGTGGAAGGAAGTTACGGCTATATACATTTCCACCAGTTGGTGGCGCTATACAGTCGATGTACACACACAGTCATAGACCAGAGGGTACCCCAGACCACCAGAAAAAATTTGGGCCTGATCCGACCATGTGGAAGGAAGTTACGGCTATATACATTTCCACCAGTTGGTGGCGCTATACAGTCTATGTACACACACAGTCATAGACCAGAGGGTACCCCAAACCACCAGAAAAAATTTGGGCTTGATCCGACCATGTGGAAGGAAGTTACGGCTATATACATTTCCACCAGTTGGTGGCGCTATAGAGTCTATGTACACACAGTATAACAGACCAGAGATTGACCCAACACACCAAAAAAAATTTCAAGACAATCTGACCATGAATCAGGAAGTTACGGCAGATATACATTTCCACCAGTTGGTGGCGCTGTGTTTAGAACATGGCTTCTGGAGCATTAGGTGCGTCCTGTCATGATAGACGTCTCCACCGAAAATCATAGTGATACGTGTAACGGGTGGCGAGGGATAATGAATTGAAACTTCTAGGTGGCGCTAGTGTGTCAATTTAGATTGGTGTCACATGGGAGCACCACCAGGGCGCTCAGGCCTGGATTAAGGCCTCACGTTTAAGATTTCAGCAGCCTGTGACCTTCTGCAGGCAAATGATGACCTTTTGATGGTCAATGGCGAAGGCTGACCATTCGCCGTGGCCACGCCCCCCACATGTGCTTTACACACATCATAGTCCATCAACTGACATCATCAGTCTGTCAGTCAAACTGTGTATTGACTTTGATGTACATTGCTTCAAGGCAAGGCCAGACACCAGGCAGGGCCAGATATGAAATGGTCAAAGTTTGGTGGCGTGCCACGCCCACATCCTATGGAGCGGCCCAAAATCCTTCGCAATTTAACGTGGGCCATCCGTCTAGTGTCCGTTGATGCAACAACGGACTCATTCGGTCAAACCCCCTAGGAGGAGTTCGTCAAGATACGACCCATACATCCGCCCCCAAATGGCCGCCGCCACCTAAAATGGCCGACTTCCTGTTGGTTTTAGAACATGGGTTCTTGAGACTTTTTTGTGCGTCCTGTCACGAGTGATGTCTCCTCCGAAAATCATGCCGATACGTGCAACGGGAGGCGAGGGATAATTATTTAAAAACTTCTAGGTGGCGCTAGTGAGTCAATTTGGCTTGGTTTCATATGGGGGCCACACCAGGCTGCTCAGGCCTGGATTCTGACCCCCCCTATGAGTTTTCAAGCCCATGCGACCTTTTGCGGGCGAATGATGACCTTTTCTATGTAAATGGCGAGGCCTGAGCATTCGCCGCCAGGCCACGCCCACCACGTTCGCTTTTCCTGCATCATGGTCCATCAACAGGCTTCACCAGGCTGTCAGGCAGTGACCTTGTGACCCCGATGTTCATCTGATGAATCTCCTGGCAGAAAAGGCCTCATGTAGATGACACGCCTTTAGCCTGTCGCCAAAAGGTGGCGCTGCGACGAAATCAGGAAGTGACCTACGGGGACCTTCGGGGCGGGGCCATGATCACATGTACCAAGTATGATGAAGATCTGACCACGTGGAGCCAAGTTATTCACGTCTACAGTTACGCTCAGCGTGCAAGGCCCGGACATATGAAAATGGGCAAAATTTGGGGGCGTGCCACGCCCACATCGTATGGAATATCCCAAAATCCTTCGCAATTTAACGTGGGCCATCCGTCTAGTGTCCGTTGATGCAACAACGGACTCATTTGGTCAAACCCCCTAGGAGGAGTTCGTCGAGATACGACCCCAACTTCTGGCACGAAAAAGGCCGCCGCCATCCAAAATGGCCGACTTCCTGTTCGTTTTCCAATATGGGTTCTTGAGACTTTTTGGTCCGTCCTGTCACGATAGACGTCTCCACCAAGTTTCGTGACGATAGGTGAAACTGGTGGCGGGGGCCAATTTTTTCAAAAATTAAAGGTGGCGCTAGAGAGTCAATTTTGGAACATTGTTTTCGGGACCCCCACCAGATCGAAATTTTCGCCAGACCTGACGCGCTTGCAAAATTTGGTGAGTTTTCGGGCATGTTAAGGCCCTCAAAATGGCCGTCCTTTCGTCAGAATAAAAAACGGAACGATTACAATAGGGCTTTCGCACTGGTCAGTGCTCGAGCCCTAATAAGAAACGGAACGATTACAATAGGGCTTTCGCACTGTCAGTGCTCGAGCCCTAATAATTAAAACTGCAAGCAGTGATGAGCGGGCTCGAGCACCCCGACGCGCTCGGGGGTACGCGCGGGTCGGGGGTACGCGCGGGTCGGGGTCGCGCGCGCGACCGGACGGGCGCGGGGACGCGCCGTACGAAAAACCGCGGCGAGCGGATAAGCGGTAAGGGAGTCACGGCACTTGCAATTTTCCGCCAGGAGGGGGCGACAGCGGCGGCGAGGCGGGTGCGCGGTCACGTCCCGTCCGACACCGCGAACCGCCATAAAAAAATTCACGACGATCGGACCACGCGGTAGGTCCTTGCGGCGGATATACGTTTCCGCCTGTGGGTGGCGCTATAGAGTGGTTGGCCCACACGGTAACGGACCGGAGGGTACCCCGAACCAACAGAAAAAATTAGGGGCCGATCCGACCGTGCGTAAGGAAGTTACGGCAGATATACATTTCCACCAGTTGGTGGCGCTATAGCGTATGTACACACACAGTCATAGACCAGAGGGTACCCCAGACCACCAGAAAAAATTTGGGCCTGATCCGACCATGTGGAAGGAAGTTACGGCTATATACATTTCCACCAGTTGGTGGCGCTATAGAGTCTATGTACACACACAGTCATAGACCAGAAGGTACCCCAAACCACCAGAAAAAATTTGGGCTTGATCCGACTATGTGGATGGAAGTTACGGCTATATACATTTCCACCAGTTGGTGGCGCTATACAGTGTATGTACACACACAGTCATAGACCAGAGGGTACCCCAGACCACCAGAAAAAATTTGGGCCTGATCCGACCATGTGGAAGGAAGTTACGACTATATACATTTCCACCAGTTGGTGGCGCTATACAGTCTATGTACACACACAGTCATAGACCAGAGGGTACCCCAAACCACCAGAAAAAATTTGGGCTTGATCCGACCATGTGGAAGGAAGTTACGGCTATATACATTTCCACCAGTTGGTGGCGCTATAGAGTCTATGTACACACACAGTCATAGACCAGAGGGTACCCCAAACCACCAGAAAAAATTTGGGCTTGATCCGACCATGTGGAAGGAAGTTACGGCTATATACATTTCCACCAGTTGGTGGCGCTATAGAGTCTATGTACACACACAGTCATAGACCAGAGGGTACCCCAAACCACCAGAAAAAATTTGGGCTTGATCCGACCATGTGGAAGGAAGTTACGGCTATATACATTTCCACCAGTTGGTGGCGCTATAGAGTTTATGTACATACAGTATAACAAACCAGAGATTGACCCAACACACCAAAAAAAATTTCAAGACAATCTGACCATGAATCAGGAAGTTACGGCAGATATACATTTCCACCAGTTGGTGGCGCTGTGTTTAGAACATGGCTTCTGGAGCATTAGGTGCGTCCTGTCATGATAGACGTCTCCACCGAAAATCATAGTGATACGTGTAACGGGTGGCGAGGGATAATGAATTGAAACTTCTAGGTGGCGCTAGTGTGTCAATTTAGATTGGTGTCACATGGGAGCACCACCAGGGCGCTCAGGCCTGGATTAAGGCCTCACGTTTAAGATTTCAGCAGCCTGTGACCTTCTGCAGGCAAATGATGACCTTTTGATGGTCAATGGCGAAGGCTGACCATTCGCCGTGGCCACGCCCCCCACATGTGCTTTACACACATCATAGTCCATCAACTGACATCATCAGTCTGTCAGTCAAACTGTGTATTGACTTTGATGTACATTGCTTCAAGGCAAGGCCAGACACCAGGCAGGGCCAGATATGAAATGGTCAAAGTTTGGTGGCGTGCCACGCCCACATCCTATGGAGCGGCCCAAAATCCTTCGCAATTTAACGTGGGCCATCCGTCTAGTGTCCGTTGATGCAACAACGGACTCATTCGGTCAAACCCCCTAGGAGGAGTTCGTCAAGATACGACCCATACATCCGCCCCCAAATGGCCGCCGCCACCTAAAATGGCCGACTTCCTGTTGGTTTTAGAACATGGGTTATTGAGACTTTTTTGAGCGTCCTGTCACGAGTGATGTCTCCTCCGAAAATCATGCCGATACGTGCAACGGGAGGCGAGGGATAATTATTTTAAAACTTCTAGGTGGCGCTAGTGAGTCAATTTGGCTTGGTTTCATATGGGGGCCACACCAGGCCGCTCAGGCCTGGATTCTGACCCCCCCTATGAGTTTTCAAGCCCATGCGACCTTTTGCGGGCGAATGATGACCTTTTCTATGTAAATGGCGAGGCCTGAGCATTCGCCGCCAGGCCACGCCCACCACGTGCGCTTTTCCTGCATCATGGTCCATCAACAGGCTTCACCAGGCTGTCAGGCAGTGACCTTGTGACCCCGATGTTCATCTGATGAATCTCCTGGCAGAAAAGGCCTCATGTAGATGACACGCCTTTAGCCTGTCGCCAAAAGGTGGCGCTGCGACGAAATCAGGAAGTGACCTACGGGGACCTTCGGGGCGGGGCCATGATCACATGTACCAAGTATGATGAAGATCTGACCACGTGGAGCCAAGTTATTCACGTCTACAGTTACGCTCAGCGTGCAAGGCCCGGACATATGAAAATGGGCAAAATTTGGGGGCGTGCCACGCCCACATCGTATGGAATATCCCAAAATCCTTCGCAATTTAACGTCGGCCATCCGTCTAGTGTCCGTTGATGCAACAACGGACTCATTTGGTCAAACCCCCTAGGAGGAGTTCGTCGAGATACGACCCCAACTTCTGGCACGAAAAAGGCCGCCGCCATCCAAAATGGCCGACTTCCTGTTCGTTTTCCAATATGGGTTCTTGAGACTTTTTGGTCCGTCCTGTCACGATAGACGTCTCCACCAAGTTTCGTGACGATAGGTGAAACTGGTGGCGGGGGCCAATTTTTTCAAAAATTAAAGGTGGCGCTAGAGAGTCAATTTTGGAACATTGTTTTCGGGACCCCCACCAGATCGAAATTTTCGCCAGACCTGACGCGCTTGCAAAATTTGGTGAGTTTTCGGGCATGTTAAGGCCCTCAAAATGGCCGTCCTTTCGTCAGAATAATAATAAAAAAAAAAAAAATTAAAACTGCAAGCAGTGATGAGCGGGCTCGAGCACCCCGACGCGCTCGGGGGTACGCGGGGGTCGGGGGTACGCGCGGGTCGGGGTCGCGCGCGCGACCGGACGGGCGCGCGGACGCGCCGCACGAAAAACCGCGGCGAGCGGATAAGCGGTAAGGGAGTCACGGCACTTGCAATTTTCCGCCAGGAGGGGGCGACAGCGGCGGCGAGGCGGGTGCGCGGTCACGTCCCGTCCGACGCCGCGAACCGCCATAAAAAAATTCACGACGATCGGACCGCGCGGTAGGTCCTTGCGGCGGATATACGTTTCCGCCTGTGGGTGGCGCTATAGAGTGGTTGGCCCACACGGTAACGGACCGGAGGGTACCCCGAACCAACAGAAAAAATTAGGGGCCGATCCGACCGTGCGTAAGGAAGTTACGGCAGATATACCTTTCCACCAGTTGGTGGCGCTATAGCGTATGTACACACACTGTCATAGACCAGAGGGTACCCCAGACCACCAGAAAAAATTTGGGCCTGATCCGACCATGTGGAAGGAAGTTACGGCTATATACATTTCCACCAGTTGGTGGCGCTATACAGTCGATGTACACACACAGTCATAGACCAGAGGGTACCCCAGACCACCCGAAAAAATTTGGGCCTGATCCGACCATGTGGAAGGAAGTTACGGCTATATACATTTCCACCAGTTGGTGGCGCTATACAGTCTATGTACACACACAGTCATAGACCAGAGGGTACCCCAAACCACTAGAAAAAATTTGGGCTTGATCCGACCATGTGGAAGGAAGTTACGGCTATATACATTTCCACCAGTTGGTGGCGCTATAGAGTCTATGTACACACACAGTCATAGACCAGAGGGTACCCCAGACCACCAGAAAAATTTGTGGCCTGATCCGACCATGTGGAAGGAAGTTACGGCTACATACATTTCCACCAGTTGGTGGCGCTATACAGTGTATGTACACACACAGTCATAGACCAGAGGGTACCCCAAACCACCAGAAAAAAATTGGGCTTGATCCGACCATGTGGAAGGAAGTTACGGCTATATACATTTCCACCAGTTGGTGGCGCTATACAGTCTATGTACACACAGCATAACAGACCAGAGATTGACCCAACACACCAAAAAAAAATTTCAAGACAATCTGACCATGAATCAGGAAGTTACGGCAGATATACATTTCCACCAGTTGGTGGCGCTGTGTTTTGAACATGGCTTCTGGAGCATTAGGTGCGTCCTGTCATGATAGACGTCTCCACCGAAAATCATAGTGATACGTGTAACGGGTGGCGAGGGATAATGAATTGAAACTTCTAGGTGGCGCTAGTGTGTCAATTTAGATTGGTGTCACATGGGAGCACCACCAGGGCGCTCAGGCCTGGATTAAGGCCTGACGTGTAAGATTTCAGCAGCATGTGACCTTCTGCGGGCAAAATATGAGCCTTCGATGGTCAATGGCGAAGGATGACCATTCGCCGTGGCCACGCCCCCACATGTGCTTTCCACACATCACAGTCCATCGACTGACTTCATCAGTCTGTCAGTCAAACTGTGTATTGACTTTGATGTACATTGCTTCAAGGCAAGGCCAGACACCAGGCAGGGCCAGATATGAAAAAGGTAAAAGTTTGATGGCGTGCCACGCCCACATCCTAAGGAGCAGCCCAAAATCCTTCGCAATTTAACGTGGGCCATCCGTCTAGTGTTCGTTGATGCAACAACGGACTCATTCGGTCAAACCCCCTAGGAGGAGTTCGTCGAGATACGACCCCTACATCCTCCCCCAAATGGCCGCCGCCACCTAAAATGGCCGACTTCCTGTTGGTTTTTGAACATGGGTTCTTGAGACTTTTTTGTGCGTCCTGTCACGAGTGATGTCTCCTCCGAAAATCATGCCGATACGTGCAACGGGAGGCGAGGGATAATTATTTTAAAACTTCTAGGTGGCGCTAGTGAGTCAATTTGGCTTGGTTTCATATGGGGGCCACACCAGGCCGCTCAGGCCTGGATTCTGACCCCCCCTATGAGTTTTCAAGCCCATGCGACCTTTTGCGGGCGAATGATGACCTTTTCTATGTAAATGGCGAGGCCTGAGCATTCGCTGCCAGGCCACGCCCACCACGTGCGCTTTTCCTGCATCATGGTCCATCAACAGGCTTCACCAGGCTGTCAGGCAGTGACCTTGTGACCCTGATGTTCATCTGATGAATCTCCTGGCAGAAAAGGCCTCATGTAGATGACACGCCTTTAGCCTGTCGCCAATAGGTGGCGCTGCGACGAAATCAGGAAGTGACCTACGGGGACCTTCGGGGCGGGGCCATGATCACATGTACCAAGTATGATGAAGATCTGACCACGTGGAGCCAAGTTATTCACGTCTACAGTTACGCTCAGCGTGCAAGGCCGGGGCAGATGAACAAGGGCAAAATTTGGGGGCGTGCCACGCCCACATCGTATGGAATATCCCAAAATCCTTCGCAATTTAACGTCGGCCATCCGTCTAGTGTCCGTTGATGCAACAACGGACTCATTTGGTCAAACCCCCTAGGAGGAGTTCGTCGAGATACGACCCCAACTTCTGGGCCAAAAACGGCCGCCGCCATCCAAAATGGCTGACTTCCTGTTCGTTTTCCAATATGGGTTCTTGAGACTTTTTGGTCCGTCCTGTCACGATAGACGTCTCCACCGAGTTTCGTGACGATAGGTGAAACTGGTGTCGGGGGCCAATTTTTTCAAAAATAAAAGGTGGCGCTAGAGAGTCAATTTTGGAACATTGTTTTCGGGACCCCCACCAGATCGAAATTTTCGGCAGACCTGACGCGCTTGGAAAATTTGGTGAGTTTTCGGGCATGTTCAGGCCCTCAAAATGGCCGTCCTTTCGTCAGAATAATAATAATAATAATAATAATAATTAAAACTGCAAGCAGTGATGAGCGGGCTCGAGCACCCCGACGCGCTCGGGGGTACGCGCGGGTCGGGGGTACGCGCGGGTCGGGGTCGCGCGCGCGACCGGACGGGCGCGCGGACGCGCCGTACGAAAAACCGCGGCGAGCGGATAAGCGGTAAGGGAGTCACGGCACTTGCAATTTTCCGCCAGGAGGGGGCGACAGCGGCGGCGAGGCGGGTGCGCGGTCACGTCCCGTCCGACACCGCGAACCGCCATAAAAAAATTCACGACGATCGGACCACGCGGTAGGTCCTTGCGGCGGATATACGTTTCCGCCTGTGGGTGGCGCTATAGAGTGGTTGGCCCACACGGTAACGGACCGGAGGGTACCCCGAACCAACAGAAAAAATTAGGGGCCGATCCGACCGTGCGTAAGGAAGTTACGGCAGATATACATTTCCACCAGTTGGTGGCGCTATAGCGTATGTACACACACAGTCATAGACCAGAGGGTACCCCAGACCACCAGAAAAAATTTGGGCCTGATCCGACCATGTGGAAGGAAGTTACGGCTATATACATTTCCACCAGTTGGTGGCGCTATACAGTCTATGTACACACACAGTCATAGACCAGAGGGTACCCCAAACCACCAGAAAAAATTTGGGCTTGATCCGACCATGTGGATGGAAGTTACGGCTATATACATTTCCACCAGTTGGTGGCGCTATACAGTGTATGTACACACACAGTCATAGACCAGAGGGTACCCCAGACCACCAGAAAAAATTTGGGCCTGATCCGACCATGTGGAAGGAAGTTACGGCTATATACATTTGCACCAGTTGGTGGCGCTATACAGTCTATGTACACACACAGTCATAGACCAGAGGGTACCCCAAACCACCAGAAAAAATTTGGGCTTGATCCGACCATGTGGAAGGAAGTTACGGCTATATACATTTCCACCAGTTGGTGGCGCTATAGAGTCTATGTACACACAGTATAACAGACCAGAGATTGACCCAACACACCAAAAAAAATTTCAAGACAATCTGACCATGAATCAGGAAGTTACGGCAGATATACATTTCCACCATTTGGTGGCGCTGTGTTTTGAACATGGCTTCTGGAGCATTAGGTGCGTCCTGTCATGATAGACGTCTCCACCGAAAATCATAGTGATACGTGTAACGGGTGGCGAGGGATAATGAATTGAAACTTCTAGGTGGCGCTAGTGTGTCAATTTAGATTGGTGTCACATGGGAGCACCACCAGGGCGCTCAGGCCTGGATTAAGGCCTCACGTTTAAGATTTCAGCAGCCTGTGACCTTCTGCAGGCAAATGATGACCTTTTGATGGTCAATGGCGAAGGCTGACCATTCGCCGTGGCCACGCCCCCCACATGTGCTTTACACACATCATAGTCCATCAACTGACATCATCAGTCTGTCAGTCAAACTGTGTATTGACTTTGATGTACATTGGTTCAAGGCAAGGCCAGACACCAGGCAGGGCCAGATATGAAATGGTCAAAGTTTGGTGGCGTGCCACGCCCACATCCTATGGAGCGGCCCAAAATCCTTCGCAATTTAACGTGGGCCATCCGTCTAGTGTCCGTTGATGCAACAACGGACTCATTCGGTCAAACCCCCTAGGAGGAGTTCGTCAAGATACGACCCATACATCCGCCCCCAAATGGCCGCCGCCACCTAAAATGGCCGACTTCCTGTTGGTTTTAGAACATGGGTTATTGAGACTTTTTTGTGCGTCCTGTCACGAGTGATGTCTCCTCCGAAAATCATGCCGATACGTGCAACGGGAGGCGAGGGATAATTATTTTAAAACTTCTAGGTGGCGCTAGTGAGTCAATTGGGCTTGGTTTCATATGTGGGCCACACCAGGCCGCTCAGGCCTGGATTCTGACCCCCCCTATGAGTTTTCAAGCCCATGCGACCTTTTGCGGGCGAATGATGACCTTTTCTATGTAAATGGCGAGGCCTGAGCATTCGCCGCCAGGCCACGCCCACCACGTGCGCTTTTCCTGCATCATGGTCCATCAACAGGCTTCACCAGGCTGTCAGGCAGTGACCTTGTGACCCCGATGTTCATCTGATGAATCTCCTGGCAGAAAAGGCCTGATGTAGATGACACGCCTTTAGCCTGTCGCCAATAGGTGGCGCTGCGACGAAATCAGGAAGTGACCTACGGGGACCTTCGGGGCGGGGCCATGATCACATGTACCAAGTATGATGAAGATCTGACCACGTGGAGCCAAGTTATTCACGTCTACAGTTACGCTCAGCGTGCAAGGCCCGGACATATGAAAATGGGCAAAATTTGGGGGCGTGCCACGCCCACATCGTATGGAATATCCCAAAATCCTTCGCAATTTAACGTCGGCCATCCGTCTAGTGTCCGTTGATGCAACAACGGACTCATTTGGTCAAACCCCCTAGGAGGAGTTCGTCGAGATACGACCCCAACTTCTGGCACGAAAAAGGCCGCCGCCATCCAAAATGGCCGACTTCCTGTTCGTTTTCCAATATGGGTTCTTGAGACTTTTTGGTCCGTCCTGTCACGATAGACGTCTCCACCAAGTTTCGTGACGATAGGTGAAACTGGTGGCGGGGGCCAATTTTTTCAAAAATTAAAGGTGGCGCTAGAGAGTCAATTTTGGAACATTGTTTTCGGGACCCCCACCAGATCGAAATTTTCGCCAGACCTGACGCGCTTGCAAAATTTGGTGAGTTTTCGGGCATGTTAAGGCCCTCAAAATGGCCGTCCTTTCGTCAGAATAATAATAAAAAAAAAAATAATAATAAAAAACGGAACGATTACAATAGGGCTTTCGCACTGGTCAGTGCTCGAGCCCTAATTAAAACTGCAAGCAGTGATGAGCGGGCTCGAGCACCCCGACGCGCTCGGGGGTACGCGCGGGTCGGGGGTACGCGCGGGTCGGGGTCGCGCGCGCGACCGGACGGGCGCGCGGACGCGCCGTACGAAAAACCGCGGCGAGCGGATAAGCGGTAAGGGAGTCACGGCACTTGCAATTTTCCGCCAGGAGGGGGCGACAGCGGCGGCGAGGCGGGTGCGCGGTCACGTCCCGTCCGACGCCGCGAACCGCCATAAAAAAATTCACGACGATCGGACCGCGCGTTAGGTCCTTGCGGCGGATATACGTTTCCGCCTGTGGGTGGCGCTATAGAGTGTATGCGCCCACACGGTAACGGACCGGAGGGTACCCCGAACCAACAGAAAAAATTAGGGGCCGATCCGACCGTGCGTAAGGAAGTTACGGCAGATATACCTTTCCACCAGTTGGTGGCGCTATACAGTCTATGTACACACACTGTCATAGACCAGAGGGTACCCCAGACCACCAGAAAAAATTTGGGCCTGATCCGACCATGTGTAAGGAAGTTACGGCTATATACATTTCCACCAGTTGGTGGCGCTATACAGTCTATGTACACACACAGTCACAGACCAGAGGGTACCCCAGACCACCAGAAAAAATTTGGGCCTGATCCGACCATGTGGAAGGAAGTTACGGCTATATACATTTCCACCAGTTGGTGGCGCTATACAGTCTATGTACACACACAGTCATAGACCAGAGGGTACCCCAGACCACCAGAAAAATTTGTAGGCTGATCCGACCATGTGGAAGGAAGTTACGGCTATATACATTTCCACCAGTTGGTGGCGCTATACAGTCTATGTACACACAGTATAACAGACCAGAGATTGACCCAACACACCAAAAAAAATTTCAAGACAATCTGACCATGAATCAGGAAGTTACGGCAGATATACATGTCCACCAGTTGGTGGCGCTGTGTTTTGAACATGGCTTCTGGAGCGTTAAGTGCGTCCTGTCTTGATAGACGTCTCCACCGAAAATCATAGTGATACGTGTAACGGGTGGCGAGGGATAATGAATTGAAACTTCTAGGTGGCGCTAGTGTGTCAATTTAGATTGGTGTCACATGGGAGCACCACCAGGGCGCTCAGGCCTGGATTAAGGCCTCACGTTTAAGATTTCAGCAGCCTGTGACCTTCTGCAGGCAAATGATGACCTTTTGATGGTCAATGGCGAAGGCTGACCATTCGCCGTGGCCACGCCCCCCACATGTGCTTTACACACATCATGGTCCATCAACAGGCTTCACCAGGCTGTCAGGCAGTGACCTTGTGACCCTGATGTTCATCTGATGAATCTCCTGGCAGAAAAGGCCTCATGTAGATGACACGCCTTTAGCCTGTCGCCAATAGGTGGCGCTGCGACGAAATCAGGAAGTGACCTACGGGGACCTTCGGGGCGGGGCCATGATCACATGTACCAAGTATGATGAAGATCTGACCACGTGGAGCCAAGTTATTCACGTCTACAGTTACGCTCAGCGTGCAAGGCCCGGACATATGAAAATGGGCAAAATTTGGGGGCGTGCCACGCCCACATCGTATGGAATATCCCAAAATCCTTCGCAATTTAACGTCGGCCATCCGTCTAGTGTCCGTTGATGCAACAACGGACTCATTCGGTCAAACCCCCTAGGAGGAGTTCGTCGAGATACGACCCATACTTCCGCCCCCAAATGGCCGCCGCCACCTAAAATGGCCGACTTCCTGTTGGTTTTAGAACATGGGTTCTTGAGACTTTTTTGTGCGTCCTGTCACGAGTGATGTCTCCTCCGAAAATCATGCCGATACGTGCAACGGGAGGCGAGGGATAATTATTTAAAAACTTGTAGGTGGCGCTAGTGAGTCAATTTGGCTTAGTTTCATATGGGGGCCACACCAGGCCGCTCAGGCCTGGATTCTGACCCCCCCTATGAGCTTTCAAGCCCATGCGACCTTTTGCGGGCGAATGATGACCTTTTCTATGTAAATGGCGAGGTCTGAGCATTCGCCGCCAGGCCACGCCCACCACGTTCGCTTTTCCTGCATCATGGTCCATCAACAGGCTTCACCAGGCTGTCAGGCAGTGACCTTGTGACCCTGATGTTCATCTGATGAATCTCCTGGCAGAAAAGGCCTCATGTAGATGACACGCCTTTAGCCTGTCGCCAATAGGTGGCGCTGCGACGAAATCAGGAAGTGACCTACGGGGACCTTCGGGGCGGGGCCATGATCACATGTACCAAGTATGATGAAGATCTGACCACGTGGAGCCAAGTTATTCACGTCTACAGTTACGCTCAGCGTGCAAGGGCCGGACATTTGAAAATGGGCAAAATTTGGGGGCGTGCCACGCCCACATCGTATGGAATATCCCAAAATCCTTCGCAATTTAACGTCGGCCATCCGTCTAGTGTCCGTTGATGCTACAACGGACTCATTCGGTCAAACCCCCTAGGAGGAGTTCGTCGAGATACGACCCCAACTTCTGGCCCAAAAACGGCCGCCGCCATCCAAAATGGCCGACTTCCTGTTCGTTTTCCAATATGGGTTCTTGAGACTTTTTGGTCCGGCCTGTCACGATAGACGTCTCCACCGAGTTTCGTGACGATAGGTGAAACTGGTGTCGGGGGCTAATTTTTTTTAAAATTCAAGGTGGCGCTAGAGAGCCAATTTTGGAACATGATATTTGAAACCCATAAAATATAAAATTTTTCGCCAGACCTGATGCGCTCGCCAAATTTGGTGAGTTTTCGGGCATGTTGAGGCCCTCAAAAAGGCCGACGGTTGGCAGAATAATAATAATAATAATAATAAACGGAACGATTACAATAGGGCTTTCGCACTGGTCAGTGCTCGAGCCCTAATTAAAACTGCAAGCAGTGATGAGCGGGCTCGAGCACCCCGACGCGCTCGGGGGTACGCGCGGGTCGGGGGTACGCGCGGGTCGGGGTCGCGCGCGCGACCGGACGGGCGCGCGGACGCGCCGTACGAAAAACCGCGGCGAGCGGATAAGCGGTAAGGGAGTCACGGCACTTGCAATTTTCCGCCAGGAGGGGGCGACAGCGGCGGCGAGGCGGGTGCGCGGTCACGTCCCGTCCGACGCCGCGAACCGCCATAAAAAAATTCACGACGATCGGACCGCGCGGTAGGTCCTTGCGGCGGATATACGTTTCCGCCTGTGGGTGGCGCGAAAGAGTGGTTGGCCCACACGGTAACGGACCGGAGGGTACCCCGAACCAACAGAAAAAATTAGGGGCCGATCCGACCGTGCGTAAGGAAGTTACGGCAGATATACATTTCCACCAGTTGGTGGCGCTATAGCGTATGTACACACACAGTCATAGACCAGAGGGTACCCCAGACCACCAGAAAAAATGTGGGCCTGATCCGACCATGTGGAAGGAAGTTACGGCTATATACATTTCCACCAGTTGGTGGCGCTATACAGTCTATGTACACACACAGTCATAGACCAGAGGGTACCCCAGACCACCAGAAAAAATTTGGGCTTGATCCGACCATGTGGAAGGAAGTTACGGCTATATACATTTCCACCAGTTGGTGGCGCTATAGAGTCTATGTACATACAGTATAACAGACCAGAGATTGACCCAACACACCAAAAAAATTTTCAAGACAATCTGACCATGAATCAGGAAGTTACGGCAGATATACATTTCCACCAGTTGGTGGCGCTGTGTTTAGAACATGGCTTCTGGAGCATTAGGTGCGTCCTGTCATGATAGACGTCTCCACCGAAAATCATAGTGATACGTGTAACGGGTGGCGAGGGATAATGAATTGAAACTTCTAGGTGGCGCTAGTGTGTCAATTTAGATTGGTGTCACATGGGAGCACCACCAGGGCGCTCAGGCCTGGATTAAGGCCTCACGTTTAAGATTTCAGCAGCCTGTGACCTTCTGCAGGCAAATGATGACCTTTTGATGGTCAATGGCGAAGGCTGACCATTCGCCGTGGCCACGCCCCCCACATGTGCTTTACACACATCATAGTCCATCAACTGACTTCATCAGTCTGTCAGTCAAACTGTGTATTGACTTTGATGTACATTGCTTCAAGGCAAGGCCAGACACCAGGCAGGGCCAGATATGAAATGGTCAAAGTTTGGTGGCGTGCCACGCCCACATCCTATGGAGCGGCCCAAAATCCTTCGCAATTTAACGTGGGCCATCCGTCTAGTGTCCGTTGATGCAACAACGGACTCATTCGGTCAAACCCCCTAGGAGGAGTTCGTCGAGATACGACCCATACATCCGCCCCCAAATGGCCGCCGCCACCTAAAATGGCCGACTTCCTGTTGGTTTTAGAACATGGGTTCTTGAGACTTTTTTGTGCGTCCTGTCACGAGTGATGTCTCCTCCGAAAATCATGCCGATATGTGCAACGGGAGGCGAGGAATAATTATTTTAAAACTTGTAGGTGGCGCTAGTGAGTCAATTTGGCTTAGTTTCATATGGGGGCCACACCAGGCCGCTCAGGCCTGGATTCTGACCCCCCCTATGAGCTTTCAAGCCCATGCGACCTTTTGCGGGCGAATGATGACCTTTTCTATGTAAATGGCGAGGCCTGAGCATTCGCCGCCAGGCCACGCCCACCACGTGCGCTTTTCCTGCATCATGGTCCATCAACAGGCTTCACCAGGCTGTCAGGCAGTGACCTTGTGACCCTGATGTTCATCTGATGAATCTCCTGGCAGAAAAGGCCTCATGTAGATGACACGCCTTTAGCCTGTCGCCAATAGGTGGCGCTGCGACGAAATCAGGAAGTGACCTACGGGGACCTTCGGGGCGGGGCCATGATCACATGTACCAAGTATGATGAAGATCTGACCACGTGGAGCCAAGTTATTCACGTCTACAGTTACGCTCAGCGTGCAAGGCCCGGACATATGAAAATGGGCAAAATTTGGGGGCGTGCCACGCCCACATCGTATGGAATATCCCAAAATCCTTCGCAATTTAACGTCGGCCATCCGTCTAGTGTCCGTTGATGCAACAACGGACTCATTCGGTCAAACCCCCTAGGAGGAGTTCGTCGAGATACGACCCATACTTCCGCCCCCAAATGGCCGCCGCCACCTAAAATGGCCGACTTCCTGTTGGTTTTAGAACATGGGTTCTTGAGACTTTTTTGTGCGTCCTGTCACGAGTGATGTCTCCTCCGAAAATCATGCCGATACGTGCAACGGGAGGCGAGGGATAATTATTTTAAAACTTGTAGGTGGCGCTAGTGAGTCAATTTGGCTTAGTTTCATATGGGGGCCACACCAGGCCGCTCAGGCCTGGATTCTGCCCCCCCCTATGAGTTTTCAAGCCCATGCGACCTTTTGCGGGCGAATGATGACCTTTTCTATGTAAATGGCGAGGTCTGAGCATTCGCCGCCAGGCCACGCCCACCACGTTCGCTTTTCCTGCATCATGGTCCATCAACAGGCTTCACCAGGCTGTCAGGCAGTGACCTTGTGACCCTGATGTTCATCTGATGAATCTCCTGGCAGAAAAGGCCTCATGTAGATGACACGCCTTTAGCCTGTCGCCAATAGGTGGCGCTGCGACGAAATCAGGAAGTGACCTACGGGGACCTTCGGGGCGGGGCCATGATCACATGTACCAAGTATGATGAAGATCTGACCACGTGGAGCCAAGTTATTCACGTCTACAGTTACGCTCAGCGTGCAAGGCCCGGACATATGAAAATGGGCAAAATTTGGGGGCGTGCCACGCCCACATCATATGGAATATCCCAAAATCCTTCGCAATTTAACGTCGGCCATCCGTCTAGTGTCCGTTGATGCAACAATGGACTCTTTCGGTCAAACCCCCTAGGAGGAGTTCGTCGAGATACGACCCCAACTTCTGGCCCAAAAACGTCCGCCGCCATCCAAAATGGCCGACTTCCTGTTCGTTTTCCAATATGGGTTCTTGAGACTTTTTGGTCCGGCCTGTCACGATAGACGTCTCCACCGAGTTTCGTGACGATAGGTGAAACTGGTGTCGGGGGCTAATTTTTTTTAAAATTCAAGGTGGCGCTAGAGAGCCAATTTTGGAACATGATATTTGAAACCCATAAAATATAAAATTTTTCGCCAGACCTGATGCGCTCGCCAAATTTGGTGAGTTTTCGGGCATGTTGAGGCCCTCAAAAAGGCCGACGGTTGGCAGAATAATAATAATAATAATAATAATTAAAACTGCAAGCAGTGATGAGCGGGCTCGAGCACCCCGACGCGCTCGGGGGTACGCGCGGGTCGGGGGTACGCGCGGGTCGGGGTCGCGCGCGCGACCGGACGGGCGCGCGGACGCGCCGTACGAAAAACCGCGGCGAGCGGATAAGCGGTAAGGGAGTCACGGCACTTGCAATTTTCCGCCAGGAGGGGGCGACAGCGGCGGCGAGGCGGGTGCGCGGTCACGTCCCGTCCGACGCCGCGAACCGCCATAAAAAAATTCACGACGATCGGACCGCGCGGTAGGTCCTTGCGGCGGATATACGTTTCCGCCTGCGGGTGGCGCTATAGAGTGTATGCGCCCACACGGTAACGGACCGGAGGGTACCCCGAACCAACAGAAAAAATTAGGGGCCGATCCGACCGTGCGTAAGGAAGTTACGGCAGATATACCTTTCCACCAGTTGGTGGCGCTATACAGTCTATGTACACACACTGTCATAGACCAGAGGGTACCCCAGACCACCAGAAAAAATTTGGGCCTGATCCGACCATGTGGAAGGAAGTTACGGCTATATACATTTCCACCAGTTGGTGGCGCTATACAGTCTATGTACACACACAGTCACAGACCAGAGGGTACCCCAGACCACCAGAAAAAATTTGGGTCTGATCCGACCATGTGGAAGGAAGTTAGGGCTATATACATTTCCACCAGTTGGTGGCGCTATACAGTCTATGTACACACACAGTCATAGACCAGAGGGTACCCCAGACCACCAGAAAAATTTGTAGGCTGATCCGACCATGTGGAAGGAAGTTACGGCTATATACATTTCCACCAGTTGGTGGCGCTATACAGTCTATGTACACACAGTATAACAGACCAGAGATTGACCCAACACACCAAAAAAAATTTCAAGACAATCTGACCATGAATCAGGAAGTTACGGCAGATATACATGTCCACCAGTTGGTGGCGCTGTGTTTTGAACATGGCTTCTGGAGCGTTAAGTGCGTCCTGTCTTGATAGACGTCTCCACCGAAAATCATAGTGATACGTGTAACGGGTGGCGAGGGATAATGAATTGAAACTTCTAGGTGGCGCTAGTGTGTCAATTTAGATTGGTGTCACATGGGAGCACCACCAGGGCGCTCAGGCCTGGATTAAGGCCTCACGTTTAAGATTTCAGCAGCCTGTGACCTTCTGCAGGCAAATGATGACCTTTTGATGGTCAATGGCGAAGGCTGACCATTCGCCGTGGCCACGCCCCCCACATGTGCTTTACACACATCATGGTCCATCAACAGGCTTCACCAGGCTGTCAGGCAGTGACCTTGTGACCCTGATGTTCATCTGATGAATCTCCTGGCAGAAAAGGCCTCATGTAGATGACACGCCTTTAGCCTGTCGCCAATAGGTGGCGCTGCGACGAAATCAGGAAGTGACCTACGGGGACCTTCGGGGCGGGGCCATGATCACATGTACCAAGTATGATGAAGATCTGACCACGTGGAGCCAAGTTATTCACGTCTACAGTTACGCTCAGCGTGCAAGGCCCGGACATATGAAAATGGGCAAAATTTGGGGGCGTGCCACGCCCACATCGTATGGAATATCCCAAAATCCTTCGCAATTTAACGTCGGCCATCCGTCTAGTGTCCGTTGATGCAACAACGGACTCATTCGGTCAAACCCCCTAGGAGGAGTTCGTCGAGATACGAACCATACTTCCGCCCCCAAATGGCCGCCGCCACCTAAAATGGCCGACTTCCTGTTGGTTTTAGAACATGGGTTCTTGAGACTTTTTTGTGCGTCCTGTCACGAGTGATGTCTCCTCCGAAAATCATGCCGATACGTGCAACGGGAGGCGAGGGATAATTATTTTAAAACTTGTAGGTGGCGCTAGTGAGTCAATTTGGCTTAGTTTCATATGGGGGCCACACCAGGCCGCTCAGGCCTGGATTCTGACCCCCCCTATGAGCTTTCAAGCCCATGCGACCTTTTGCGGGCGAATGATGACCTTTTCTATGTAAATGGCGAGGTCTGAGCATTCGCCGCCAGGCCACGCCCACCACGTTCGCTTTTCCTGCATCATGGTCCATCAACAGGCTTCACCAGGCTGTCAGGCAGTGACCTTGTGACCCTGATGTTCATCTGATGAATCTCCTGGCAGAAAAGGCCTCATGTAGATCACACGCCTTTAGCCTGTCGCCAATAGGTGGCGCTGCGACGAAATCAGGAAGTGACCTACGGGGACCTTCGGGGCGGGGCCATGATCACATGTACCAAGTATGATGAAGATCTGACCACGTGGAGCCAAGTTATTCACGTCTACAGTTACGCTCAGCGTGCAAGGGCCGGACATTTGAAAATGGGCAAAATTTGGGGGCGTGCCACGCCCACATCGTATGGAATATCCCAAAATCCTTCGCAATTTAACGTCGGCCATCCGTCTAGTGTCCGTTGATGCTACAACGGACTCATTCGGTCAAACCCCCTAGGAGGAGTTCGTCGAGATACGACCCCAACTTCTGGCCCAAAAACGGCCGCCGCCATCCAAAATGGCCGACTTCCTGTTCGTTTTCCAATATGGGTTCTTGAGACTTTTTGGTCCGGCCTGTCACGATAGACGTCTCCACCGAGTTTCGTGACGATAGGTGAAACTGGTGTCGGGGGCTAATTTTTTTTAAAATTCAAGGTGGCGCTAGAGAGCCAATTTTGGAACATGATATTTGAAACCCATAAAATATAAAATTTTTCGCCAGACCTGATGCGCTCGCCAAATTTGGTGAGTTTTCGGGCATGTTGAGGCCCTCAAAAAGGCCGACGGTTGGCAGAATAATAATAATAATAATTAAAACTGCAAGCAGTGATGAGCGGGCTCGAGCACCCCGACGCGCTCGGGGGTACGCGCGGGTCGGGGGTACGCGCGGGTCGGGGTCGCGCGCGCGACCGGACGGGCGCGCGGACGCGCCGTACGAAAAACCGCGGCGAGCGGATAAGCGGTAAGGGAGTCACGGCACTTGCAATTTTCCGCCAGGAGGGGGCGACAGCGGCGGCGAGGCGGGTGCGCGGTCACGTCCCGTCCGACACCGCGAACCGCCATAAAAAAATTCACGACGATCGGACCACGCGGTAGGTCCTTGCGGCGGATATACATTTCCGCCTGTGGGTGGCGCTATAGAGTGGTTGGCCCACACGGTAACGGACCGGAGGGTACCCCGAACCAACAGAAAAAATTAGGGGCCGATCCGACCGTGCGTAAGGAAGTTACGGCAGATATACATTTCCACCAGTTGGTGGCGCTATAGCGTATGTACACACACAGTCATAGACCAGAGGGTACCCCAGACCACCAGAAAAAATTTGGGCCTGATCCGACCATGTGGAAGGAAGTTACGGCTATATACATTTCCACCAGTTGGTGGCGCTATACAGTCTATGTACACACACAGTCATAGACCAGAGGGTACCCCAAACCACCAGAAAAAATTTGGGCTTGATCCGACCATGTGGAAGGAAGTTACGGCTATAAACATTTCCACCAGTTGGTGGCGCTATACAGTGTATGTACACACACAGTCATAGACCAGAGGGTACCCCAAACCACCAGAAAAAATTTGGGCTTGATCCGACCATGTGGATGGAAGTTACGGCTATATACATTTCCACCAGTTGGTGGCGCTATAGCGTATGTACACACACAGTCATAGACCAGAGGGTACCCCAGACCACCAGAAAAAATTTGGGCCTGATCCGACCATGTGGAAGGAAGTTACGGCTATATACATTTCCACCAGTTGGTGGCGCTATACAGTCTATGTACACACACAGTCATAGACCAGAGGGTACCCCAAACCACCAGAAAAAATTTGGGCTTGATCCGACCATGTGGATGGAAGTTACGGCTATATACATTTCCACCAGTTGGTGGCGCTATACAGTGTATGTACACACACAGTCATAGACCAGAGGGTACCCCAGACCACCAGAAAAAATTTGGGCCTGATCCGACCATGTGGAAGGAAGTTACGGCTATATACATTTCCACCAGTTGGTGGCGCTATACAGTCTATGTACACACACAGTCATAGACCAGAGGGTACCCCAAACCACCAGAAAAATTTTGGGCTTGATCCGACCATGTGGAAGGAAGTTACGGCTATATACATTTCCACCAGTTGGTGGCGCTATACAGTCTATGTACACACACAGTCATAGACCAGAGGGTACCCCAGACCACCAGAAAAAATTTGGGCTTGATCCGACCATGTGGAAGGAAGTTACGGCTATATACATTTCCACCAGTTGGTGGCGCTATAGAGTCTATGTACACACAGTATAACAGACCAGAGATTGACCCAACACACCAAAAAAAATTTCAAGACAATCTGACCATGAATCAGGAAGTTACGGCAGATATACATTTCCACCAGTTGGTGGCGCTGTGTTTAGAACATGGCTTCTGGAGCATTAGGTGCGTCCTGTCATGATAGACGTCTCCACCGAAAATCATAGTGATACGTGTAACGGGTGGCGAGGGATAATGAATTGAAACTTCTAGGTGGCGCTAGTGTGTCAATTTAGATTGGTGTCACATGGGAGCACCACCAGGGCGCTCAGGCCTGGATTAAGGCCTCACGTTTAAGATTTCAGCAGCCTGTGACCTTCTGCAGGCAAATGATGACCTTTTGATGGTCAATGGCGAAGGCTGACCATTCGCCGTGGCCACGCCCCCCACATGTGCTTTACACACATCATAGTCCATCAACTGACTTCATCAGTCTGTCAGTCAAACTGTGTATTGACTTTGATGTACATTGCTTCAAGGCAAGGCCAGACACCAGGCAGGGCCAGATATGAAATGGTCAAAGTTTGGTGGCGTGCCACGCCCACATCCTATGGAGCGGCCCAAAATCCTTCGCAATTTAACGTGGGCCATCCGTCTAGTGTCCGTTGATGCAACAACGGACTCATTCAGTCAAACCCCCTAGGAGGAGTTCGTCAAGATACGACCCATACATCCGCCCCCAAATGGCCGCCGCCACCTAAAATGGCCGACTTCCTGTTGGTTTTAGAACATGGGTTATTGAGACTTTTTTGTGCGTCCTGTCACGAGTGATGTCTCCTCCGAAAATCATGCCGATACGTGCAACGGGAGGCGAGGGATAATTATTTTAAAACTTCTAGGTGGCGCTAGTGAGTCAATTTGGCTTGGTTTCATATGGGGGCCACACCAGGCCGCTCAGGCCTGGATTCTGACCCCCCCTATGAGTTTTCAAGCCCATGCGACCTTTTGCGGGCGAATGATGACCTTTTCTATGTAAATGGCGAGGCCTGAGCATTCGCCGCCAGGCCACGCCCACCACGTGCACTTTTCCTGCATCATGGTCCATCAACAGGCTTCACCAGGCTGTCAGGCAGTGACCTTGTGACCCCGATGTTCATCTGATGAATCTCCTGGCAGAAAAGGCCTCATGTAGATGACACGCCTTTAGCCTGTCGCCAATAGGTGGCGCTGCGACGAAATCAGGAAGTGACCTACGGGGACCTTCGGGGCGGGGCCATGATCACATGTACCAAGTATGATGAAGATCTGACCACGTGGAGCCAAGTTATTCACGTCTACAGTTACGCTCAGCGTGCAAGGCCCGGACATATGAAAATGGGCAAAATTTGGGGGCGTGCCACGCCCACATCGTATGGAATATCCCAAAATCCTTCGCAATTTAACGTCGGCCATCCGTCTAGTGTCCGTTGATGCAACAACGGACTCATTTGGTCAAACCCCCTAGGAGGAGTTCGTCGAGATACGACCCCAACTTCTGGCACGAAAAAGGCCGCCGCCATCCAAAATGGCCGACTTCCTGTTCGTTTTCCAATATGGGTTCTTGAGACTTTTTGGTCCGTCCTGTCACGATAGACGTCTCCACCAAGTTTCGTGACGATAGGTGAAACTGGTGTCGGGGGCTAATTTTTTTTAAAATTCAAGGTGGCGCTAGAGAGCCAATTTTGGAACATTATATTTGAAACCCATAAAATATAAAATTTTTCGCCAGACCTGATGCGCTCGCCAAATTTGGTGAGTTTTCGGGCATGTTAAGGCCCTCAAAAAGGCCGACGGTTGGCAGAATAATAATAATAATAAGAAACGGAACGATTACAATAGGGCTTTCGCACTGGTCAGTGCTCGAGCCCTAATAATAAACGGAACGATTACAATAGGGCTTTCGCACTGGTCAGTGCTCGAGCCCTAATTAAAACTGCAAGCAGTGATGAGCGGGCTCGAGCACCCCGACGCGCTCGGGGGTACGCGCGGGTCGGGGGTACGCGCGGGTCGGGGTCGCGCGCGCAACCGGACGGGCGCGCGGACGCGCCGTACGAAAAACCGCGGCGAGCGGATAAGCGGTAAGGGAGTCACGGCACTTGCAATTTTCCGCCAGGAGGGGGCGACAGCGGCGGCGAGGCAGGTGCGCGGTCACGTCCCGTCCGACACCGCGAACCGCCATAAAAAAATTCACGACGATCGGACCACGCGGTAGGTCCTTGCGGCGGATATACGTTTCCGCCTGTGGGTGGCGCTATAGAGTGGTTGGCCCACACGGTAACGGACCGGAGGGTACCCCGAACCAACAGAAAAAATTAGGGGCCGATCCGACCGTGCGTAAGGAAGTTACGGCAGATATACATTTCCACCAGTTGGTGGCGCTATAGCGTATGTACACACACAGTCATAGACCAGAGGGTACCCCAGACCACCAGAAAAAATTTGGGCCTGATCCGACCATGTGGAAGGAAGTTACGGCTATATACATTTCCACCAGTTGGTGGCGCTATACAGTCTATGTACACACACAGTCATAGACCAGAGGGTACCCCAAACCACCAGAAAAAATTTGGGCTTGATCCGACCATGTGGAAGGAAGTTACGGCTATATACATTTCCACCAGTTGGTGGCGCTATAGAGTCTATGTACACACAGTATAACAGACCAGAGATTGACCCAACACACCAAAAAAAATTTCAAGACAATCTGACCATGAATCAGGAAGTTACGGCAGATATACATTTCCACCAGTTGGTGGCGCTGTGTTTAGAACATGGCTTCTGGAGCATTAGGTGCGTCCTGTCATGATAGACGTCTCCACCGAAAATCATAGTGATACGTGTAACGGGTGGCGAGGGATAATGAATTGAAACTTCTAGGTGGCGCTAGTGTGTCAATTTAGATTGGTGTCACATGGGAGCACCACCAGGGCGCTCAGGCCTGGATTAAGGCCTCACGTTTAAGATTTCAGCAGCCTGTGACCTTCTGCAGGCAAATGATGACCTTTTGATGGTCAATGGCGAAGGCTGACCATTCGCCGTGGCCACGCCCCCCACATGTGCTTTACACACATCATAGTCCATCAACTGACATCATCAGTCTGTCAGTCAAACTGTGTATTGACTTTGATGTACATTGCTTCAAGGCAAGGCCAGACACCAGGCAGGGCCAGATATGAAATGGTCAAAGTTTGGTGGCGTGCCACGCCCACATCCTATGGAGCGGCCCAAAATCCTTCGCAATTTAACGTGGGCCATCCGTCTAGTGTCCGTTGATGCAACAACGGACTCATTCGGTCAAACCCCCTAGGAGGAGTTCGTCAAGATACGACCCATACATCCGCCCCCAAATGGCCGCCGCCACCTAAAATGGCCGACTTCCTGTTGGTTTTAGAACATGGGTTATTGAGACTTTTTTGTGCGTCCTGTCACGAGTGATGTCTCCTCCGAAAATCATGCCGATACGTGCAACGGGAGGCGAGGGATAATTATTTTAAAACTTCTAGGTGGCGCTAGTGAGTCAATTTGGCTTGGTTTCATATGGGGGCCACACCAGGCCGCTCAGGCCTGGATTCTGACCCCCCCTATGAGCTTTCAAGCCCATGCGACCTTTTGCGGGCGAATGATGACCTTTTCTATGTAAATGGCGAGGTCTGAGCATTCGCCGCCAGGCCACGCCCACCACGTTCGCTTTTCCTGCATCATGGTCCATCAACAGGCTTCACCAGGCTGTCAGGCAGTGACCTTGTGACCCTGATGTTCATCTGATGAATCTCCTGGCAGAAAAGGCCTCATGTAGATGACACGCCTTTAGCCTGTCGCCAATAGGTGGCGCTGCGACGAAATCAGGAAGTGACCTACGGGGACCTTCGGGGCGGGGCCATGATCACATGTACCAAGTATGATGAAGATCTGACCACGTGGAGCCAAGTTATTCACGTCTACAGTTACGCTCAGCGTGCAAGGCCCGGACATATGAAAATGGGCAAAATTTGGGGGCGTGCCACGCCCACATCGTATGGAATATCCCAAAATCCTTCGCAATTTAACGTCGGCCATCCGTCTAGTGTCCGTTGATGCAACAACGGACTCATTCGGTCAAACCCCCTAGGAGGAGTTCGTCGAGATACGACCCATACTTCCGCCCCCAAATGGCCGCCGCCACCTAAAATGGCCGACTTCCTGTTGGTTTTAGAACATGGGTTCTTGAGACTTTTTTGTGCGTCCTGTCACGAGTGATGTCTCCTCCGAAAATCATGCCGATACGTGCAACGGGAGGCAAGGGATAATTATTTTAAAACTTGTAGGTGGCGCTAGTGAGTCAATTTGGCTTAGTTTCATATGGGGGCCACACCAGGCCGCTCAGGCCTGGATTGTGACCCCCCCTATGAGCTTTCAAGCCCATGCGACCTTTTGCGGGCGAATGATGACCTTTTCTATGTAAATGGCGAGGTCTGAGCATTCGCCGCCAGGCCACGCCCACCACGTTCGCTTTTCCTGCATCATGGTCCATCAACAGGCTTCACCAGGCTGTCAGGCAGTGACCTTGTGACCCTGATGTTCATCTGATGAATCTCCTGGCAGAAAAGGCCTCATGTAGATGACACACCTTTAGCCTGTCGCCAATAGGTGGCGCTGCGACGAAATCAGGAAGTGACCTACGGGGACCTTCGGGGCGGGGCCATGATCACATGTACCAAGTATGATGAAGATCTGACCACGTGGAGCCAAGTTATTCACGTCTACAGTTACGCTCAGCGTGCAAGGGCCGGACATTTGAAAATGGGCAAAATTTGGGGGCGTGCCACGCCCACATCGTATGGAATATCCCAAAATCCTTCGCAATTTAACGTCGGCCATCCGTCTAGTGTCCGTTGATGCTACAACGGACTCATTCGGTCAAACCCCCTAGGAGGAGTTCGTCGAGATACGACCCCAACTTCTGGCCCAAAAACGGCCGCCGCCATCCAAAATGGCCGACTTCCTGTTCGTTTTCCAATATGGGTTCTTGAGACTTTTTGGTCCGGCCTGTCACGATAGACGTCTCCACCGAGTTTCGTGACGATAGGTGAAACTGGTGTCGGGGGCTAATTTTTTTTAAAATTCAAGGTGGCGCTAGAGAGCCAATTTTGGAACATGATATTTGAAACCCATAAAATATCAAATTTTTCGCCAGACCTGATGCGCTCGCCAAATTTGGTGAGTTTTCGGGCATGTTGAGGCCCTCAAAAAGGCCGACGGTTGGCAGAATAATAATAATAATAATAATAATAATAAACGGAACGATAACAATAGGGCTTTCGCACTGGTCAGTGCTCGAGCCCTAATAATAATTAAAACTGCAAGCAGTGATGAGCGGGCTCGAGCACCCCGACGCGCTCGGGGGTACGCGCGGGTCGGGGGTACGCGCGGGTCGGGGGCGCACGCGCGACCGGACGGGCGCGTGCGTGACCGGACAGGCGCGCGGACACGCCGTAGGAAAAACCGCGGTGATCGGATAAGCGGTAAGGGAGTTACGGCATTTACAAATTTCCGCCAGGAGGGGGCGACACCGCCGGCGAGGCGGGTGCGCGGTCACGTCTCGTCCGACGCCCCGAACCGCCATAAAAAAATTCAGGACGATCGGACCGCGCGGTAGGTACTTGCGGCGGATATACGTTTCCGCCTGCGGGTGGCGCTATAGAGTCTATGCGCCCACACGGTAACGGACCGGAGGGTACCCCGAACCACCAGAAAAAATTTGGTGCCGATCCGACGGTGCAGAAGGAAGTTACGGCAGATATACATTTCCACCAGTTGGTGGCGCTATAGCGTATGTACACACACAGTCATAGACCAGAGGGTACCCCAGACCACCAGAAAAAATTTGGGCCTGATCCGACCATGTGGAAGGAAGTTACGGCTATATACATTTCCACCAGTTGGTGGCGCTATACAGTCTATGTACACACACAGTCATAGACCAGAGGGTACCCCAATCCACCAGAAAAAATTTGGGCTTGATCCGACCATGTGGATGGAAGTTACGGCTATATACATTTCCACCAGTTGGTGGCGCTATACAGTGTATGTACACACACAGTCATAGACCAGAGGGTACCCCAGACCACCAGAAAAAATTTGGGCCTGATCCGACCATGTGGAAGGAAGTTACGGCTATATACATTTCCACCAGTTGGTGGCGCTATAGAGTCTATGTACACACACAGTCATAGACCAGAGGGTACCCCAAACCACCAGAAAAAATTAGGGCTTGATCCGACCATGTGGAAGGAAGTTATGGCTATATACATTTCCACCAGTTGGTGGCGCTATAGAGTCTATGTACACCCAGTATAACAAACCAGAGATTGACCCAACACACCAAAAAAAATTTCAAGACAATCTGACCATGAATCAGGAAGTTACGGCAGATATACATGTCCACCAGTTGGTGGCGCTGTGTTTTGAACATGGCTTCTGGAGCGTTAAGTGCGTCCTGTCTTGATAGACGTCTCCACCGAAAATCATAGTGATACGTGTAACGGGTGGCGAGGGATAATGAATTGAAACTTCTAGGTGGCGCTAGTGTGTCAATTTAGATTGGTGTCACATGGGAGCACCACCAGGGCGCTCAGGCCTGGATTAAGGCCTCACGTTTAAGATTTCAGCAGCCTGTGACCTTCTGCAGGCAAATGATGACCTTTTGATGGTCAATGGCGAAGGCTGACCATTCGCCGTGGCCACGCCCCCCACATGTGCTTTACACACATCATAGTCCATCAACTGACATCATCAGTCTGTCAGTCAAACTGTGTATTGACTTTGATGTACATTGCTTCAAGGCAAGGCCAGACACCAGGCAGGGCCAGATATGAAATGGTCAAAGTTTGGTGGCGTGCCACGCCCACATCCTATGGAGCGGCCCAAAATCCTTCGCAATTTAACGTGGGCCATCCGTCTAGTGTCCGTTGATGCAACAACGGACTCATTCGGTCAAACCCCCTAGGAGGAGTTCGTCGAGATACGACCCATACATCCGCCCCCAAATGGCCGCCGCCACCTAAAATGGCCGACTTCCTGTTGGTTTTAGAACATGGGTTCTTGAGACTTTTTTGTGCGTCCTGTCACGAGTGATGTCTCCTCCGAAAATCATGCCGATACGTGCAACGGGAGGCGAGGGATAATTATTTTAAAACTTGTAGGTGGCGCTAGTGAGTCAATTTGGCTTAGTTTCATATGGGGGCCACACCAGGCCGCTCAGGCCTGGATTTTGACCCCCCCTATGAGCTTTCAAGCCCATGCGACCTTTTGCGGGCGAATGATGACCTTTTCTATGTAAATGGCGAGGTCTGAGCATTCGCCGCCAGGCCACGCCCACCACGTTCGCTTTTCCTGCATCATGGTCCATCAACAGGCTTCACCAGGCTGTCAGGCAGTGACCTTGTGACCCTGATGTTCATCTGATGAATCTCCTGGCAGAAAAGGCCTCATGTAGATGACACGCCTTTAGCCTGTCGCCAATAGGTGGCGCTGCGACGAAATCAGGAAGTGACCTACGGGGACCTTCGGGGCGGGGCCATGATCACATGTACCAAGTATGATGAAGATCTGACCACGTGGAGCCAAGTTATTCACGTCTACAGTTACGCTCAGCGTGCAAGGCCCGGACATATGAAAATGGGCAAAATTTGGGGGCGTGCCACGCCCACATCGTATGGAATATCCCAAAATCCTTCGCAATTTAACGTCGGCCATCCGTCTAGTGTCCGTTGATGCAACAACGGACTCATTCGGTCAAACCCCCTAGGAGGAGTTCGTCGAGATACGACCCATACTTCCGCCCCCAAATGGCCGCCGCCACCTAAAATGGCCGACTTCCTGTTGGTTTTAGAACATGGGTTCTTGAGACTTTTTTGTGCGTCCTGTCACGAGTGATGTCTCCTCCGAAAATCATGCCGATACGTGCAACGGGAGGCGAGGGATAATTATTTTAAAACTTGTAGGTGGCGCTAGTGAGTCAATTTGGCTTGGTTTCATATGGGGGCCACACCAGGCCGCTCAGGCCTGGATTCTGACCCCCCCTATGAGCTTTCAAGCCCATGCGACCTTTTGCGGGCGAATGATGACCTTTTCTATGTAAATGGCGAGGTCTGAGCATTCGCCGCCAGGCCACGCCCACCACGTTCGCTTTTCCTGCATCATGGTCCATCAACAGGCTTCACCAGGCTGTCAGGCAGTGACCTTGTGACCCTGATGTTCATCTGATGAATCTCCTGGCAGAAAAGGCCTCATGTAGATGACACGCCTTTAGCCTGTCGCCAATAGGTGGCGCTGCGACGAAATCAGGAAGTGACCTACGGGGACCTTCGGGGCGGGGCCATGATCACATGTACCAAGTATGATGAAGATCTGACCACGTGGAGCCAAGTTATTCACGTCTACAGTTACGCTCAGCGTGCAAGGGCCGGACATATGAAAATGGGCAAAATTTGGGGGCGTGCCACACCCACATCGTATGGAATATCCCAAAATCCTTCGCAATTTAACGTCGGCCATCCGTCTAGTGTCCGTTGATGCTACAACGGACTCATTCGGTCAAACCCCCTAGGAGGAGTTCGTCGAGATACGACCCCAACTTCTGGCCCAAAAACGTCCGCCGCCATCCAAAATGGCCGACTTCCTGTTCGTTTTCCAATATGGGTTCTTGAGACTTTTTGGTCCGGCCTGTCACGATAGACGTCTCCACCGAGTTTCGTGACGATAGGTGAAACTAGTGTCGGGGGCTAATTTTTTTTAAAATTCAAGGTGGCGCTAGAGAGCCAATTTTGGAACATGATATTTGAAACCCATAAAATATAAAATTTTTCGCCAGACCTGATGCGCTCGCCAAATTTGGTGAGTTTTCGGGCATGTTGAGGCCCTCAAAAAGGCCGACGGTTGGCAGAATAATAATAATAATTAAAACTGCAAGCAGTGATGAGCGGGCTCGAGCACCCCGACGCGCTCGGGGGTACGCGCGGGTCGGGGGTACGCGCGGGTCGGGGTCGCGCGCGCGACCGGACGGGCGCGCGGACGCGCCGTACGAAAAACCGCGGCGAGCGGATAAGCGGTAAGGGAGTCACGGCACTTGCAATTTTCCGCCAGGAGGGGGCGACAGCGGCGGCGAGGCGGGTGCGCGGTCACGTCCCGTCCGACGCCGCGAACCGCCATAAAAAAATTCACGACGATCGGACCGCGCGGTAGGTCCTTGCGGCGGATATACGTTTCCGCCTGTGGGTGGCGCTATAGAGTGTATGCGCCCACACGGTAACGGACCGGAGGGTACCCCGAACCAACAGAAAAAATTAGGGGCCGATCCGACCGTGCGTAAGGAAGTTACGGCAGATATACCTTTCCACCAGTTGGTGGCGCTATACAGTCTATGTACACACACTGTCATAGACAAGAGGGTACCCCAGACCACCAGAAAAAATTTGGGCCTGATCCGACCATGTGGAAGGAAGTTACGGCTATATACATTTCCACCAGTTGGTGGCGCTATACAGTCTATGTACACACACAGTCACAGACCAGAGGGTACCCCAGACCACCAGAAAAAATTTGGGCCTGATCCGACCATGTGGAAGGAAGTTACGGCTATATACATTTCCACCAGTTGGTGGCGCTATACAGTCTATGTACACACACAGTCATAGACCAGAGGGTACCCCAGACCACCAGAAAAATTTGTAGGCTGATCCGACCATGTGGAAGGAAGTTACGGCTATATACATTTCCACCAGTTGGTGGCGCTATACAGTCTATGTACACACAGTATAACAGACCAGAGATTGACCCAACACACCACAAAAAATTTCAAGACAATCTGACCATGAATCAGGAAGTTACGGCAGATATACATGTCCACCAGTTGGTGGCGCTGTGTTTTGAACATGGCTTCTGGAGCGTTAAGTGCGTCCTGTCTTGATAGACGTCTCCACCGAAAATCATAGTGATACGTGTAACGGGTGGCGAGGGATAATGAATTGAAACTTCTAGGTGGCGCTAGTGTGTCAGTTTAGATTGGTGTCACATGGGAGCACCACCAGGGCGCTCAGGCCTGGATTAAGGCCTCACGTTTAAGATTTCAGCAGCCTGTGACCTTCTGCAGGCAAATGATGACCTTTTGATGGTCAATGGCGAAGGCTGACCATTCGCCGTGGCCACGCCCCCCACATGTGCTTTGCACACATCATAGTCCATCAACTGACTTCATCAGTCTGTCAGTCAAACTGTGTATTGACTTTGATGTACATTGCTTCAAGGCAAGGCCAGACACCAGGCAGGGCCAGATATGAAATGGTCAAAGTTTGGTGGCGTGCCACGCCCACATCCTATGGAGCGGCCCAAAATCCTTCGCAATTTAACGTGGGCCATCCGTCTAGTGTCCGTTGATGCAACAACGGACTCATTCGGTCAAACCCCCTAGGAGGAGTTCGTCGAGATACGACCCCAACTTCTGGCACGAAAAAGGCCGCCGCCATCCAAAATGGCCGACTTCCTGTTCGTTTTCCAATATGGGTTCTTGAGACTTTTTGGTCCGTCCTGTCACGATAGACGTCTCCACCAAGTTTCGTGACGATAGGTGAAACTGGTGGCGGGGGCCAATTTTTTCAAAAATTAAAGGTGGCGCTAGAGAGTCAATTTTGGAACATTGTTTTCGGGACCCCCACCAGATCGAAATTTTCGCCAGACCTGACGCGCTTGCAAAATTTGGTGAGTTTTCGGGCATGTTAAGGCCCTCAAAATGGCCGTCCTTTCGTCAGAATAATAATAAAAAAAAAAATAATAATAATTAAAACTGCAAGCAGTGATGAGCGGGCTCGAGCACCCCGATGCGCTCGGGGGTACGCGCGGGTCGGGGGTACGCGCGGGTCGGGGTCGCGCGCGCGACTGGACGGGCGTGCGGACGCGCCGTACGAAAAACCGCGGCGAGCGGATAAGCGGTAAGGGAGTCACGGCACTTGCAATTTTCCGCCAGAAGGGGGCGACACCGGCGGCGAGGCGGGTGCGCGGTCACGTCCCGTCCGACGCCCCGAACCACCGTAAAAAAATTCACGACGATCAGACCGCGCGGTAGGTACTTGCGGTGGATATACGTTTCCACCAGTTGGTGGCGCTATACAGTCTATGTACACAGACAGTCATAGACCAGAGGGTACCCCGAACCACCAGAAAAAAATTCGAGCAGATCCGACCATGTGGGAGGAAGTTACGGCAGATATACATTTCCACCAGTTGGTGGCGCTATAGAGTGTATGTACACACACAGTCATAGACCAGAGGGTACCCCAAACCACCAGAAAAAATTTGGGCCCGATCCGACCATGTGGAAGGAAGTTACGTCTATATACATTTCCACCAGTTGGTGGCGCTATAGAGTCTATGTACACACAGCATAACAGACCAGAGATTGACCCAACACACTAAAAAAAATTTCAAGACAATCTGACCATGAATCAGGAAGTTACGGCAGATATACATTTCCACCGGTTGGTGGCGCTATAGAGTCTATGTACACACACAGTCATAGACCAGAGGGTACCCCAGACCACCAGAAAAAATTTGGGGCCGATCCGACCATGTGGAAGGAAGTTACGGCTATATACATTTTCACCAGTTGGTGGCGCTATAGAGACTATGTACACACACAGTCATAGACCAGAGGGTACCCCAAACCACCAGAAAAAATTTGGGCCCGATCCGACCATGTGGAAGGAAGTTACGTCTATATACATTTCCACCAGTTGGTGGCGCTATAGAGTCTATGTACACACACAGTCATAGACCAGAGGGTACCCCAGACCACCAGAAAAAATTTGGGGCCGATCCGACCATGTGGAAGGAAGTTACGGCTATATACATTTTCACCAGTTGGTGGCGCTATAGAGTCTATGTACACACACAGTCATAGACCAGAGGGTACCCCAAACCACCAGAAAAAATTTGGGCCCGATCCGACCATGTGGAAGGAAGTTACGGCTATATACATTTCTACCAGTTGGAGGCGTTATAGAGTCTATGTACACACAGCATAACAGACCAGAGATTGACCCAACACACCAAAAAAAATTTCAAGACAATCTGACCATGAATCAGGAAGTTACGGCAGATATACATTTCCACCAGTTGGTGGCGCTATACAGTCTATGTACACACACAGTCATAGACCAGAGGGTACCCCAAACCACCAGAAAAAAATTGGGGCTGATCCGACCATGTGGAAGGAAGTTACGGCTATATACATTTCCACCAGTTGGTGGCGCTATACTGTCTATGTACACACACAGACATAGACCAGAGGGTACCCCAGACCACCAGAAAAAATTGTGGCCCGATCCGACCATGTGGAAGGAAGTTGCGGCTATATACATTTCCACCAGTTGGTGGCGCTATAGAGTCCATGTACACACAGTATAACAGACCAGAGATTGACCCAACACACCAAAAAAAATTTCAAGACAATCTGACCATGAATCAGGAAGTTACGGCAGATATACATTTCCACCAGTTGGTGGCGCTGTGTTTTGAACATGGCTTCTGGAGCGTTAGGTGCGTCCTGTCATGATAGACGTCTCCACCGAAAATCATAGTGATACGTGTAACGGGTGGCGAGGGATAATGAATTGAAACTTCTAGGTGGCGCTAGTGTGTCAATTTAGATTGGTGTCACATGGGAGCACCACCAGGGCGCTCAGGCCTGGATTAAGGCCTGACGTGTAAGATTTCAGCAGCATGTGACCTTCTGCGGGCAAAATATGAGCCTTTGATGGTCAATGGCGAAGGATGACCATTCGCCGTGGCCACGCCCACCACATGTGCTTTACACACATCATAGTCCATCGACTGACATCATCAGTCTGTCAGTCAAACTGTGTATTGACTTTGATGTACATTGCTTCAAGGCAAGGCCAGACACCAGGCAGGGCCAGATATGAAAAAGGTAAAAGTTTGATGGCGTGCCACGCCCACATCCTAAGGAGCAGCCCAAAATCCTTCGCAATTTAACGTGGGCCATCCGTCTAGTGTCCGTTGATGCAACAACGGACTCATTCGGTCAAACCCCCTAGGAGGAGTTCGTCGAGATACGACCCCTACATCCTCCCCCAAATGGCCGCCGCCACCTAAAATGGCCGACTTCCTGTTGGTTTTAGAACATGGGTTATTGAGACTTTTTTGTGCGTCCTGTCACGAGTGATGTCTCCTCCGAAAATCATGCCGATACGTGCAACGGGAGGCGAGGGATAATTATTTTAAAACTTCTAGGTGGCGCTAGTGAGTCAATTTGGCTTGGTTTCATATGGGGGCCACACCAGGCCGCTCAGGCCTGGATTCTGACCCCCCCTATGAGTTTTCAAGCCCATGCGACCTTTTGCGGGCGAATGATGAGCTTTTCTATGTAAATGGCGAGGCCTGAGCATTCGCCGCCAGGCCACGCCCACCACGTGCGCTTTTCCTGCATCATGGTCCATCAACAGGCTTCACCAGGCTGTCAGGCAGTGACCTTGTGACCCTGATGTTCATCTGATGAATCTCCTGGCAGAAAAGGCCTCATGTAGATGACACGCCTTTAGCCTGTCGCCAATAGGTGGCGCTGCGACGAAATCAGGAAGTGACCTACGGGGACCTTCGGGGCGGGGCCATGATCACATGTACCAAGTATGATGAAGATCTGACCACGTGGAGCCAAGTTATTCACGTCTACAGTTACGCTCAGCGTGCAAGGGCCGGACATATGAAAATGGGCAAAATTTGGGGGCGTGCCACGCCCACATCGTATGGAATATCCCAAAATCCTTCGCAATTTAACGTCGGCCATCCGTCTAGTGTCCGTTGATGCAACAACGGACTCATTTGGTCAAACCCCCTAGGAGGAGTTCGTCGAGATACGACCCCAACTTCTGGCACGAAAAAGGCCGCTGCCATCCAAAATGGCCGACTTCCTGTTCGTTTTCCAATATGGGTTCTTGAGACTTTTTGGTCCGTCCTGTCACGATAGACGTCTCCACCAAGTTTCGTGACGATAGGTGAAACTGGTGGCGGGGGCCAATTTTTTCAAAAATTAAAGGTGGCGCTAGAGAGTCAATTTTGGAACATTGTTTTCGGGACCCCCACCAGATCGAAATTTTCGCCAGACCTGACGCGCTTGCAAAATTTGGTGAGTTTTCGGGCATGTTAAGGCCCTCAAAATGGCCGTCCTTTCGTCAGAATAATAATAAAAAAAAAAATAATAATAATAATAAAAAACGGAACGATTACAATAGGGCTTTCGCACTGGTCAGTGCTCGAGCCCTAATAATTAAAACTGCAAGCAGTGATGAGCGGGCTCGAGCACCCCGACGCGGTCGGGGGTACGCGCGGGTCGGGGGTATGCGCGGGTCGGGGGTACGCACGGGTCGGGGGTGCGCGCGCGACCGGATGGGCGCGCGGACGCGCCGTACAAAAAATCGCGGCGATGGGATAAGCGATAAGGGAGTCACGGCACTTGCAATTTTCCGCCAGGAGGGGGCGACACCGGCGGCGAGGCGGGTGCGCGGTCACGTCCCGTCCGACGCCCCGAACCGCCGTAAAAAAATTCACGACGATCAGACCGCGCGGTAGGTACTTGCGGTGGATATACGTTTCCACCAGTTGGTGGCGCTATACAGTCTATGTACACAGACAGTCATAGACCAGAGGGTACCCCGAACCACCAGAAAAAAATTCGAGCAGATCCGACCATGTGGGAGGAAGTTACGGCAGATATACATTTCCACCAGTTGGTGGCGCTATAGAGTGTATGTACACACACAGTCATAGACCAGAGGGTACCCCAAACCACCAGAAAAAATTTGGGCCCGATCCGACCATGTGGAAGGAAGTTACGGCTATATACATTTCCACCAGTTGGTGGCGCTATAGAGTCTATGTACACACAGCATAACAGACCAGAGATTGACCCAACACACTAAAAAAAATTTCAAGACAATCTGACCATGAATCAGGAAGTTACGGCAGATATACATTTCCACCAGTTGGTGGCGCTATAGCGTATGTACACACACAGTCATAGACCAGAGGGTACCCCAGACCACCAGAAAAAATTTGGGGCCGATCCGACCATGTGGAAGGAAGTTACGGCTATATACATTTTCACCAGTTGGTGGCGCTATAGAGACTATGTACACACACAGTCATAGACCAGAGGGTACCCCAAACCACCAGAAAAAAGTTGGGGCCGATCCGACCATGTGGAAGGAAGTTACGGCTATATACATTTTCACCAGTTGGTGGCGCTATAGAGTCTATGTACACACACAGTCATAGACCAGAGGGTACCCCAAACCACCAGAAAAAATTTGGGCTTGATCCGACCATGTGGAAGGAAGTTACGGCTATATACATTTCCACCAGTTGGTGGCGCTATACTGTCTATGTACACACACAGACATAGACCAGAGGGCACCCCAGACCACAAGAAAAATTTGTGGCCTGATCCGACCATGTGGAAGGAAGTTACGGCTATATACATTTCCACCAGTTGGTGGCGCTATACAGTGTATGTACACACACAGTCATAGACCAGAGGGTACCCCAAACCACCAGAAAAAATTTGGGCTTGATCCGACCATGTGGAAGGAAGTTACGGCTATATACATTTCCACCAGTTGGTGGCGCTATACAGTGTATGTACACACACAGTCATAGACCAGAGGGTACCCCAAACCACCAGAAAAAATTTGGGCTTGATCCGACCATGTGGAAGGAAGTTACGGCTATATACATTTCCACCAGTTGGTGGCGCTATACAGTCTATGTACACACACAGAGATAGACCAGAGGGTACCCCAGACCACCAGAAAAATTTGTGGCCTGATCCGACCATGTGGAAGGAAGTTACGGCTATATACATTTCCACCAGTTGGTGGCGCTATAGAGTCTATGTACACACACAGTCATAGACCAGAGGGTACCCCAAACCACCAGAAAAAATTTGGGCTTGATCCGACCATGTGGAAGGAAGTTACGGCTATATACATTTCCACCAGTTGGTGGCGCTATACTGTCTATGTACACACACAGACATAGACCAGAGGGTACCCCAAACCACCAGAAAAATTTGTGGCCCGATCCGACCATGTGGAAGGAAGTTACGGCTATATACATTTCCACCAGTTGGTGGCGCTATACAGTCTATGTACACACACAGTCATAGACCAGAGGGTACCCCAAACCACCAGAAAATTTTGTGGCCTGATCCGACCATGTGGAAGGAAGTTACGGCTATATACATTTCCACCAGTTGGTGGCGCTATACAGTGTATGTACACACACAGTCATAGACCAGAGGGTACCCCAGACCACCAGAAAAAATTGTGGCCTGATCCGACCATGTGGAAGGAAGTTACGGCTATATACATTTCCACCAGTTGGTGGCGCTATACAGTCTATGTACACACACAGTCATAGACCAGAGGGTACCCCAAACCACCAGAAAAAATTTGGGCTTGATCCGACCATGTGGAAGGAAGTTACGGCTATATACATTTCCACCAGTTGGTGGCGCTATACTGTCTATGAACACACACAGACATAGACCAGAGGGTACCCCAGACCACCAGAAAAATTTGTGGCCCGATCCGACCATGTGGAAGGAAGTTACGGCTATATACATTTCCACCAGTTGGTGGCGCTATACAGTGTATGTACACACACAGTCATAGACCAGAGGGTACCCCAAACCACCAGAAAAAATTTGGGCTTGATCCGACCATGTGGAAGGAAGTTACGGCTATATACATTTCCACCAGTTGGTGGCGCTATACTGTCTATGTACACACACAGACATAGACCAGAGGGTACCCCAGACCACCAGAGAAATTTGTGGCCTGGTCCGACCATGTGGAAGGAAGTTACGGCTATATACATTTCCACCAGTTGGTGGCGCTATACAGTCTATGTACACACACAGTCATAGACCAGAGGGTACCCCAAACCACCAGAAAAAATTTGGGCTTGATCCGACCATGTGGATGGAAGTTACGGCTATATACATTTCCACCAGTTGGTGGCGCTATACTGTCTATGTACACACACAGTCATAGAACAGAGGGTACCCCAAACCACCAGAAAAAATTTGGGCTTGATCCGACCATGTGGAAGGAAGTTACGGCTATATACATTTCCACCAGTTGGTGGCGCTATAGAGTTTATGTACACACAGTATAACAGACCAGAGATTGACCCAACACACCAAAAAAAATTTCAAGACAATCTGACCATGAATCAGGAAGTTACGGCAGATATACATTTCCACCAGTTGGTGGCGCTGTGTTTTGAACATGGCTTCTGGAGCGTTAGGTGCGTCCTGTCATGATAGACGTCTCCACCGAAAATCATAGTGATACGTGTAACGGGTGGCGAGGGATAATGAATTGAAACTTCTAGGTGGCGCTAGTGTGTCAATTTAGATTGGTGTCACATGGGAGCACCACCAGGGCGCTCAGGCCTGGATTAAGGCCTGACGTGTAAGATTTCAGCAGCATGTGACCTTCTGCAGGCAAAATATGAGCCTTCGATGGTCAATGGCGAAGGATGACCATTCGCCGTGGCCACGCCCCCCACATGTGCTTTACACACATCATAGTCCATCAACTGACTTCATCAGTCTGTCAGTCAAACTGTGTATTGACTTTGATGTACATTGCTTCAAGGCAAGGCCAGACACCAGGCAGGGCCAGATATGAAAAAGGTAAAAGTTTGGTGGCGTGCCACGCCCACATCCTAAGGAGCAGCCCAAAATCCTTCGCAATTTAACGTGGGCCATCCGTCTAGTGTTCGTTGATGCTACAACGGACTCATTCGGTCAAACCCCCTAGGAGGAGTTCGTCGAGATACGACCCCTACATCTTCCCCCAAATGGCCGCCGCCACCTAAAATGGCCGACTTCCTGTTGGTTTTTGAACATGGGTTCTTGAGACTTTTTTGTGCGTCCTGTCACGAGTGATGTCTCCTCCGAAAATCATGCCCATACGTGCAACGGGAGGCGAGGGATAATTATTTTAAAACTTCTAGGTGGCGCTAGTGAGTCAATTTGGCTTGGTTTCATATGGGGGCCACACCAGGCCGCTCAGGCCTGGATTCTGACCCCCCCTATGAGTTTTCAAGCCCATGCGACCTTTTGCGGGCGAATGATGACCTTTTCTATGTAAATGGCGAGGCCTGAGCATTCGCCGCCAGGCCACGCCCACCACGTGCGCTTTTCCTGCATCATGGTCCATCAACAGGCTTCACCAGGCTGTCAGGCAGTGACCTTGTGACCCTGATGTTCATCTGATGAATCTCCTGGCAGAAAAGGCCTCATGTAGATGACACGCCTTTAGCCTGTCGCCAATAGGTGGCGCTGCGACGAAATCAGGAAGTGACCTACGGGGACCTTCGGGGCGGGGCCATGATCACATGTACCAAGTATGATGAAGATCTGACCACGTGGAGCCAAGTTATTCACGTCTACAGTTACGCTCAGCGTGCAAGGCCCGGACATATGAAAATGGGCAAAATTTGGGGGCGTGCCACGCCCACATCGTATGGAATATCCCAAAATCCTTCGCAATTTAACGTCGGCCATCCGTCTAGTGTCCGTTGATGCAACAACGGACTCATTTGGTCAAACCCCCTAGGAGGAGTTCGTCGAGATACGACCCCAACTTCTGGCACGAAAAAGGCCGCCGCCATCCAAAATGGCCGACTTCCTGTTCGTTTTCCAATATGGGTTCTTGAGACTTTTTGGTCCGTCCTGTCACGATAGACGTCTCCACCAAGTTTCGTGACGATAGGTGAAACTGGTGGCGGGGGCCAATTTTTTTTAAATTTCAAGGTGGCGCTAGAGAGCCAATTTTCGAACATGATATTTGAAACCCATAAAATATCAAATTTTTCGCCAGACCTGATGCGCTCGCCAAATTTGGTGAGTTTTCGGGCATGTTAAGGCCCTCAAAATGGCGCTCATTTTGGGAGAAGAAGAATAATAATAATAAACGGAACGATTACAATAGGGCTTTCGCACTGGTCAGTGCTCGAGCCCTAATAATTAAAACTGCAAGCAGTGATGAGCGGGCTCGAGCACCCCGACGCGCTCGGGGGTACGCGCGGGTCGGGGGTACGCGCGGGTCGGGGTCGCGCGCGCGACCGGATGGGCGCGCGGACGCGCCGTACGAAAAACCGCGGCGAGCGGATAAGCGGTAAGGGAGTCACGGCACTTGCAATTTTCCGCCAGGAGGGGGCGACAGCGGCGGCGAGGCGGGTGCGCGGTCACGTCCCGTCCGACGCCGCGAACCGCCATAAAAAAATTCACGACGATCGGACCGCGCGGTAGGTCCTTGCGGCGGATATACGTTTCCGCCTGTGGGTGGCGCTATAGAGTGTATGCGCCCACACGGTAACGGACCGGAGGGTACCCCGAACCAACAGAAAAAATTAGGGGCCGATCCGACCGTGCGTAAGGAAGTTACGGCAGATATACCTTTCCACCAGTTGGTGGCGCTATACAGTCTATGTACACACACTGTCATAGACCAGAGGGTACCCCAGACCACCAGAAAAAATTTGGGCCTGATCCGACCATGTGGAAGGAAGTTACGGCTATATACATTTCCACCAGTTGGTGGCGCTATACAGTCTATGTACACACACAGTCATAGACCAGAGGGTACCCCAGACCACCAGAAAAATTTGTAGGCTGATCCGACCATGTGGAAGGAAGTTACGGCTATATACATTTCCACCAGTTGGTGGCGCTATAGAGTCTATGTACACACAGTATAACAGACCAGAGATTGACCCAACACACCAAAAAAAATTTCAAGACAATCTGACCATGAATCAGGAAGTTACGGCAGATATACATGTCCACCAGTTGGTGGCGCTGTGTTTTGAACATGGCTTCTGGAGCGTTAAGTGCGTCCTGTCTTGATAGACGTCTCCACCGAAAATCATAGTGATACGTGTAACGGGTGGCGAGGGATAATGAATTGAAACTTCTAGGTGGCGCTAGTGTGTCAATTTAGATTGGTGTCACATGGGAGCACCACCAGGGCGCTCAGGCCTGGATTAAGGACTCACGTTTAAGATTTCAGCAGCCTGTGACCTTCTGCAGGCAAATGATGATCTTTTGATGGTCAATGGCGAAGGCTGACCATTCGCCGTGGCCACGCCCCCCACATGTGCTTTACACACATCACAGTCCATCGACTGACATCATCAGTCTGTCAGTCAAACTGTGTATTGACTTTGATGTACATTGCTTCAAGGCAAGGCCAGACACCAGGCAGGGCCAGATATGAAATGGTCAAAGTTTGGTGGCGTGCCACGCCCACATCCTATGGAGCGGCCCAAAATCCTTCGCAATTTAACGTGGGCCATCCGTCTAGTGTCCGTTGATGCAACAACGGACTCATTCGGTCAAACCCCCTAGGAGGAGTTCGTCGAGATACGACCCATACATCCGCCCCCAAATGGCCGCCGCCACCTAAAATGGCCGACTTCCTGTTGGTTTTAGAACATGGGTTCTTGAGACTTTTTTTGTGCGTCCTGTCACGAGTGATGTCTCCTCCGAAAATCATGCCGATACGTGCAACGGGAGGCGAGGGATAATTATTTTAAAACTTGTAGGTGGCGCTAGTGAGTCAATTTGGCTTAGTTTCATATGGGGGCCACACCAGGCCGCTCAGGCCTGGATTCTGACCCCCTCTATGAGCTTTCAAGCCCATGCGACCTTTTGCGGGCGAATGATGACCTTTTCTATGTAAATGGAGAGGTGTGAGCATTCGCCGCCAGGCCACGCCCACCACGTTCGCTTTTCCTGCATCATGGTCCATCAACAGGCTTCACCAGGCTGTCAGGCAGTGACCTTGTGACCCTGATGTTCATCTGATGAATCTCCTGGCAGAAAAGGGCTCATGTAGATGACACGCCTTTAGCCTGTCGCCAATAGGTGGCGCTGCGACGAAATCAGGAAGTGACCTACGGGGACCTTCGGGGCGGGGCCATGATCACATGTACCAAGTATGATGAAGATCTGACCACGTGGAGCCAAGTTATTCACGTCTACAGTTACGCTCAGCGTGCAAGGCCCGGACATATGAAAATGGGCAAAATTTGGGGGCGTGCCACGCCCACATCGTATGGAATATCCCAAAATCCTTCGCAATTTAACGTCGGCCATCCGTCTAGTGTCCGTTGATGCAACAACGGACTCATTCGGTCAAACCCCCTAGGAGGAGTTCGTCGAGATACGACCCATACTTCCGCCCCCAAATGGCCGGCGCCACCTAAAATGGCCGACTTCCTGTTGGTTTTAGAACATGGGTTCTTGAGACTTTTTTGTGCGTCCTGTCACGAGTGATGTCTCCTCCGAAAATCATGCCGATACGTGCAACGGGAGGCGAGGGATAATTATTTTAAAACTTGTAGGTGGCGCTAGTGAGTCAATTTGGCTTAGTTTCATATGGGGGCCACACCAGGCCGCTCAGGCCTGGATTCTGACCCCCCCTATGAGCTTTCAAGCCCATGCGACCTTTTGCGGGCGAATGATGACCTTTTCTATGTAAATGGCGAGGTCTGAGCATTCGCCGCCAGGCCACGCCCACCACGTTCGCTTTTCCTGCATCATGGTCCATCAACAGGCTTCACCAGGCTGTCAGGCAGTGACCTTGTGACCCTGATGTTCATCTGATGAATCTCCTGGCAGAAAAGGCCTCATGTAGATGACACGCCTTTAGCCTGTCGCCAATAGGTGGCGCTGCGACGAAATCAGGAAGTGACCTACGGGGACCTTCGGGGCGGGGCCATGATCACATGTACCAAGTATGATGAAGATCTGACCACGTGGAGCCAAGTTATTCACGTCTACAGTTACGCTCAGCGTGCAAGGCCCGGACATATGAAAATGGGCAAAATTTGGGGGCGTGCCACGCCCACATCGTATGGAATATCCCAAAATCCTTCGCAATTTAACGTCGGCCATCCGTCTAGTGTCCGTTGATGCTACAACGGACTCATTCGGTCAAACCCCCTAGGAGGAGTTCGTCGAGATACGACCCCAACTTCTGGCCCAAAAACGTCCGCCGCCATCCAAAATGGCCGACTTCCTGTTCGTTTTCCAATATGGGTTCTTGAGACTTTTTGGTCCGGCCTGTCACGATAGACGTCTCCACCGAGTTTCGTGACGATAGGTGAAACTGGTGTCGGGGGCTAATTTTTTTTAAAATTCAAGGTGGCGCTAGAGAGCCAATTTTGGAACATGATATTTGAAACCCATAAAATATAAAATTTTTCGCCAGACCTGATGCGCTCGCCAAATTTGGTGAGTTTTCGGGCATGTTGAGGCCCTCAAAAAGGCCGACGGTTGGCAGAATAATAATAATAATAATAATAATAATTAAAACTGCAAGCAGTGATGAGCGGGCTCGAGCACCCCGACGCGCTCGGGGGTACGCGCGGGTCGGGGGTACGCGCGGGTCGGGGTCGCGCGCGCGACCGGACGGGCGCGCGGACGCGCCGTACGAAAAACCGCCGCGAGCGAATAAGCGGTAAGGGAGTCACGGCACTTGCAATTTTCCACCAGGAGGGGGCGACAGCGGCGGCGAGGCGGGTGCGCGGTCACGTCCCGTCCGATGCCCCGAACCGCCATAAAAAATTTCGCGACGATCGGACCGTGCGGTAGGGACTTGCGGCGTGAAGATACAGTTGATTGAAATGGTTCGAAGCCTCACGGGGTGTCATCTCGCCATCATTATTGGACATAGTCTGAGAAATCTCCATTAGAATTATATAACCTCAGGGTACATCAACATCAAAATGAGCATATGAGCATCTGGCAGAAATTGATGCAGCACATGGCTGAAATGCAGAAAGAATTACATTATCATGACATTAAGACACTTTAATAAACATTAACACATGAAACTTCTATACTTAGGACAGGTAAACCTCACTAACAAAAAATCACTCAGAAAGCATCGTTTTGAATAGTGGCCACCAACAACATTCATTCATTTTCTACCGCTTTGTCCTCACAAGTGCTGGAGCCTATCCCAGCTGTCTACGGGCGAGAGGCGGGGTACACCCTGGACTGGTGGCCAGCCAATCACAGGGCACATATAGATAAACAACCATTCACATTACGGGAGCCAGGCAACAACATTTCAGTGGCAATTTCACTGCTGTGTTATTGTGCAATGACAATAAAGAAAGTTAATGTGTATGTTTACATTCATACCTATGGACAATTTTGGAGTTGCCAATTAACAGCTTGTTTTTGGAATGTGGGAGGAAACTGGAGTACCCACATTCACACATGCACGGGGAGAACATGCAAATTCAACACAGAGATGGCCGAGGGTGGAATTGAACCCTGGTCTCCTAGCTGTTAGGTCTGTGTGCTAACCACTTGACCGCTGTGTTGCTGCCACCAAAAACATACAGGGAGGTAATTCTTCAGTTTTTGAAGTCTTTGAAAGGTTTCCATAAATCCAGATCCAGCAGTACTTTCTGGAACACCATAAAACTGGATGACGGGGTCTTGGGGAACCGCAGGTCTCGTGCATACGGCAGTCCCATCAGATAGTAGCAGGCATGGCTAAGATCCCCAAGAGTGCTGTGGACGGTGCTGCCCTCAATCACTATGCCATCTTTTCTTGAATGCTGGTTGGTCCATCCCCGGCATCCTGCAGACATTGTAAAGACAGCTGTTAGGAGTTCACGTTCAACTTGCACGTCACAAGAGAAGTAGCACGTACTGTCTTTTGTTGTCCACAGTTGCTTTATGGCATACAAAAAGCAGCTCCATCTTTGTGTGCAGTAAAGAAAAAACAACTGTACTGCAGCTGTGCATTTGAGATTACATTTGCTAAAATTTTAAAACCTTGAAAAGCATAAAAAGTACAGTAGTATACCAACCTCAAAGTCCTGGAAAAGGGCACTAGCATCTCCTGCAAGACGGTCAATAAGGCATCGGATGACAACGTCCCTTGTTTGCTCATGTTGGATTCCATCTGCCAAACAGAAAGTGTTTAAAGTAACAAAAAGCAACACTACACATTGAAGCAGTGCTTTGATTTACTAGAAAAACTTAAGTCTCAAACATTTCTATAGAAATTACATGAGAGGGAAGTTTGTAAGTAGTGATGGCAGCAAAAAAAACTCAGACCTAAAATTTTTCCAGGCGCGTGAATATAACTGGATATTGTGGTGCGGTGTGCAAAGGATGTGAGAGATTGAGGCACAGAAAACTAAGGAAGAAAAACCAAAAACTGTTCAAGTGGCTGTATGTAAGATTGTGGCTATTGTGGCTGTTGCTGGAGTGAAATAAAAATATCTGTATTGCAACTAGCAGCAGGAATGAAGCGGCAGTATCTGTTGTCACAGTGATATCTATTCAGGCTTGTGTAGCTTAAGCAGGTAGGATGGACGAGTATTTTGCTTCTTACTCTCAGTCACAGTAACTAAAAGCAGCGGTCATGTCAGTCAGGTGCTGTGCGTGTTATTATTTTACTTTCACCGCCCTGACATTGTGTCTGTGCGCTGTGCACCTGCAGAAGGCTTGTTGTCAGATCTTTATTTCAAATTAACATGTTTTCTTATTTGCTGACGACAGACATATTGTGCAATATTTTGTGTCCTTCGTACATACGTATAGTTCCTTTTAGAAAGACTGGAGGAAAGGATGAGTAATAAATAGGAGGGAGAGATAAATGTTAGCTGTATGATGTGAACAGAGAATGGAGAGAAATGTGAATAAGACAGGTGGAATGATGACTATTGCAGGTAACGTACAAATTGAATAGGTGGAGGATGGTTTTAATACCTGAAGTAGAATGTTCGTCTGTGCTTGAATTCTTGCTCTGACAACGTTTTTCTTCGCTGGAAACAAGGACATCAGTTTTGGTGTCCTTTCGTCTCCCTTCTGGCACCTTCCTCTCCTGAAAGAGGCATATGAAAGAAGAGACAAAAGAATCAGTGACAACAAAAACAGAAGTGCATACTTACGTATAACTGTGAAACATACAGTAGTTGTTTACAGTCCATAATGTGTTTGACACAAAAAATCCAAATACTCACCTGTGAGACATTAAACAAGGTAGGCCACCTGAGCTTCATGTCACTGATGCTCATTTGTATGTCGTATGTTCCTCTATGTGCAAAAGTTCAGCACATCAAGTCCTTAATGACTGGGCTGTCTCTCTTCTTTAATTGGTGATTAGTTGGTTTTGGTTCTGCTCCTGGAGGATAGCGAGGAAGAATACCACTTCACCACTGTTCCATGTTTTAAGGGAACAAGGACATCTTAAATGAAGACAAGGTACTTACAGCCACAACCATAAATACGGTGCTTGACTTGGTAATGCTTGAGAAGCTCCCCTTTTGAAGTATCCTCCAATGTGCAGCGCCTACATTGCCAGGCCACGGGCCGCCACCTTAAAAAGGAGCATAAACAGTGTTAGGATGGTTTGTTTTTCAAAGTGCTGTCTAATTTCATGTACATAGTTTTTGGATTGCGTTTTAAATCCACAGTTCTGAAGAAGGAGAAAACCCATGCATGCACGGGGAGAACATGCAAACTCCACACAGAGATGGCCGAGTGTGGAATTGAACTGGCATCTTTTAGCTGTGAGGTCTGCACGCTAATCACTCGCCTGCCAAAAATGCACATTGATATTAATTATATCTCCAAATATAATTACAGGAAAACATGCAGTAATTCATAATTCGAATAAATATTTTGTATATAAAACCATGAATAAATAATTTGAATGAATACTTTTGCCCATCTCTGTGTGGAGTTTGCATGTTCTCCCCGTGCATGCGTGGGTTTTCTCCGGGTACTCCGGTTTCCTCCCACATTCCAAAAACATGCAAATTTAATTCTAAGTAGACTCCAGCACCCCCCGCGACCTTCGTGGGGGTGAGCGGTAGAAAGCGAATGTTGAATACTCTTGTATTCCATTTGTAATGAGCTCCGGAAGTACCTCGGCTGTTCCCACAAGAGCTTCCCGTCGGAGCATATCGACATCACGTCATGTTACAAAAACAAAGTAAAACTAAGCAAAACACGGCGTACACACAAAGAGAGCGCGGTTAAAAGCTTAACTTTTCCGGTTCGATGGTCCGTTACCTGTTAAAGTATGTTCGCCCAACGAGCCATGTTAGCTGAGCAATTCGGTGGCTAGCAAACATAGCTAAAGTTAGCTTACGCACAACAGAATAGCGGTGACATTAAAAAAACAACACCCAGCGTAGTTGAAGGAAGACGGGGTCGGTATTAGTTTAAAAATTGCAAGTGCTCTACTTACCGATGTATTGTCGTCCATATAACTTGCCGTGCTTGCCGTGTCTTGATACCTTCGCTGGTGTTGTGCTGCCGGAAACTGCGCCATAGACCTCTCATAACTCCACCCCTTTGGACGCGAAGGGGGCACGTCATGACGGTCTACGTCACCAAGCTTAAGCGCTGGACTTAAGCATTTATTTATGTAAGCGATTAAATGATTTTCAGAGGATTTACTAAGTTAGTAAACTTTATTATGTTATATTTAATAAGGCTCTGGGTCATTTTCTGAGTGTAGTATTTTGTACATCATTCTAATCGGTCAGATCCATTCGACAACCATTTGTTTACGTTTTATTCTGAAGCAGTGCGTTGCAGTGTGTGGAATGCATTGGAACATTTTGCTCTTTATGGAAAAGTGGTTGGCTCTTAAAAGAGCCGTTGTGGTGAATCCACTGCAGATTTGCAGCGTTTTCTCGGCGGAAGTTGAGATAGAGCGTCTCAATTCCCCTCTCGTTGACATGGCAACCGCCGGCAAGCAAGTCGTGGGCGGAGATGTTGGAATGCGGGATGCGCTTCATGCCGCGTTGTCGGAGTAAGCCGCCAAGGACTCGGTTAATCCTTTTCCTCGCATTGCCATCGTTATGGTGATAGTTGCACTTGCAGCTTATTTATACAGTGAGCATGCAATGCCATTGGTGAGTTTTCCCTCAGTTCGTCCAGGTAAACATGGTTTGGTTTAATTCGCCCAATTTCAAATTACATTCATTCCGCCAATAGCTGATCGATTGATAGGTGAGTGAGGCAGGATTGGTCAATTTAAAAAATAATAACCCGCCCAACTTTCACATTACATTCAATCAGACGATCGCTGATAGGTTGTTTGTTTGGTGACTTACGATTGGTCAATTATCCAAAGGCGGAGCCTGACAGATTGGTTTTGTGAGCTACGATTGGTCAGTTCTTCAACGGTGTGGTGCATGGTGCTATAAAAGCTGCTGCGCGTGCCCACCTCCCCCCCTTTTCTGCTCGACCGAACAGAAAACTTTTCGAGAGAACGCATTTTGCATTGCTTCAGACAAAGACAAAGACAAAGACCTACATTCAGACCTACAGGACCTACATTCGACGGAAACTGCAGTTTTCCATTGTGTTGGACTTCATCTGCTGACATAGAGGTGAGTTTTTTATTTAATAGACTTAGTAAACTGAAATATATTCATTTGTAAGAATGATCCCCATCGCAGGAATGCACGTCCGGTTGGAGCTTAACTCCATTTTGTTTTTTCTTCGGCTTTTTCTCCACATGTGTATAATTTTATGTATTTGTATGTTGTCGTTGGTGTAGCCGCAAGGTAACTGCATGTTTGGGATACACTAACGGTCCGAACTTAACTCAATATAGCTCAAGTTATATTCGGCGGTGCTGCACGTAGGCCGCTTGTTCAGGATACACGAACGGTCGGAGCTTAACGCTGTATAGCGAAAATTATATTCGTTGTTGCCGCACCTTAAACGAGCCGTTAGCGGGCAAATTGGCGGCACTGATGACAAAGGCCCCGAAATGGCGTCGTCGTTAATGGCGTCGTTGATGCCACAGGCCACAAAATGGCGGTCGCCCCCCCCCCCCCGCGCCATCTTATCGCAGCCGGCGGGGAGAAAATAAATTCTCACGGATGTTAAAAGTATGGGAGTATTTTACACCTAAAGGTAACGATTTTGTGACCTGTGCTAAATGAAGGTAGCTACCATAAAAGCACCATTAAGCACCTGGGATTTGCTTGTGTGGAGAAGCCACCGCACCGTAGGTTTTCAACTTTTTTAGCTTTCTCTGTTTCCAATGATTTTAACCCTGTCATTCATCTAAACCACTACCGCGTTGCGGAGGAGAAGACGTCCACCTGACGTTTTCTTCATTTTTCTTGTTTCCAATGATTAATCCCGTCATTCAGCCAAAGGGCCACACCCAAGTGTGCATGTGCCCACTCAAACGCACACAATATGAAGGGGGTGGGGGAAGATAGTGCTCTTGCAGTAAAACACACAGCTAGTGTTTATTTATTTATGTTGTTTTCTGCATAATAGTTGTATTTATTGACAAAGTTTGATTTATCATTGTATCTCTGTGTGGAGTTTGCATGTATTCTGTGCGTGTGTTTCTCCGTGTACCCCCCCCCACTGGCGACTCCAAATTGTCCATAGGCATTAATGTGACTGTTAATGGTTGTCTCTGACCCATGCGTGGCTGGTGACCAGGGTGTAGTCCACCTCTTGCCAGAATACAGCTGGGGTAGGCTCCAGCATGCCCACGACCCTTGTGAGGTTAAGCAGCACAGAAAATAAATGGATTTATTCATTCATTTTCTACCGCTGCTGCAGGCGTCTATCCCATTTGTATTCAGGCGAGAGGCGGGTACATCCTGGTTGTCAACCAATCACAGGGCACATAGAGACAACCATTTATACTCACTTTCATTTGACCCCCACCCCACACACACACACTCCATATTGTCTGTGGCCATGAATGTGACTGTGAATGGTTGTCTATGCGCCCTGTGTTTTGCTGGTGACCGGGATGTAGTCCACCTCTCGCCTGAATATAGCTGGGGTAGGCTCCAGCATGCCCGCGACCCGTGAGGATAGGCAGTACGTAAAATGTATGGATATGTTCATTCATTTTCTGCTGCTGCTGGAGTCTATCCTAGTTGTATTCGGGCGAGAGGAGGGGTACATCCTGGTTGCTAGCCAATCACAGGGCACATATAGACAACCATTCACACCCACTTTCTTGCCTATGGACAATATGGCATCGCCAATGGGGGGGCACGGAGAAAACCCACGCACACACGGGGTAACCAGAGAGCATGGGAAAGAGCATTTAGAAGCTTAAGTACATGGCGTGTGAACTGACATCGATTTCATTGTTTTCTTTTAGATGCCACGAAAGAAGGGTTTCCGTATGCGACGCACACCCAGGGCTGCCCAAGCTGTTGACTGTGCAGTTGCAACAAAAGGTAGGGAAGAAGTATCTTCACTGTCAACAGTGGAGGTACCAACAGGTGGGTTACAAAAGGTGGTCAAAGGGTCATTTCATCAAGGCAATACAAGGTTTAAGTATGCAGGAACACAGTGTATGGCGATTGCCTTCTGTGCCACTGCTTTACACAGTATTAAAAATGTCTTGTTGTGGGATACTGCTGATCTTGACATGGCTGTTGTTGAAGGCGATCAGTTGTATACCACTCTTAGGGAACGTGGCGTAATTTGTCACCCATCACACTTTTTGTGTGCCACAGAATTGCCCAAACAGGAGGTGATTGCTGGACACAAATTTAAGTTTTGTATGAAGAATGATTATGCTTCAGGTGATGTCAATGTAGTTTCTGGCTATTATATTGAAAACGGGATTCATGTCACTTTGCATGATGGTTTGCAAACAATGTTTGGTAAGTACAGCACGTGCATTCTTACAGTTTGCCAAAGTAGTTGTGCCATCATTTGTGATGCTGGTCAGTATTGTCTGGTAGATTCACACTCGCGCAGCTGTAATGGCATGGTTTGCAGTGATGGAACCAGTGTTGTTCTGTCTTTTGGTAGTCTCGATGACCTTGCTAATCACATTAGCAATTTGGCTGCAGGGTTTGGTGGAACAGAGAAACTTTTTGAGATAGCTGGTGTTGCTGTGACTGTTTTGTCTGATAGAAAACGTCACTTGGCGATGTCTGATGTTTCCAAAAAGTTAAAAATGGCTGACATTTCAAGTACAAGTACATCTGATGTTGAAGTAGTCAGTGTCGTTGCCACACAGCATGATTTTTGTCCAGTGCCTCGAGTGGACTGCCAGGTTGTCTGCCAACTTTTGAACATTGATTGTGAGGTCAACATTGTGCCTATCACTTTGCGTGTTGGACCCCTAGGAACGCCATGTAAAAAGGAGAGCATTGTTGCTGATGGCAACTGTTTTTTCCGTGCCATATCACAAGCGGTGAGTGGCACACAGAAAAATCACAGGAAAATTAGACTCCATGTGGTTAAACATATGGAAAAGCACTGTGAAGATTACGAGAAGCTTCTCAGGAGTGAGTACAGTTGTTTGGCAGAATATATTAGTGTTTCCAAAATGAAATATGTCAATAGCTGGGCAACTGAGGTGGAAATTCAGGCAGCAGCGGATAGCTTAGGAATAAATATCTTCACTTTTTACGGTGGTCGTTGGTTGAGATATAGTTCGTCAGAATCCAGTCGTGGGATTTATTTGGACAACTCGAGTGGTAATCACTACGAGTGTGTGACATGTGTCAATGAGGGTCAGTTAGGAAGTTGCTTTGGCATTTGTCAGAATAGTACAGCTCAGGTCGGTCAGTATGGTACCAGGTCACATCGGCATCAAGTAATTTGCGCCGATAGTGAAGTAGCAGTTGGTTGGAATGATGTTGTTGAAACAGGCAAAGAAAAACATCAGTCCTTGGTTCCACTTATAAGCCCATCCAAATATTTTAAAAAGAAGAGGGCACTGGCCCAAAAATCCAAATATGTAGCAGAAATGTTGGAAAGGGAGAAGAAGATAACAATGAGTGTAAAAAAATACAAAGAACAAGCTGTCTTTAGGCAGAGAATGAAGTCAAGGAGTGTAGCAAAATATAGAAGCGATGTAGTGCATCAAAACATAGTTAAAACATCTAGCATCACAAAGTATAGAAGGGACAGCTTGCACAGGGACAGAGTCAAGACACGTATCATCCAAAAGTATAAAAGTGACAGCTTGTACAGGGACAGAGTCAAGACACGTAGCATCCAAAAGTATAAAAGTGACAGCTTGTACAGGGACAGAGTCAAGACACGTAGCATCCAAAAGTATAAAAGTGACAGCTTGTACAGGGACAGAGTCAAGACATGTAGCATCCAAAAGTATAAAAGTGACAGCTTGTACAGGGACAGAGTCAAGACATGTAGCATCCAAAAGTATAAAAGTGACAGCTTGCACAGGGACAGAGTCAAGACATGTAGCATCCAAAAGTATAAAAGTGACAGCTTGCACAGGGACAGAGTCAAGACACGTAGCATCCAAAAGTACAAACGTGACAGCTTGCACAGAGACAGAGTCAAGGCGCAGAGTGTCCAAAAATATAAAGTAGATACAAGGCACCGGGCCATTGTCAAACTTGCCGGTATAGAGAAGTATCACAGTAACTTGGAGCACAAAATGCGTGTAATGGCAGATGTGAAGGCACGAAGGCATGCTGCAAAGTTGCGAGAGGAAGAATTTGATGTTGTTGTAGAGAATTTTTTAGAGAAAGTGAAGAATGGGCCCCAGTTTGTCTGCTGTGTGTGCCATAGGTTGATGTTTAAACATCAGGTCCTGCAGTGTGACAGAGAGCATTACAGCAAAAGTGCAAGTGCTTCTCTTGTGAACACGTGCATTAGTGAGGATTATTTACACAAATGTAGTGCAGAGTGCACGGTGCCTTGTTTGTTGGTGGAGTCTGGTAGAGGGCAGCTGTGGATTTGCTACACTTGCCATTACAAGATAAGCAAAGGGGAATTCCCACCTGAATGTGTGTCAAATAATTTGGGGGTGGACCCGATTCCTCCTGAGCTGGATTGTCTGAACAGTTTAGAGCAGCATTTAATTGCACTAAATATCCCCTTCATGAAAATGCTTGCACTGCCTAAAGGGGGGCAAAATGGTGTCCACGGGCCTGTGACTTGTGTTCCGGCCAATGTTGTAGAAACGACAAATTTGTTGCCACGGTCCAATATGGAAGGCTCTATGCTCCGTGTCAAGCTCAAAAGAAAGTTAACTTACAAAGGACACTACGAGTACCATTTTGTTGACAGCATGCACATTCGAGAAGCCTTGAGATATTTAAAAGAGTCAAATGTGCATTATGAAGATATAGAGTACAACGAGGAGTGGGTCAATGACTTTTGTAGGGAACCTGATGCCTCTCAGGTGGAGGACAGTGTTCCTGCAGTAGATGTCACACCGCCTCTAGATGCAGAAGATGAGCTTCTCCACGATAGACAGCAGCACTGCATGTTTCAGGACACATGTTTGATGCCAGTAGACATTGGTCAGGAAGCGCTAGATCAGTATTACGACAATATATTGAATGTGGCTCCGGCAGAAGGCAATAATCCTGTGAGGTTGCTTTCTGACCATTCAAATGAAGCTCGATGTTTCCCAGTGTTGTTTCCACGCGGCCGTTTCACGTTTCATGACACTCGACAATATAGGCTGACGGCGTCTCGATATTTCAATAATCGTATCATGCATGCTGATAAGCGGTTTGGGCAGAATGTGGAATACATATTCTATGCTCAGTATTTGTGTGAACTTCTGCAGGTGGTGTCGAGCATTTCCATTGCCTTACGCAAAGGAATTGCTGGTTTGGTGGCAAAAATGGCCAAAGATTTGTTGACCAACGATGAGTCGTTAAAGACATTGTTGGAATGTGACCAGGGCTATCGTTTTCTGAAGCCCATCAGAGGCACTCCAGCCTTTTGGCAGAGTACGCAGCGCGATATTTTGGCCTGTGTGCGTCAGCTTGGTGTTCCCACATGGTTTTGCTCTTTTTCGTCTGCTGATTTACGGTGGCAAAACTTGTTAGACTGTGTTTTGAGGCAAGAGGGCCGAACGCAAACGGCTGCAGAGTTGGAGTGGGCGGACAGGTGTGATTTGTTGAGACGGAATCCTGTGACTGCTGCACGGATGTTTGATTTCCGGTGGCATGTCTTTCTCAGAGAGGTGATAATGTCTTCGAGCCAACCGATTGGCAAAGTAGTCGACTATTTTTACCGGGTGGAATTTCAGCAGCGTGGTTCCCCACATGTACATTGTTTGTTCTGGGTCGAGAATGCCCCACGTATTGAAGTGAACTCAGATGAAGAAGTCACAAATTTTATTGATAGATATGTTACTTGTGAATTGCAGACACAGGATGAAGGATTGACAGAGACAGTGTCTTCCGTCCAGCAGCATTCAAAGAGACACTCTAAAACGTGCAAGAAGAAAAACACAGTGTGTCGTTTCGGTTTTCCCAAACCCGTGTCAGGACGAACATTTATTAGCCATCAGTTAGACGGACAGGGACAAAAAACATGCACTTGTCAGGTTAGCCAATCAACCGGAGTTAAAACATGCACATGTCCTAAAGCGTCCCAAAATGCCGCAAACATGAAAGCAGAAGAGGCGTCGGAAATCATAAAATCCATTAAAACAGCCCTGGCTGACGAGAACCACGCATATCAAAGTGTGGAACATTTGTTCCATAGTCTCGGTATAACCCAAAATACTTTTGAGGCCGCACACCGCCGCTTGGGTCGTCGTACGGAAGTGATAGTGAAGCGTCAAATTAATGAGGTTTGGATCAATCCATACAGCAAACCTCTGCTTAAATGCTGGAATGCTAATATGGACATCCAGTATGTCGTTGATGCGTATGCGTGCGTGGTTTACATAATCTCGTATATTTCTAAAGCTGAGAGGGAGATTGGATTGCTGCTGAGTAATGCCCAGAAAGAAGCATCCAAACAGGCAAACGTCAGTGCCAAAGATGCTTTAAAAAGCCTTGGCAGTGTGTACTTGCACAATAGAGACGTGTGTGCACAAGAGGCCGTTTACCGGGTGACAAATATGCATCTTAAAGAATGCTCGCGCAAAGTAGTTTTTGTTCCAACAGGGGACAATGTGGTCAAAATGAGTTTGCCTGTGAGTGTTTTGCGTCAAAAAGCTGCATCGGCCGAATTAACAACGGAAGACATGTGGATGACCAGCATTGTCGACCGTTATAAAAACAGACCAAACGACGACACGTTTAATGACATGTGCTTGGCACAATTTGCTTCGGAATACCGCATCATTAGCAAAAACGAAAGGTCGGCGTCCAAAATAGAACTTAAAAACAACTACGGACATGTGACAAAACGTACACGGACCAAACCTGCCGTAGTACGCTCTGCGCGCTTTTCAGAAACCAAAAACCCCGAGTTGTATTATCGTAGCCTTTTGCAGTTGTATCTGCCATACCGGGTGGATTTGCAGTTAAGACCTGCCAACTGCCCAACATTTGAAGAGTTTTATGACAATGGTGCGGTCCGATTAAATGATGGGTCGATGCATTCTGTTCGATCCATAGTGGAAACAAATAAACAACATTTCGACAACGACGGGGATGAACTGGACAGCATCCAAAGATCTATTGATCACAGCGGTGTTGCTGAGGATGCGTGGTGTCTGCTGTGTCCAGAACAAGAATTGGAAAGGCTGCAGTGCGAAGAAGAACGCCGGAAAAAACAGCAGTTGGTCGAAGAAGAGGCAGAAGTAATACCTGACTTGGCAAATGAAAATAGAACCGCTCTAAACTTACAAAAGCAAAAGTCAATGAGTCGAAATGATGGCTTGGCATTGATCCGCTCCCTAAATAATACTCAAATGGACATTTTTTACAAAATTCGACAGTGGTGCCTTGATAAAATAGGTGGGAGAAAACCCGAGCCATTGCACTTATTCATCACAGGCGGTGCCGGGACAGGAAAAAGCCACCTAATTAAAGCCATCCAATATGAGGCTACCAGGTTGTTGTCAACAACGTGTCGGCAACCGGACAATATTTCTGTCTGTCTAGCTGCACCAACAGGGATTGCTGCTTACAATTTGAATGCCACAACAATACACAGCACATTGAGCATCGGCAAGGATACCCGTTTGCCTTACACACCACTGGGTGAGGAAACGGTGAATTCCTTGCGTGCCAAGTTCGCGGACCTCCAAATTTTGATTATCGATGAAATATCGATGGTTGATCACAAGTTGTTGACGTACATTCATGGTAGGCTCCGACAAATTAAGCAAACCGGTGACTATGCTGCATTTGGCAACGTCAGCATCATCGCCGTCGGTGATTTTTACCAGTTACCGCCAGTCAAAGGAAAGCCTCTCTATGTCGAAGACGCCACTTTCAACTTGTGGACAAATCTTTTCAGTGTTGTCGAACTGACAACGATAGTCCGGCAAAAAGATAATCAGTTTGCTGCATTGCTAAATAGACTACGCAAACATCCAAAAGGCGCGGCGTTGTTGGAAACAGACATAGAACTTTTGAAACAGCGCGAAACAGGTGAGGTCAGCTCTGCGTTACATGTGTTTCCAACCAATCAACAAGTCAACGAGTACAATCTAAAACAGCTTTTCAGGATCTGTCCGGAGTACACGACGATAAAAGCTGAGGATTTCAGCCAAAACAAAAAATCCGGTAACTTAGAAAGAAAAGTAGGGCACCACAGCAAAGTTTACAACACGTGTTTAGAGGAAACTCTGCACATCGCTAAAGATGCACGTGTAATGCTTTGCAAAAACATTGATATTGACGACGGCTTAGTTAACGGGGTTAGTGGCACTGTCTCTGAGGTTCTTTTCCAAAAGGATGACACATTTCCGAGTAGGATCTATATAAAGTTTGATGATGCCAAAGTAGGTAAACAAAGACGCGCACAAACTACTAATGAGTCCGTCACGCTAAAAGACAGTACATTTATTCTGCCAGAGGAAGAAAAAGTAACAAAAAGTGGTGGCATGCGTCGCCAGTTCCCTCTGAAGCTCGCTTGGGCTTGCACGGTACATAAAGTCCAGGGTGTTACCGTGAGCAATGTAGTTGTGTCTCTAGACAGGGTGTTTTCCGCAGGGCAGGCGTATGTCGCATTGAGTCGAGTCACGGCCTTAGACGGTTTGATTATTGAAAAGTTTAATGCCAAAAAAATTTACTGTAACGATGCCATTAAGAATGCTGTAGGTAGGATGCCAGCATTTTTGACAGAAAGTGAACCAACACAAACAAATGCACAACCACCACATCTCACAATGTATGTGATGAATGTCCAAAATTTGACAACACATGCGTCAGATTTGGCAGCATGTACACAGCACCTGCAGCCTAACTGCATCGCTGTGACAGAAACGTGGCTGCCAACGGCATGTACACCCAGGAGTGTAACCATTCCTGGGTATCATTTTCATAGCCAACCACGATGTTTGTCTTACTCCAGCAGTAACCCTGCTTTGGTAGAATTACAAGGGCAACAGCATGGCGGAGTTGGCATGTACATTGCAGACCACCTGCACTGTAGTGTTGTCTCCGCCCCAAACTTCAACTTGGAAGTTTTACTGGTGAACTGCTCCTCACCCAGTGTGTTAATAGCAGTTGTGTATCGACCACCCTCCTATCCAATGGCGTTGTTTCAAGGTCACCTTGGCACGCTGCTGGATTGGTTGCACCAGAAGTACGCCAGCATTGTGGTACTGGGAGATTTTAATGAAAATTTGTTAAAATCTTCCACTATCAGCACATTCATGGCTAGGAAAGGGTTCAGCCAGTCAGTCAAACATCCTACCACAGAAAAGGGTACACTAATTGACCACGTATATGTCAAAACATCACACTTTGATGTAGAATCAGTTGTGATGCCCACTTATTTCAGTGATCATGAAGGGATTTTGTGCTCTTTTAGACACAAAATGTAAAACGCACACACACGCACATACACATTCTACTTCAGCGTTCTTCTGGCAGTCTTATGGTCTAGTGTATAGTGTAAAATAGGTTTAGGTTCAACCAGTGGACAATGTGCAATCCACGAGTTTACTTGCCCAACGAGAACGGTGGATTGTATTAGTCATAATCACTGGTCATAATTAAGATCCCAGTTTCTAGGTTTTAGGATAGGGAGTATTTTCCTTTTGTCAAACCAGTAAATTAACATGAAAATATTGTAAACATGAAAATATTGTAAACATGAAAATATTGTAAACATGAAAATATTGTAAACATGAAAATATTGTAAACATGTAAATATTGTAAACATGTAAATATTGTAAACATGTAAATATTGTAAACATGTAAATATTGTAACATCTGCATATATTTTAAATAGTATACATATTGTATATATGTAAATATGTAAATATGTAAATATGTATATATGTAAATATGTATATATGTAAATATGTATATATGTAAATATGTAAATATGTAAATATATAAATAGTACCTGATGAAATGATCCCAGTGCTGCCTCACTCACCTGTCCTCTTGTCTTGATAGTTACCGGCTGTCTGCCTTAAAGTTAAATACTAAAGGGATTCAAACCCTTTTCAACAGTTATTTTTCTAACCAATTTGTATTAGTCAATCACTGGCGCAAAATTCGACCACTGGCCAAAATTAAGAATCAAAGGGATTAAAACTAAGACTTTTCTGAACACGTTGGTATTTTTCTAACCAGTGGACATTTTCCAATCCGCGAGTTTACTCTTCCGAGAACGGTGGATTGTGTTTGTCAATCACTGGCGAAAAATACGTTTTTCCAGACACGGTAATGCAAACAATGAGGGCAATGTAAATATGTAAATATGTAAATATGTAAATATGTAAATATGTAAATATGTAAATATGTAAATATGTAAATATGTAAATATGTAAATATGTAAACATGTAAACATGTAAATATGTAAATATGTGAATGTATATTGTGACTAACCTCTGCTCTTGTCTTTCTAGTTGCCGCCTGTCTTCAGTTCCACGCACAATCTTTATATTAAACATAGTAGCAGTAGAACTCCATGCGTATGTTAACATAGTAGCTGTAGAAGTGCATGCGTATGTTAACATAGTAGCTGTAGAAGTGCATGCGTATGTTAACAAAGTAGCAGTAGAAGTACATGCGTAGATTTAACATAGTAGCAGTAGAATAGCATAGAAGTAAAACTAATCCCATAAGTGCATCATACCAACTATTATAATAGCAATGTAGTGGTTTGCATGCATGTGAGTTTTCATCAACAGGACAAGACCCCTCTGACGGTGTGAGTGTCCTCTGACAAGAGCTGCATGTGGTAAGATATGGAGCTTTTTTCACTTTTCATATTGGTCAAATTCTGTTCATGTGTGAAACACTTGCCTTTTTTGCCACTTGACATTATACTCTTGTGATTTCTCCCGATACGTAAACTGGGCTCCAGACGACAAGTTAAACTTTGCTTTGTAGGTAAAATACATCTTGAAATGTTGCCAGTCACATAAACACTTTCTTTTTGACAAAGTAGCTTTAATTAGCTGGAAGTTGGAAACACCTCCACTATGCTTAATGGGACACAGAATCTTACATGAGTTTATGTTATGCAGGGGAAAATTGTTAACCTGTTAACCAAAATGTATGGGGGCCTTGTGCTTGTGCTACTAAAATAATACATAGAATGCCATGGTACTTGTAGTACAAAAAACCTTCCTCATGCTGTCTTCTTTGACTTTTTATATGATCATAGCAAGTTTACTAACGCATTTGCTTTCACTCTTTCTCTGACCTGTAGTGAATGCAGGCTGCTTCCAGAGGAGCTCCCACCGTTGCACCTTGACATCCACCCATTGCTGACTGGATAGGATACTGGCGATTCCGGGAACTGGTCATCGTGGGACTGCAACTGCTGATCCTTTCCTCCACCCATTCTTAACCCTCTGTCCTTTCTTCACCACTGTCTACCTACCATCTCTCAGTCATCCCTCTCAACCCAACCGGTCGAGACAGACGGCCGCCCCATAGAGCCTGGGTTCTGTCCAAGGTTTCTCAAAGAGTTTTTCCTTGCCTCCGTTGCCAAGTGCTTGCTCGTGTGGGGTTCAGTTGGTTCTCTTTCTAGATAACTTCCATATGATGATTAGAATTGGCACTATATCAAATAAATTGGCTTGACATAACTGCTTTTGTCATTTCTGCATGTTTAGTACATAACCCCACACGTGTTCATTCATAGTTTAGACAATCTACAATGTCAACTCGGTCTCTGCTGCTATCCTGCAAAACACTCCACCCACTTGGACCCTGGGTGGACCACAGAGATGCTTCACAGACCAAGGACCCAACCAGCAATCGTGGAGTCCACCAGCATGGCACATCAAAATATAGCTGGGATTGGTTCCAGCACACCTATGACCCATGTGGAGGATGAACAGCATAGAAGGATGTATAATGATGAATGTCAGCATAATTGTGTCCATAATTGACTGTGTGGCATGGTGTTATAACATATTGACAACTCTTTCAAAGGTGGGTATGTGGTCAGGTCCTGTTTGATGTCACAACTCTCTAAAAGTCATGGGACAGACAGACCATGTAGAATGTAGTTCTACTTTTCCGCAGGTTGGTGGCGCTATACAGTCTAAGGTGGGTACATGGTCATGTCCTGTCTGCCACCATAGAAAAAAATCAGACCATATAGAATGGAGTTATACAATTCAAACAGTTGGTGGCGCTATATGTACACAGTCAGACTGATTTTCCTTCCATGTGGAAGGAAATTACTGCAGATATACATTTCAACCAGTTGGTGGCGCTATAGAGTATGTACACAGTATAACAAGAGATTGACCAACACACCAAAAAAAAATTCAAGACAATCTGACCACGAATCAGGAAGTTACGGCAGATGTACATCTCTGCCTGTTGGTGGCGCTATACAGTATGTACACACACAGTCATAGACCAGAGTGTACCCCAGACCACCAGAAAAAATTTGAGGCAGATCCGACCATGCATAAGGAAGTTACGGCAGATATACATTTCCACCAGTTGGTGGCGCTGTGTTTTGAACATGGGTTCTGGAGCGTTAGGTGCGTCCTGTCATGATAGACGTCTCCACCAAAAATCATAGTGATACGTGCAACGGGTGGCGAGGGATAATGAATTGAAACTTCTAGGTGGCGCTAGTGTGTCAATTTAGATTGGTGTCACATGGGAGCACCACCAGGGCGCTCAGGCCTGGATTAAGGCCTGACGTGTAAGATTTCAGCAGCCTGTGACCTTCTGCAGGCAAAATATGAGCCTTCGATGGTCAATGGCGAAGGCTGACCATTCGCCGTGGCCACGCCCCCCACATGTGCTTTACACACATCATAGTCCATCAACTGACTTCATCAGTCTGTCAGTCAAACTGTGTATTGACTTTGATGTACATTGCTTCAAGGCAAGGCCAGACACCAGGCAGGGCCAGATAAAGTAAAAGTTAAGGTTAAAGTAAAAGTTTGGGGGCGTGCCACGCCCACATCCTAAGGAGCAGCCCAAAATCCTTCGCAATTTAACGTGGGCCATCCGTCTAGTGTCCGTTGATGCTACAACGGACTCATTCGGTCAAACCCCCTAGGAGGAGTTAGTCGAGATATGACCCCTACATCCTCCCCCAAATGGCCGCCGCCACCTAAAATGGCCGACTTCCTGTTGGTTTTAGAACATGGGTTCTTGAGACTTTTTTGTGCGTCCTGTCACGAGTGATGTCTCCTCCGAAAATCATGCCCATACGTGCAACGGGAGGCGAGGGATAATTATTTTAAAACTTGTAGGTGGCGCTAGTGAGTCAATTTGGCTTGGTTTCAAATGGGGGCCCCACCAGGGCCCTCAGGCCTGGAATCTGCCCCCCCTTATGAGATTTCAAGCCCATGCGACCTTCTGCGGGCGAATGATGACCCTTTCTTTGTAAATGGCGAGGTCTGAGCATTCGCCGCCAGGCCACGCCCACCACGTGCGCTTTTCCTGCATCATGGTCCATCAACAGGCTTCACCAGGCTGTCAGGCAGTGACCTTGTGACCCTGATGTTCATCTGATGAATCTCCTGGCAGAAAAGGCCTCATGTAGATCACACGCCTTTAGCCTGTCGCCAATAGGTGGCGCTGCGACAAAATCAGGAAGTGACCAACGGGGACCTTCGGGGCGGGGCCATGATCACATGTACCAAGTATGATGAAGATCTGACCACGTGGAACCAAGTTATTCACGTCTACAGTTACGCTCAGCGTGCAAGGCCCGGACATATGAAAATGGGCAAAATTTGGGGGCGTGCCACGCCCACATCGTATGGAATATCCCAAAATCCTTCGCAATTTAACGTCGGCCATCCGTCTAGTGTCCGTTGATGCAACAACGGACTCATTTGGTCAAACCCCCTAGGAGGAGTTCGTCGAGATACGACCCCAACTTCTGGCACGAAAAAGGCCGCCGCCATCCAAAATGGCCGACTTCCTGTTCGTTTTCCAATATGGGTTCTTGAGACTTTTTGGTCCGTCCTGTCACGATAGACGTCTCCACCAAGTTTCGTGACGATAGGTGAAACTGGTGGCGGGGGCCAATTTTTTCAAAAATTAAAGGTGGCGCTAGAGAGTCAATTTTGGAACATTGTTTTCGGGACCCCCACCAGATCGAAATTTTCGCCAGACCTGACGCGCTTGCAAAATTTGGTGAGTTTTCGGGCATGTTAAGGCCCTCAAAATGGCCGTCCTTTCGTCAGAATAATAATAAAAAAAAAAATAATAATAATAATAAAAAACGGAACGATTACAATAGGGCTTTCGCACTGGTCAGTGCTCGAGCCCTAATAAACGGAACGATAACAATAGGGCTTTCGCACTGGTCAGTGCTCGAGCCCTAATAATAATAATAATAAACATTACGATTACAATAGGGCTTTCGCACTGGTCAGTGCTCGAGCCCTAATTAAAACTGCAAGCAGTGATGAGCGGGCTCGAGCACCCCGACGCGCTCGGGGGTACGCGCGGGTCGGGGGTACGCGCGGGTCGGGGTCGCGCGCGCGACCGGATGGGCGCGCGGACGCGCCGTACGAAAAACCGCGGCGAGCGGATAAGCGGTAAGGGAGTCACGGCACTTGCAATTTTCCGCCAGGAGGGGGCGACAGCGGCGGCGAGGCGGGTGCGCGGTCACGTCCCGTCCGACACCGCGAACCGCCATAAAAAAATTCACGACGATCGGACCACGCGGTAGGTCCTTGCGGCGGATATACGTTTCCGCCTGTGGGTGGCGCTATAGAGTGGTTGGCCCACACGGTAACGGACCGGAGGGTACCCCGAACCAACAGAAAAAATTAGGGGCCGATCCGACCGTGCGTAAGGAAGTTACGGCAGATATACATTTCCACCAGTTGGTGGCGCTATAGCGTATGTACACACACAGTCATAGACCAGAGGGTACCCCAGACCACCAGAAAAAATTTGGGCCTGATCCGACCATGTGGATGGAAGTTACGGCTATATACATTTCCACCAGTTGGTGGCGCTATACAGTCTATGTACACACACAGTCATAGACCAGAGGGTACCCCAGACCACCAGAAAAAATTTGGGCCTGATCCGACCATGTGGAAGGAAGTTACGGCTATATACATTTCCACCAGTTGGTGGCGCTATAGAGTCTATGTACACACAGTATAACAGACCAGAGATTGACCCAACACACCAAAAAAAATTTCAAGACAATCTGACCATGAATCAGGAAGTTACGGCAGATATACATTTCCACCAGTTGGTGGCGCTGTGTTTTGAACATGGCTTCTGGAGCATTAGGTGCGTCCTGTCATGATAGACGTCTCCACCGAAAATCATAGTGATACGTCTAACGGGTGGCGAGGGATAATGAATTGAAACTTCTAGGTGGCGCTAGTGTGTCAATTTAGATTGGTGTCACATGGGAGCACCACCAGGGCGCTCAGGCCTGGATTAAGGCCTCACGTTTAAGATTTCAGCAGCCTGTGACCTTCTGCAGGCAAATGATGACCTTTTGATGGTCAATGGCGAAGGCTGACCATTCGCCGTGGCCACGCCCCCCACATGTGCTTTACACACATCATAGTCCATCAACTGACATCATCAGTCTGTCAGTCAAACTGTGTATTGACTTTGATGTACATTGCTTCAAGGCAAGGCCAGACACCAGGCAGGGCCAGATATGAAATGGTCAAAGTTTGGTGGCGTGCCACGCCCACATCCTATGGAGCGGCCCAAAATCCTTCGCAATTTAACGTGGGCCATCCGTCTAGTGTCCGTTGATGCAACAACGGACTCATTCGGTCAAACCCCCTAGGAGGAGTTCGTCAAGATACGACCCATACATCCGCCCCCAAATGGCCGCCGCCACCTAAAATGGCCGACTTCCTGTTGGTTTTAGAACATGGGTTATTGAGACTTTTTTGTGCGTCCTGTCACGAGTGATGTCTCCTCCGAAAATCATGCCGATACGTGCAACGGGAGGCGAGGGATAATTATTTTAAAACTTCTAGGTGGCGCTAGTGAGTCAATTTGGCTTGGTTTCATATGGGGGCCACACCAGGCCGCTCAGGCCTGGATTCTGACCCCCCCTATGAGTTTTCAAGGCCATGCGACCTTTTGCGGGCGAATGATGACCTTTTCTATGTAAATGGCGAGGCCTGAGCATTCGCCGCCAGGCCACGCCCACCACGTGCGCTTTTCCTGCATCATGGTCCATCAACAGGCTTCACCAGGCTGTCAGGCAGTGACCTTGTGACCCCGATGTTCATCTGATGAATCTCCTGGCAGAAAAGGCCTCATGTAGATGACACGCCTTTAGCCTGTCGCCAAAAGGTGGCGCTGCGACGAAATCAAGAAGTGACCTACGGGGACCTTCGGGGCGGGGCCATGATCACATGTACCAAGTATGATGAAGATCTGACCACGTGGAGCCAAGTTATTCACGTCTACAGTTACGCTCAGCGTGCAAGGCCCGGACATATGAAAATGGGCAAAATTTGGGGGCGTGCCACGCCCACATCGTATGGAATATCCCAAAATCCTTCGCAATTTAACGTCAGCCATCCGTCTAGTGTCCGTTGATGCAACAACGGACTCATTTGGTCAAACCCCCTAGGAGGAGTTCGTCGAGATACGACCCCAACTTCTGGCACGAAAAAGGCCGCCGCCATCCAAAATGGCCGACTTCCTGTTCGTTTTCCAATATGGGTTCTTGAGACTTTTTGGTCCGTCCTGTCACGATAGACGTCTCCACCAAGTTTCGTGACGATAGGTGAAACTGGTGGCGGGGGCCAATTTTTTCAAAAATTAAAGGTGGCGCTAGAGAGTCAATTTTGGAACATTGTTTTCGGGACCCCCACCAGATCGAAATTTTCGCCAGACCTGACGCGCTTGCAAAATTTGGTGAGTTTTCGGGCATGTTAAGGCCCTCAAAATGGCCGTCCTTTCGTCAGAATAAAAAACGGAACGATTACAATAGGGCTTTCGCACTGGTCAGTGCTCGAGCCCTAATAATAATAAATTAAAACTGCAAGCAGTGATGAGCGGGCTCGAGCACCCCGACGCGCTCGGGGGTACGCGCGGGTCGGGGGTACGCGCGGGTCGGGGGTACGCGCGGGTCGGGGTCGCGCGCGCGACCGGACGGGCGCGCGGACGCGCCGTACGAAAAACCGCGGCGAGCGGATAAGCGGTAAGGGAGTCACGGCACTTGCAATTTTCCGCCAGGAGGGGGCGACAGCGGCGGCGAGGCGGGTGCGCGGTCACGTCCCGTCCGACACCGCGAACCGCCATAAAAAAATTCACGACGATCGGACCACGCGGTAGGTCCTTGCGGCGGATATACGTTTCCGCCTGTGGGTGGCGCTATAGAGTGGTTGGCCCACACGGTAACGGACCGGAGGGTACCCCGAACCAACAGAAAAAATTAGGGGCCAATCCGACCGTGCGTAAGGAAGTTACGGCAGATATACATTTCCACCAGTTGGTGGCGCTATAGCGTATGTACACACACAGTCATAGACCAGAGGGTACCCCAGACCACCAGAAAAAATTTGGGCCTGATCCGACCATGTGGAAGGAAGTTACGGCTATATACATTTCCACCAGTTGGTGGCGCTATACAGTGTATGTACACACACAGACATAGACCAGAGGGTACCCCAAACCACCAGAAAAAATTTGGGCTTGATCCGACCATGTGGATGGAAGTTACGGCTATATACATTTCCACCAGTTGGTGGCGCTATACAGTGTATGTACACACACAGTCATAGACCAGAGGGTACCCCAGACCACCAGAAAAAATTTGGGCTTGATCCGACCATGTGGAAGGAAGTTACGGCTATATACATTTCCACCAGTTGGTGGCGCTATAGAGTCTATGTACACACACAGACATAGACCAGAGGGTACCCCAGACCACCAGAAAAAATTTGGGCTTGATCCGACCATGTGGAAGGAAGTTACGGCTATATACATTTCCACCAGTTGGTGGCGCTATAGAGTCTATGTACACACACAGACATAGACCAGAGGGTACCCCAGACCACCAGAAAAAATTTGGGCCTGATCCGACCATGTGGAAGGAAGTTACGGCTATATACATTTCCACCAGTTGGTGGCGCTATAGAGTCTATGTACACACACAGACATAGACCAGAGGGTACCCCAGACCACCAGAAAATTTTGTGGGCTGATCCGACCATGTGGAAGGAAGTTACGGCTATATACACTTCCACCAGTTGGTGGCGCTATAGAGTCTATGTACACACACAGTCATAGACCAGAGGGTACCCCAAACCACCAGAAAAAATTTGGGCTTGATCCGACCATGTGGAAGGAAGTTACGGCTATATACATTTCCGCCAGTTGGTGGCGCTATAGAGTCTATGTACACACACAGTCATAGACCAGAGGGTACCCCAAACCACCAGAAAAAATTTGGGCTTGATCCGACCATGTGGAAGGAAGTTACGGCTATATACATTTCCACCAGTTGGTGGCGCTATAGAGTCTATGTACACCCAGTATAACAAACCAGAGATTGACCCAACACACCAAAAAAAATTTCAAGACAATCTGACCATGAATCAGGAAGTTACGGCAGATATACATTTCCACCAGTTGGTGGCGCTGTGTTTTGAACATGGCTTCTGGAGCGTTAAGTGCGTCCTGTCATGATAGACGTCTCCACCGAAAATCATAGTGATACGTGTAACGGGTGGCGAGGGATAATGAATTGAAACTTCTAGGTGGCGCTAGTGTGTCAATTTAGATTGGTGTCACATGGGAGCACCACCAGGGCGCTCAGGCCTGGATTAAGGCCTCACGTTTAAGATTTCAGCAGCCTGTGACCTTCTGCAGGCAAATGATGACCTTTTGATGGTCAATGGCGAAGGCTGACCATTCGCCGTGGCCACGCCCCCCACATGTGCTTTACACACATCATAGTCCATCAACTGACATCATCAGTCTGTCAGTCAAACTGTGTATTGACTTTGATGTACATTGCTTCAAGGCAAGGCCAGACACCAGGCAGGGCCAGATATGAAATGGTCAAAGTTTGGTGGCGTGCCACGCCCACATCCTATGGAGCGGCCCAAAATCCTTCGCAATTTAACGTGGGCCATCCGTCTAGTGTCCGTTGATGCAACAACGGACTCATTCAGTCAAACCCCCTAGGAGGAGTTCGTCGAGATACGACCCCTACATCCTCCCCCAAATGGCCGCCGCCACCTAAAATGGCCGACTTCCTGTTGGTTTTTGAACATGGGTTCTTGAGACTTTTTTGTGCGTCCTGTCACGAGTGATGTCTCCTCCGAAAATCATGCCGATACGTGCAACGGGAGGCGAGGGATAATTATTTTAAAACTTCTAGGTGGCGCTAGTGAGTCAATTTGGCTTGGTTTCATATGGGGGCCACACCAGGCCGCTCAGGCCTGGATTCTGACCCCCCCTATGAGTTTTCAAGCCCATGCGACCTTTTGCGGGCGAATGATGAGCTTTTCTATGTAAATGGCGAGGCCTGAGCATTCGCCGCCAGGCCACGCCCACCACGTGCGCTTTTCCTGCATCATGGTCCATCAACAGGCTTCACCAGGCTGTCAGGCAGTGACCTTGTGACCCCGATGTTCATCTGATGAATCTCCTGGCAGAAAAGGCCTCATGTAGATGACACGCCTTTAGCCTGTCGCCAATAGGTGGCGCTGCGACGAAATCAGGAAGTGACCTACGGGGACCTTCGGGGCGGGGCCATGATCACATGTACCAAGTATGATGAAGATCTGACCACGTGGAGCCAAGTTATTCACGTCTACAGTTACGCTCAGCGTGCAAGGCCCGGACATATGAAAATGGGCAAAATTTGGGGGCGTGCCACGCCCACATCGTATGGAATATCCCAAAATCCTTCGCAATTTAACGTGGGCCATCCGTCTAGTGTCCGTTGATGCAACAACGGACTCATTTGGTCAAACCCCCTAGGAGGAGTTCGTCGAGATACGACCCCAACTTCTGGCACGAAAAAGGCCGCCGCCATCCAAAATGGCCGACTTCCTGTTCGTTTTCCAATATGGGTTCTTGAGACTTTTTGGTCCGTCCTGTCACGATAGACGTCTCCACCAAGTTTCGTGACGATAGGTGAAACTGGTGGCGGGGGCCAATTTTTTTTAAATTTCAAGGTGGCGCTAGAGAGCCAATTTTCGAACATGATATTTGAAACCCATAAAATATCAAATTTTTCGCCAGACCTGATGCGCTCGCCAAATTTGGTGAGTTTTCGGGCATGTTAAGGCCCTCAAAATGGCGCTCATTTTGGGAGAAGAAGAATAATAATAATTAAAACTGCAAGCAGTGATGAGCGGGCTCGAGCACCCCGACGCGCTCGGGGGTACGCGCGGGTCGGGGGTACGCGCGGGTCGGGGTCGCGCGCGCGACCGGACGGGCGCGCGGACGCGCCGTACGAAAAACCGCGGCGAGCGGATAAGCGGTAAGGGAGTCACGGCACTTGCAATTTTCCGCCAGGAGGGGGCGACAGCGGCGGCGAGGCGGGTGCGCGGTCACGTCCCGTCCGACGCCGCGAACCGCCATAAAAAAATTCACGACGATCGGACCGCGCGGTAGGTCCTTGCGGCGGATATACGTTTCCGCCTGTGGGTGGCGCTATAGAGTGTATGCGCCCACACGGTAACGGACCGGAGGGTACCCCGAACCAACAGAAAAAATTAGGGGCCGATCCGACCGTGCGTAAGGAAGTTACGGCAGATATACCTTTCCACCAGTTGGTGGCGCTATACAGTCTATGTACACACACTGTCATAGACAAGAGGGTACCCCAGACCACCAGAAAAAATTTGGGCCTGATCCGACCATGTGGAAGGAAGTTACGGCTATATACATTTCCACCAGTTGGTGGCGCTATACAGTCTATGTACACACACAGTCACAGACCAGAGGGTACCCCAGACCACCAGAAAAAATTTGGGCCTGATCCGACCATGTGGAAGGAAGTTACGGCTATATACATTTCCACCAGTTGGTGGCGCTATACAGTCTATGTACACACACAGTCATAGACCAGAGGGTACCCCAGACCACCAGAAAAATTTGTAGGCTGATCCGACCATGTGGAAGGAAGTTACGGCTATATACATTTCCACCAGTTGGTGGCGCTATACAGTCTATGTACACACAGTATAACAGACCAGAGATTGACCCAACACACCACAAAAAATTTCAAGACAATCTGACCATGAATCAGGAAGTTACGGCAGATATACATGTCCACCAGTTGGTGGCGCTGTGTTTTGAACATGGCTTCTGGAGCGTTAAGTGCGTCCTGTCTTGATAGACGTCTCCACCGAAAATCATAGTGATACGTGTAACGGGTGGCGAGGGATAATGAATTGAAACTTCTAGGTGGCGCTAGTGTGTCAGTTTAGATTGGTGTCACATGGGAGCACCACCAGGGCGCTCAGGCCTGGATTAAGGCCTCACGTTTAAGATTTCAGCAGCCTGTGACCTTCTGCAGGCAAATGATGACCTTTTGATGGTCAATGGCGAAGGCTGACCATTCGCCGTGGCCACGCCCCCCACATGTGCTTTGCACACATCATAGTCCATCAACTGACTTCATCAGTCTGTCAGTCAAACTGTGTATTGACTTTGATGTACATTGCTTCAAGGCAAGGCCAGACACCAGGCAGGGCCAGATATGAAATGGTCAAAGTTTGGTGGCGTGCCACGCCCACATCCTATGGAGCGGCCCAAAATCCTTCGCAATTTAACGTGGGCCATCCGTCTAGTGTCCGTTGATGCAACAACGGACTCATTCGGTCAAACCCCCTAGGAGGAGTTCGTCGAGATACGACCCCAACTTCTGGCACGAAAAAGGCCGCCGCCATCCAAAATGGCCGACTTCCTGTTCGTTTTCCAATATGGGTTCTTGAGACTTTTTGGTCCGTCCTGTCACGATAGACGTCTCCACCAAGTTTCGTGACGATAGGTGAAACTGGTGGCGGGGGCCAATTTTTTCAAAAATTAAAGGTGGCGCTAGAGAGTCAATTTTGGAACATTGTTTTCGGGACCCCCACCAGATCGAAATTTTCGCCAGACCTGACGCGCTTGCAAAATTTGGTGAGTTTTCGGGCATGTTAAGGCCCTCAAAATGGCCGTCCTTTCGTCAGAATAATAATAAAAAAAAAAATAATAATAATTAAAACTGCAAGCAGTGATGAGCGGGCTCGAGCACCCCGATGCGCTCGGGGGTACGCGCGGGTCGGGGGTACGCGCGGGTCGGGGTCGCGCGCGCGACTGGACGGGCGTGCGGACGCGCCGTACGAAAAACCGCGGCGAGCGGATAAGCGGTAAGGGAGTCACGGCACTTGCAATTTTCCGCCAGAAGGGGGCGACACCGGCGGCGAGGCGGGTGCGCGGTCACGTCCCGTCCGACGCCCCGAACCACCGTAAAAAAATTCACGACGATCAGACCGCGCGGTAGGTACTTGCGGTGGATATACGTTTCCACCAGTTGGTGGCGCTATACAGTCTATGTACACAGACAGTCATAGACCAGAGGGTACCCCGAACCACCAGAAAAAAATTCGAGCAGATCCGACCATGTGGGAGGAAGTTACGGCAGATATACATTTCCACCAGTTGGTGGCGCTATAGAGTGTATGTACACACACAGTCATAGACCAGAGGGTACCCCAAACCACCAGAAAAAATTTGGGCCCGATCCGACCATGTGGAAGGAAGTTACGTCTATATACATTTCCACCAGTTGGTGGCGCTATAGAGTCTATGTACACACAGCATAACAGACCAGAGATTGACCCAACACACTAAAAAAAATTTCAAGACAATCTGACCATGAATCAGGAAGTTACGGCAGATATACATTTCCACCGGTTGGTGGCGCTATAGAGTCTATGTACACACACAGTCATAGACCAGAGGGTACCCCAGACCACCAGAAAAAATTTGGGGCCGATCCGACCATGTGGAAGGAAGTTACGGCTATATACATTTTCACCAGTTGGTGGCGCTATAGAGACTATGTACACACACAGTCATAGACCAGAGGGTACCCCAAACCACCAGAAAAAATTTGGGCCCGATCCGACCATGTGGAAGGAAGTTACGTCTATATACATTTCCACCAGTTGGTGGCGCTATAGAGTCTATGTACACACACAGTCATAGACCAGAGGGTACCCCAGACCACCAGAAAAAATTTGGGGCCGATCCGACCATGTGGAAGGAAGTTACGGCTATATACATTTTCACCAGTTGGTGGCGCTATAGAGTCTATGTACACACACAGTCATAGACCAGAGGGTACCCCAAACCACCAGAAAAAATTTGGGCCCGATCCGACCATGTGGAAGGAAGTTACGGCTATATACATTTCTACCAGTTGGAGGCGTTATAGAGTCTATGTACACACAGCATAACAGACCAGAGATTGACCCAACACACCAAAAAAAATTTCAAGACAATCTGACCATGAATCAGGAAGTTACGGCAGATATACATTTCCACCAGTTGGTGGCGCTATACAGTCTATGTACACACACAGTCATAGACCAGAGGGTACCCCAAACCACCAGAAAAAAATTGGGGCTGATCCGACCATGTGGAAGGAAGTTACGGCTATATACATTTCCACCAGTTGGTGGCGCTATACTGTCTATGTACACACACAGACATAGACCAGAGGGTACCCCAGACCACCAGAAAAAATTGTGGCCCGATCCGACCATGTGGAAGGAAGTTGCGGCTATATACATTTCCACCAGTTGGTGGCGCTATAGAGTCCATGTACACACAGTATAACAGACCAGAGATTGACCCAACACACCAAAAAAAATTTCAAGACAATCTGACCATGAATCAGGAAGTTACGGCAGATATACATTTCCACCAGTTGGTGGCGCTGTGTTTTGAACATGGCTTCTGGAGCGTTAGGTGCGTCCTGTCATGATAGACGTCTCCACCGAAAATCATAGTGATACGTGTAACGGGTGGCGAGGGATAATGAATTGAAACTTCTAGGTGGCGCTAGTGTGTCAATTTAGATTGGTGTCACATGGGAGCACCACCAGGGCGCTCAGGCCTGGATTAAGGCCTGACGTGTAAGATTTCAGCAGCATGTGACCTTCTGCGGGCAAAATATGAGCCTTTGATGGTCAATGGCGAAGGATGACCATTCGCCGTGGCCACGCCCACCACATGTGCTTTACACACATCATAGTCCATCGACTGACATCATCAGTCTGTCAGTCAAACTGTGTATTGACTTTGATGTACATTGCTTCAAGGCAAGGCCAGACACCAGGCAGGGCCAGATATGAAAAAGGTAAAAGTTTGATGGCGTGCCACGCCCACATCCTAAGGAGCAGCCCAAAATCCTTCGCAATTTAACGTGGGCCATCCGTCTAGTGTCCGTTGATGCAACAACGGACTCATTCGGTCAAACCCCCTAGGAGGAGTTCGTCGAGATACGACCCCTACATCCTCCCCCAAATGGCCGCCGCCACCTAAAATGGCCGACTTCCTGTTGGTTTTAGAACATGGGTTATTGAGACTTTTTTGTGCGTCCTGTCACGAGTGATGTCTCCTCCGAAAATCATGCCGATACGTGCAACGGGAGGCGAGGGATAATTATTTTAAAACTTCTAGGTGGCGCTAGTGAGTCAATTTGGCTTGGTTTCATATGGGGGCCACACCAGGCCGCTCAGGCCTGGATTCTGACCCCCCCTATGAGTTTTCAAGCCCATGCGACCTTTTGCGGGCGAATGATGAGCTTTTCTATGTAAATGGCGAGGCCTGAGCATTCGCCGCCAGGCCACGCCCACCACGTGCGCTTTTCCTGCATCATGGTCCATCAACAGGCTTCACCAGGCTGTCAGGCAGTGACCTTGTGACCCTGATGTTCATCTGATGAATCTCCTGGCAGAAAAGGCCTCATGTAGATGACACGCCTTTAGCCTGTCGCCAATAGGTGGCGCTGCGACGAAATCAGGAAGTGACCTACGGGGACCTTCGGGGCGGGGCCATGATCACATGTACCAAGTATGATGAAGATCTGACCACGTGGAGCCAAGTTATTCACGTCTACAGTTACGCTCAGCGTGCAAGGGCCGGACATATGAAAATGGGCAAAATTTGGGGGCGTGCCACGCCCACATCGTATGGAATATCCCAAAATCCTTCGCAATTTAACGTCGGCCATCCGTCTAGTGTCCGTTGATGCAACAACGGACTCATTTGGTCAAACCCCCTAGGAGGAGTTCGTCGAGATACGACCCCAACTTCTGGCACGAAAAAGGCCGCTGCCATCCAAAATGGCCGACTTCCTGTTCGTTTTCCAATATGGGTTCTTGAGACTTTTTGGTCCGTCCTGTCACGATAGACGTCTCCACCAAGTTTCGTGACGATAGGTGAAACTGGTGGCGGGGGCCAATTTTTTCAAAAATTAAAGGTGGCGCTAGAGAGTCAATTTTGGAACATTGTTTTCGGGACCCCCACCAGATCGAAATTTTCGCCAGACCTGACGCGCTTGCAAAATTTGGTGAGTTTTCGGGCATGTTAAGGCCCTCAAAATGGCCGTCCTTTCGTCAGAATAATAATAAAAAAAAAAATAATAATAATAATTAAAACTGCAAGCAGTGATGAGCGGGCTCGAGCACCCCGACGCGCTCGGGGGTACGCGCGGGTCGGGGGTACGCGCGGGTCGGGGTCACGCGCGCGACCGGACGGGCGCGCGGACGCGCCGTACGAAAAACCGCGGCGAGCGGATAAGCGAAAAGGGAGTCACGGCACTTGCAATTTTCCGCCAGGAGGGGGCAACAGCGGCGGCGAGGCGGGTGCGCGGTCACGTCCCGTCCGACGCCGCGAACCGCCATAAAAAAATTCACGACGATCGGACCGCGCGGTAGGTCCTTGCGGCGGATATACGTTTCCGCCTGTGGGTGGCGCTATAGAGTGTATGCGCCCACACGGTAACGGACCGGAGGGTACCCCGAACCAACAGAAAAAATTACGGGCCGATCCGACCGTGCGTAAGGAAGTTACGGCAGATATACATTTCCCCCAGTTGGTGGCGCTATAGCATATGTACACACACAGTCATAGACCAGAGGGTACCCCAGACCACCAGAAAAAATTTGGGCCTGATCCGACCATGTGGAAGGAAGTTACGGCTATATACATTTCCACCAGTTGGTGGCGCTATACAGTCTATGTACACACACAGTCATAGACCAGAGGGTACCCCAAACCACCAGAAAAAATTTGGGCTTGATCCGACCATGTGGAAGGAAGTTACGGCTATATACATTTCCACCAGTTGGTGGCGCTATACTGTCTATGTACACACACAGACATAGACCAGAGGGTACCCCAGACCACCAGAAAAATTTGTGGCCTGATCCGACCATGTGGAAGGAAGTTACGGCTATATACATTTCCACCAGTTGGTGGCGCTATACAGTCTATGTACACACACAGTCATAGACCAAAGGGTACCCCAAACCACCAGAAAAAATTTGGGCTTGATCCGACCATGTGGAAGGAAGTTACGGCTATATACATTTCCACCAGTTGGTGGCGCTATACTGTCTATGTACACACACAGACATAGACCTGAGGGTACCCCAGACCACCAGAAAAATTTGTGGCCTGATCCGACAATGTGGAAGGAAGTTACGGCTATATACATTTCCACCAGTTGGTGGCGCTATAGAGTCTATGTACACACACAGACATAGACCAGAGGGTACCCCAAACCACCAGAAAAAATGTGGGCTTGATCCGACCATGTGGAAGGAAGTTACGGCTATATACATTTCCACCAGTTGGTGGCGCTATACTGTCTATGTACACACACAGTCATAGACCAGAGGGTACCCCAAACCACCAGAAAAAATTTGGGCTTGATCCGACCATGTGGAAGGAAGTTACGGCTATATACATTTCCACCAGTTGGTGGCGCTATAGAGTTTATGTACACACAGTATAACAGACCAGAGATTGACCCAACACACCAAAAAAAATTTCAAGACAATCTGACCATGAATCAGGAAGTTACGGCAGATATACATTTCCACCAGTTGGTGGCGCTGTGTTTTGAACATGGCTTCTGGAGCGTTAAGTGCGTCCTGTCATGATAGACGTCTCCACCGAAAATCATAGTGATACGTGTAACGGGTGGCGAGGGATAATGAATTGAAACTTCTAGGTGGCGCTAGTGTGTCAATTTAGATTGGTGTCACATGGGAGCACCACCAGGGCGCTCAGGCCTGGATTAAGGCCTGACGTGTAAGATTTCAGCAGCATGTGACCTTCTGCAGGCAAAATATGAGCCTTCGATGGTCAATGGCGAAGGATGACCATTCGCCGTGGCCACGCCCCCCACATGTGCTTTACACACATCACAGTCCATCGACTGACATCATCAGTCTGTCAGTCAAACTGTGTATTGACTTTGATGTACATTGCTTCAAGGCAAGGCCAGACACCAGGCAGGGCCAGATATGAAATGGTCAAAGTTTGGTGGCGTGCCACGCCCACATCCTAAGGAGCAGCCCAAAATCCTTCGCAATTTAACGTGGGCCATCCGTCTAGTGTTCGTTGATGCTACAACGGACTCATTCGGTCAAACCCCCTAGGAGGAGTTCGTCGAGATACGACCCCTACATCTTCCCCCAAATGGCCGCCGCCACCTAAAATGGCCGACTTCCTGTTGGTTTTTGAACATGGGTTCTTGAGACTTTTTTGTGCGTCCTGTCACGAGTGATGTCTCCTCCGAAAATCATGCCGATACGTGCAACGGGAGGCGAGGGATAATTATTTTAAAACTTCTAGGTGGCGCTAGTGAGTCAATTTGGCTTGGTTTCATATGGGGGCCACACCAGGCCGCTCAGGCCTGGATTCTGACCCCCCCTATGAGTTTTCAAGCCCATGCGACCTTTTGCGGGCGAATGATGAGCTTTTCTATGTAAATGGCGAGGCCTGAGCATTCGCCGCCAGGCCACGCCCACCACGTGCGCTTTTCCTGCATCATGGTCCATCAACAGGCTTCACCAGGCTGTCAGGCAGTGACCTTGTGACCCTGATGTTCATCTGATGAATCTCCTGGCAGAAAAGGCCTCATGTAGATGACACGCCTTTAGCCTGTCGCCAATAGGTGGCGCTGCGACGAAATCAGGAAGTGACCAACGGGGACCTTCGGGGCGGGGCCATGATCACATGTACCAAGTATGATGAAGATCTGACCACGTGGAGCCAAGTTATTCACGTCTACAGTTACGCTCAGCGTGCAAGGCCCGGACATATGAAAATGGGCAAAATTTGGGGGCGTGCCACGCCCACATCGTATGGAATATCCCAAAATCCTTCGCAATTTAACGTCGGCCATCCGTCTAGTGTCCGTTGATGCAACAACGGACTCATTTGGTCAAACCCCCTAGGAGGAGTTCGTCGAGATACGACCCCAACTTCTGGCACGAAAAAGGCCGCCGCCATCCAAAATGGCCGACTTCCTGTTCGTTTTCCAATATGGGTTCTTGAGACTTTTTGGTCCGTCCTGTCACGATAGACGTCTCCACCAAGTTTCGTGACGATAGGTGAAACTGGTGGCGGGGGCCAATTTTTTCAAAAATTAAAGGTGGCGCTAGAGAGTCAATTTTGGAACATTGTTTTCGGGACCCCCACCAGATCGAAATTTTCGCCAGACCTGACGCGCTTGCAAAATTTGGTGAGTTTTCGGGCATGTTAAGGCCCTCAAAATGGCCGTCCTTTCGTCAGAATAATAATAAAAAAAAAAATAATAATAAAAAACGGAACGATTACAATAGGGCTTTCGCACTGGTCAGTGCTCGAGCCCTAATAAAAAACGGAACGATTACAATAGGGCTTTCGCACTGGTCAGTGCTCGAGCCCTAATTAAAACTGCAAGCAGTGATGAGCGGGCTCGAGCACCCCGACGCGCTCGGGGGTACGCGCGGGTCGGGGGTACGCGCGGGTCGGGGTCGCGCGCGCGACCGGACGGGCGCGCGGACGCGCCGTACGAAAAACCGCGGCGAGCGGATAAGCGGTAAGGTAGTCACGGCACTTGCAATTTTCCGCCAGGAGGGGGCGACAGCGGCGGCGAGGCGGGTGCGCGGTCACGTCCCGTCCGACACCGCGAACCGCCATAAAAAAATTCACGACGATCGGACCACGCGGTAGGTCCTTGCGGCGGATATATGTTTCCGCCTGTGGGTGGCGCTATAGAGTGGTTGGCCCACACGGTAACGGACCGGAGGGTACCCCGAACCAACAGAAAAAATTAGGGGCCGATCCGACCGTGCGTAAGGAAGTTACGGCAGATATACAATTCCACCAGTTGGTGGCGCTATAGCGTATGTACACACACAGTCATAGACCAGAGGGTACCCCAGACCACCAGAAAAAATTTGGGCCTGATCCGACCATGTGGAAGGAAGTTACGGCTATATACATTTCCACCAGTTGGTGGCGCTATACAGTCTATGTACACACACAGTCATAGACCAGAGGGTACCCCAAACCACCAGAAAAAATTTGGGCTTGATCCGACCATGCGGATGGAAGTTACGGCTATATACATTTCCACCAGTTGGTGGCGCTATAGAGTCTATGTACACACACAGTCATAGACCAGAGGGTACCCCAGACCACCAGAAAAAATTTGGGCCTGATCCGACCATGTGGAAGGAAGTTACGGCTATATACATTTCCACCAGTTGGTGGCGCTATAGAGTCTATGTACACACACAGTCATAGACCAGAGGGTACCCCAAACCACCAGAAAAAATTTGGGCTTGATCCGACCATGTGGAAGGAAGTTACGGCTATATACATTTCCACCAGTTGGTGGCGCTATAGAGTCTATGTACACACAGTATAACAAACCAGAGATTGACCCAACACACCAAAAAAAATTTCAAGACAATCTGACCATGAATCAGGAAGTTACGGCAGATATACATTTCCACCAGTTGGTGGCGCTGTGTTTAGAACATGGCTTCTGGAGCATTAGGTGCGTCCTGTCATGATAGACGTCTCCACCGAAAATCATAGTGATACGTGTAACGGGTGGCGAGGGATAATGAATTGAAACTTCTAGGTGGCGCTAGTGTGTCAATTTAGATTGGTGTCACATGGGAGCACCACCAGGGCGCTCAGGCCTGGATTAAGGCCTCACGTTTAAGATTTCAGCAGCCTGTGACCTTCTGCAGGCAAATGATGACCTTTTGATGGTCAATGGCGAAGGCTGACCATTCGCCGTGGCCACGCCCCCCACATGTGCTTTACACACATCATAGTCCATCAACTGACTTCAGCAGTCTGTCAGTCAAACTGTGTATTGACTTTGATGTACATTGCTTCAAGGCAAGGCCAGACACCAGGCAGGGCCAGATATGAAAAAGGTAAAAGTTTGATGGCGTGCCACGCCCACATCCTAAGGAGCAGCCCAAAATCCTTCGCAATTTAACGTGGGCCATCCGTCTAGTGTCCGTTGATGCAACAACGGACTCATTCGGTCAAACCCCCTAGGAGGAGTTCGTCAAGATACGACCCATACATCCGCCCCCAAATGGCCGCCGCCACCTAAAATGGCCGACTTCCTGTTGGTTTTAGAACATGGGTTATTGAGACTTTTTTGTGCGTCCTGTCACGAGTGATATCTCCTCCGAAAATCATGCCGATACGTGCAACGGGAGGCGAGGGATAATTATTTTAAAACTTCTAGGTGGCGCTAGTGAGTCAATTTGGCTTGGTTTCATATGGGGGCCACACCAGGCCGCTCAGGCCTGGATTCTGACCCCCCCTATGAGTTTTCAAGCCCATGCGACCTTTTGCGGGCGAATGATGACCTTTTCTATGTAAATGGCGAGGCCTGAGCATTCGCCGCCAGGCCACGCCCACCACGTGCGCTTTTCCTGCATCATGGTCCATCAACAGGCTTCACCAGGCTGTCAGGCAGTGACCTTGTGACCCTGATGTTCATCTGATGAATCTCCTGGCAGAAAAGGCCTCATGTAGATGACACGCCTTTAGCCTGTCGCCAATAGGTGGCGCTGCGACGAAATCAGGAAGTGACCTACGGGGACCTTCGGGGCGGGGCCATGATCACATGTACCAAGTATGATGAAGATCTGACCACGTGGAGCCAAGTTATTCACGTCTACAGTTACGCTCAGCGTGCAAGGCCCGGACATATGAAAATGGGCAAAATTTGGGGGCGTGCCACGCCCACATCGTATGGAATATCCCAAAATCCTTCGCAATTTAACGTCGGCCATCCGTCTAGTGTCCGTTGATGCAACAACGGACTCATTTGGTCAAACCCCCTAGGAGGAGTTCGTCGAGATACGACCCCAACTTCTGGCACGAAAAAGGCCGCCGCCATCCAAAATGGCCGACTTCCTGTTCGTTTTCCAATATGGGTTCTTGAGACTTTTTGGTCCGTCCTGTCACGATAGACGTCTCCACCAAGTTTCGTGACGATAGGTGAAACTGGTGGCGGGGGCCAATTTTTTCAAAAATTAAAGGTGGCGCTAGAGAGTCAATTTTGGAACATTGTTTTCGGGACCCCCACCAGATCGAAATTTTCGCCAGACCTGACGCGCTTGCAAAATTTGGTGAGTTTTCGGGCATGTTAAGGCCCTCAAAATGGCCGTCCTTTCGTCAGAATAAAAAACGGAACGATTACAATAGGGCTTTCGCACTGGTCAGTGCTCGAGCCCTAATTAAAACTGCAAGCAGTGATGAGCGGGCTCGAGCACCCCGACGCGCTCGGGGGTACGCGCGGGTCGGGGGTACGCGCGGGTCGGGGTCGCGCGCGCGACCGGACGGGCGCGTGGACGCGCCGTACGAAAAACCGCGGCGAGCGGATAAGCGGTAAGGTAGTCACGGCACTTGCAATTTTCCGCCAGGAGGGGGCGACAGCGGCGGCGAGGCGGGTGCGCGGTCACGTCCCGTCCGACACCGCGAACCGCCATAAAAAAATTCACGACGATCGGACCACGCGGTAGGTCCTTGCGGCGGATATACGTTTCCGCCTGTGGGTGGCGCTATAGAGTGGTTGGCTCACACGGTAACGGACCGGAGGGTACCCCGAACCAACAGAAAAAATTAGGGGCCGATCCGACCGTGCGTAAGGAAGTTACGGCAGATATACATTTCCACCAGTTGGTGGCGCTATAGCGTATGTACACACACTGTCATAGACCAGAGGGTACCCCAGACCACCAGAAAAAATTTGGGCCTGATCCGACCATGTGGAAGGAAGTTACGGCTATATACATTTCCACCAGTTGGTGGCGCTATACAGTCTATGTACACACACAGTCATAGACCAGAGGGTACCCCAAACCACCAGAAAAAATTTGGGCTTGATCCGACCATGTGGATGGAAGTTACGGCTATATACATTTCCACCAGTTGGTGGCGCTATACAGTGTATGTACACACACAGTCATAGACCAGAGGGTACCCCAAACCACCAGAAAAAATTTGGGCCTGATCCGACCATGTGGAAGGAAGTTACGGCTATATACATTTCCACCAGTTGGTGGCGCTATACAGTCTATGTACACACACAGTCATAGACCAGAGGGTACCCCAAATCACCAGAAAAAATTTGGGCTTGATCCGACCATGTGGAAGGAAGTTACGGCTATATACATTTCCACCAGTTGGTGGCGCTATAGAGTCTATGTACACACAGTATAACAAACCAGAGATTGACCCAACACACCAAAAAAAATTTCAAGACAATCTGACCATGAATCAGGAAGTTACGGCAGATATACATTCCCACCAGTTGGTGGCGCTGTGTTTTGAACATGGCTTCTGGAGCGTTAGGTGCGTCCTGTCATGATAGACGTCTCCACCGAAAATCATAGTGATACGTGTAACGGGTGGCGAGGGATAATGAATTGAAACTTCTAGGTGGCGCTAGTGTGTCAATTTAGATTGGTGTCACATGGGAGCACCACCAGGGCGCTCAGGCCTGGATTAAGGCCTCACGTTTAAGATTTCAGCAGCCTGTGACCTTCTGCAGGCAAATGATGACCTTTTGATGGTCAATGGCGAAGGCTGACCATTCGCCGTGGCCACGCCCCCCACATGTGCTTTACACACATCATAGTCCATCAACTGACATCATCAGTCTGTCAGTCAAACTGTGTATTGACTTTGATGTACATTGCTTCAAGGCAAGGCCAGACACCAGGCAGGGCCAGATATGAAATGGTCAAAGTTTGGTGGCGTGCCACGCCCACATCCTATGGAGCGGCCCAAAATCCTTCGCAATTTAACGTGGGCCATCCGTCTAGTGTCCGTTGATGCAACAACGGACTCATTCGGTCAAACCCCCTAGGAGGAGTTCGTCGAGATACGACCCCTACATCCGCCCCCAAATGGCCGCCGCCACCTAAAATGGCCGACTTCCTGTTGGTTTTAGAACATGGGTTCTTGAGACTTTTTTGTGCGTCCTGTCACGAGTGATGTCTCCTCCGAAAATCATGCCGATACGTGCAACGGGAGGCGAGGGATAATTATTTTAAAACTTCTAGGTGGCGCTAGTGAGTCAATTTGGCTTGGTTTCATATGGGGGCCACACCAGGCCGCTCAGGCCTGGATTCTGACCCCCCCTATGAGTTTTCAAGCCCATGCGACCTTTTGCGGGCGAATGATGACCTTTTCTATGTAAATGGCGAGGCCTGAGCATTCGCTGCCAGGCCACGCCCACCACGTGCGCTTTTCCTGCATCATGGTCCATCAACAGGCTTCACCAGGCTGTCAGGCAGTGACCTTGTGACCCTGATGTTCATCTGATGAATCTCCTTGCAGAAAAGGCCTCATGTAGATGACACGCCTTTAGCCTGTCGCCAATAGGTGGCGCTGCGACGAAATCAGGAAGTGACCTACGGGGACCTTCGGGGCGGGGCCATGATCACATGTACCAAGTATGATGAAGATCTGACCACGTGGAGCCAAGTTATTCACGTCTACAGTTACGGTCAGCGTGCAAGGCCGGGGCAGATGAACAAGGGCAAAATTTGGGGGCGTGCCACGCCCACATCGTATGGAATATCCCAAAATCCTTCGCAATTTAACGTCGGCCATCCGTCTAGTGTCCGTTGATGCAACAACGGACTCATTTGGTCAAACCCCCTAGGAGGAGTTCGTCGAGATACGACCCCAACTTCTGGCCCAAAAACGGCCGCCGCCATCCAAAATGGCTGACTTCCTGTTCGTTTTCCAATATGGGTTCTTGAGACTTTTTGGTCCGTCCTGTCACGATAGACGTCTCCACCGAGTTTCGTGGCGATAGGTGAAACTGGTGTCGGGGGCCAATTTTTTCAAAAATAAAAGGTGGCGCTAGAGAGTCAATTTTGGAACATTGTTTTCGGGACCCCCACCAGATCGAAATTTTCGGCAGACCTGACGCGCTTGGAAAATTTGGTGAGTTTTGGGGCATGTTCAGGCCCTCAAAATGGCCGTCCTTTCGTCAGAATAATAATAATAATAATAATAATAATAATAATAATAATAATAAACATTACGATTACAATAGGGCTTTCGCACTGGTCAGTGCTCGAGCCCTAATAAACGGAACGATTACAATAGGGCTTTCGCACTGGTCAGTGCTCGAGCCCTAAAAACGGAACGATTACAATAGGGCTTTCGCACTGGTCAGTGCTCGAGCCCTAATTAAAACTGCAAGCAGTGATGAGCGGGCTCGAGCACCCCGACGCGCTCGGGGGTACGCGCGGGTCGGGGGTACGCGCGGGTCGGGGTCGCGCGCGCGACCGGACGGGCGCGCGGACGCGCCGTACGAAAAACCGCGGCGAGCGGATAAGCGGTAAGGGAGTCACGGCACTTGCAATTTTCCGCCAGGAGGGGGCGACAGCGGCGGCGAGGCGGGTGCGCGGTCACGTCCCGTCCGACGCCGCGAACCGCCATAAAAAAATTCACGACGATCGGACCGCGCGGTAGGTCCTTGCGGCGGATATACGTTTCCGCCTGTGGGTGGCGCTATAGAGTGTATGCGCCCACACGGTAACGGACCGGAGGGTACCCCGAACCAACAGAAAAAATTAGGGGCCGATCCGACCGTGCGTAAGGAAGTTACGGCAGATATACATTTCCACCAGTTGGTGGCGCTATAGCGTATGTACACACACTGTCATAGACCAGAGGGTACCCCAGACCACCAGAAAAAATTTGGGCCTGATCCGACCATGTGGAAGGAAGTTACGGCTATATACATTTCCACCAGTTGGTGGCGCTATACAGTCGATGTACACACACAGTCACAGACCAGAGGGTACCCCAGACCACCAGAAAAAATTTGGGCCTGATCCGACCATGTGGAAGGAAGTTACGGCTATATACATTTCCACCAGTTGGTGGCGCTATACAGTCTATGTACACACACTGTCATAGACCAGAGGGTACCCCAGACCACCAGAAAAAATTTGGGCCTGATCCGACCATGTGGAAGGAAGTTACGGCTATATACATTTCCACCAGTTGGTGGCGCTATACAGTCGATGTACACACACAGTCATAGACCAGAGGGTACCCCAAACCACCAGAAAAATTTGTGGCCCGATCCGACCATGTGGAAGGAAGTTACGGCTATATACATTTCCACCAGTTGGTGGCGCTATACAGTCTATGTACACACACAGTCATAGACCAGAGGGTACCCCAAACCACCAGAAAAAATTTGGGCTTGATCCGACCATGTGGAAGGAAGTTACGGCTATATACATTTCCACCAGTTGGTGGCGCTATACTGTCTATGTACACACACAGACATAGACCAGAGGGCACCCCAGACCACAAGAAAAATTTGTGGCCTGATCCGACCATGTGGAAGGAAGTTACGGCTATATACATTTCCACCAGTTGGTGGCGCTATACAGTGTATGTACACACACAGTCATAGACCAGAGGGTACCCCAGACCACCAGAAAAAATTGTGGCCTGATCCGACCATGTGGAAGGAAGTTACGGCTATATACATTTCCACCAGTTGGTGGCGCTATACAGTCTATGTACACACACAGTCATAGACCAGAGGGTACCCCAAACCACCAGAAAAAATTTGGGCTTGATCCGACCATGTGGAAGGAAGTTACGGCTATATACATTTCCACCAGTTGGTGGCGCTATACTGTCTATGAACACACACAGTCATAGACCAGAGGGTACCCCAGACCACCAGAAAAATTTGTGGCCCGATCCGACCATGTGGAAGGAAGTTACGGCTATATACATTTCCACCAGTTGGTGGCGCCATAGAGTCTATGTACACACAGTATAACAAACCAGAGATTGACCCAACACACCAAAAAAAATTTCAAGACAATCTGACCATGAATCAGGAAGTTACGGCAGATATACATTTCCACCAGTTGGTGGCGCTGTGTTTTGAACATGGCTTCTGGAGCGTTAAGTGCGTCCTGTCTTGATAGACGTCTCCACCGAAAATCATAGTGATACGTGTAACGGGTGGCGAGGGATAATGAATTGAAACTTCTAGGTGGCGCTAGTGTGTCAATTTAGATTGGTGTCACATGGGAGCACCACCAGGGCGCTCAGGCCTGGATTAAGGCCTCACGTTTAAGATTTCAGCAGCCTGTGACCTTCTGCAGGCAAATGATGACCTTTTGATGGTCAATGGCGAAGGCTGACCATTCGCCGTGGCCACGCCCCCCACATGTGCTTTACACACATCATAGTCCATCAACTGACATCATCAGTCTGTCAGTCAAACTGTGTATTGACTTTGATGTACATTGCTTCAAGGCAAGGCCAGACACCAGGCAGGGCCAGATATGAAATGGTCAAAGTTTGGTGGCGTGCCACGCCCACATCCTATGGAGCAGGCCAAAATCCTTCGCAATTTAACGTGGGCCATCCGTCTAGTGTCCGTTGATGCTACAACGGACTCATTCGGTCAAACCCCCTAGGAGGAGTTCGTCGAGATACGACCCATACATCCGCCCCCAAATGGCCGCCGCCACCTAAAATGGCCGACTTCCTGTTGGTTTTAGAACATGGGTTATTGAGACTTTTTTGTGCGTCCTGTCACGAGTGATGTCTCCTCCGAAAATCATGCCGATACGTGCAACGGGAGGCGAGGGATAATTATTTTAAAACTTCTAGGTGGCGCTAGTGAGTCAATTTGGCTTGGTTTCATATGGGGGCCACACCAGGCCGCTCAGGCCTGGATTCTGCCCCCCCCTATGAGTTTTCAAGCCCATGCGACCTTTTGCGGGCGAATGATGACCTTTTCTATGTAAATGGCGAGGCCTGAGCATTCGCCGCCAGGCCACGCCCACCACGTGCGCTTTTCCTGCATCATGGTCCATCAACAGGCTTCACCAGGCTGTCAGGCAGTGACCTTGTGACCCTGATGTTCATCTGATGAATCTCCTGGCAGAAAAGGCCTCATGTAGATGACACGCCTTTAGCCTGTCGCCAATAGGTGGCGCTGCGACGAAATCAGGAAGTGACCTACGGGGACCTTCGGGGCGGGGCCATGATCACATGTACCAAGTATGATGAAGATCTGACCACGTGGAGCCAAGTTATTCACGTCTACAGTTACGCTCAGCGTGCAAGGCCCGGACATATGAAAATGGGCAAAATTTGGGGGCGTGCCACGCCCACATCGTATGGAATATCCCAAAATCCTTCGCAATTTAACGTCGGCCATCCGTCTAGTGTCCGTTGATGCAACAACGGACTCATTTGGTCAAACCCCCTAGGAGGAGTTCGTCGAGATACGACCCCAACTTCTGGCACGAAAAAGGCCGCCGCCATCCAAAATGGCCGACTTCCTGTTCGTTTTCCAATATGGGTTCTTGAGACTTTTTGGTCCGTCCTGTCACGATAGACGTCTCCACCAAGTTTCGTGACGATAGGTGAAACTGGTGTCGGGGGCTAATTTTTTTTAAAATTCAAGGTGGCGCTAGAGAGCCAATTTTGGAACATTATATTTGAAACCCATAAAATATAAAATTTTTCGCCAGACCTGATGCGCTCGCCAAATTTGGTGAGTTTTCGGGCATGTTAAGGCCCTCAAAAAGGCCGACGGTTGGCAGAATAATAATAATTAAAACTGCAAGCAGTGATGAGCGGGCTCGAGCACCCCGACGCCCTCGGGGGTACGCGCAGGTCGGGGTCGCGCGCGCGACCGGATGGGCGCGCGGACACGCCGTACGAAAAACCGCGGTAAAAAGCGGTAAGGGAGTCACGGCACTTGCAATTTTCCGCCAGGAGGGGGCGACAGCGGCGGCGAGGCGGGTGCGCGGTCACGTCCCGTCCGACACCGCGAACCGCCATAAAAAAATTCACGACGATCGGACCACGCGGTAGGTCCTTGCGGCGGATATACGTTTCCGCCTGTGGGTGGCGCTATAGAGTGGTTGGCCCACACGGTAACGGACCGGAGGGTACCCCGAACCAACAGAAAAAATTAGGGGCCGATCCGACCGTGCGTAAGGAAGTTACGGCAGATATACATTTCCACCAGTTGGTGGCGCTATAGCGTATGTACACACACAGTCATAGACCAGAGGGTACCCCAGACCACCAGAAAAAAATTGGGCCTGATCCGACCATGTGGAAGGAAGTTACGGCTATATACATTTCCACCAGTTGGTGGCGCTATACAGTCTATGTACACACACAGTCATAGACCAGAGGGTACCCCAAACCACCAGAAAAAATTTGGGCTTGATCCGACCATGTGGATGGAAGTTACGGCTATATACATTTCCACCAGTTGGTGGCGCTATACAGTCTATGTACACACACAGTCATAGACCAGAGGGTACCCCAGACCACCAGAAAAAATTTGGGCCTGATCCGACCATGTGGAAGGAAGTTACGGCTATATACATTTCCACCAGTTGGTGGCGCTATAGAGTCTATGTACACACACAGTCATAGACCAGAGGGTACCCCAAACCACCAGAAAAAATTTGGGCTTGATCCGACCATGTGGAAGGAAGTTACGGCTATATACATTTCCACCAGTTGGTGGCGCTATACAGTCGATGTACACACACAGTCATAGACCAGAGGGTACCCCAGACCACCAGAAAAAATTTGGGCCTGATCCGACCATGTGGAAGGAAGTTACGGCTATATACATTTCCACCAGTTGGTGGCGCTATACAGTCTATGTACACACACAGTCATAGACCAGAGGGTACCCCAAACCACCAGAAAAAATTTGGGCTTGATCCGACCATGTGGAAGGAAGTTACGGCTATATACATTTCCACCAGTTGGTGGCGCTATAGAGTCTATGTACACACAGTATAACAGACCAGAGATTGACCCAACACACCAAAAAAAATTTCAAGACAATCTGACCATGAATCAGGAAGTTACGGCAGATATACATTTCCACCAGTTGGTGGCGCTGTGTTTAGAACATGGCTTCTGGAGCATTAGGTGCGTCCTGTCATGATAGACGTCTCCACCGAAAATCATAGTGATACGTGTAACGGGTGGCGAGGGATAATGAATTGAAACTTCTAGGTGGCGCTAGTGTGTCAATTTAGATTGGTGTCACATGGGAGCACCACCAGGGCGCTCAGGCCTGGATTAAGGCCTCACGTTTAAGATTTCAGCAGCCTGTGACCTTCTGCAGGCAAATGATGACCTTTTGATGGTCAATGGCGAAGGCTGACCATTCGCCGTGGCCACGCCCCCCACATGTGCTTTACACACATCATAGTCCATCAACTGACATCATCAGTCTGTCAGTCAAACTGTGTATTGACTTTGATGTACATTGCTTCAAGGCAAGGCCAGACACCAGGCAGGGCCAGATATGAAATGGTCAAAGTTTGGTGGCGTGCCACGCCCACATCCTATGGAGCGGCCCAAAATCCTTCGCAATTTAACGTGGGCCATCCGTCTAGTGTCCGTTGATGCAACAACGGACTCATTCGGTCAAACCCCCTAGGAGGAGTTCGTCAAGATACGACCCATACATCCGCCCCCAAATGGCCGCCGCCACCTAAAATGGCCGACTTCCTGTTGGTTTTAGAACATGGGTTCTTGAGACTTTTTTGTGCGTCCTGTCACGAGTGATGTCTCCTCCGAAAATCATGCCGATACGTGCAACGGGAGGCGAGGGATAATTATTTAAAAACTTCTAGGTGGCGCTAGTGAGTCAATTTGGCTTGGTTTCATATGGGGGCCACACCAGGCTGCTCAGGCCTGGATTCTGACCCCCCCTATGAGTTTTCAAGCCCATGCGACCTTTTGCGGGCGAATGATGACCTTTTCTATGTAAATGGCGAGGCCTGAGCATTCGCCGCCAGGCCACGCCCACCACGTTCGCTTTTCCTGCATCATGGTCCATCAACAGGCTTCACCAGGCTGTCAGGCAGTGACCTTGTGACCCCGATGTTCATCTGATGAATCTCCTGGCAGAAAAGGCCTCATGTAGATGACACGCCTTTAGCCTGTCGCCAAAAGGTGGCGCTGCGACGAAATCAGGAAGTGACCTACGGGGACCTTCGGGGCGGGGCCATGATCACATGTACCAAGTATGATGAAGATCTGACCACGTGGAGCCAAGTTATTCACGTCTACAGTTACGCTCAGCGTGCAAGGCCCGGACATATGAAAATGGGCAAAATTTGGGGGCGTGCCACGCCCACATCGTATGGAATATCCCAAAATCCTTCGCAATTTAACGTGGGCCATCCGTCTAGTGTCCGTTGATGCAACAACGGACTCATTTGGTCAAACCCCCTAGGAGGAGTTCGTCGAGATACGACCCCAACTTCTGGCACGAAAAAGGCCGCCGCCATCCAAAATGGCCGACTTCCTGTTCGTTTTCCAATATGGGTTCTTGAGACTTTTTGGTCCGTCCTGTCACGATAGACGTCTCCACCAAGTTTCGTGACGATAGGTGAAACTGGTGGCGGGGGCCAATTTTTTCAAAAATTAAAGGTGGCGCTAGAGAGTCAATTTTGGAACATTGTTTTCGGGACCCCCACCAGATCGAAATTTTCGCCAGACCTGACGCGCTTGCAAAATTTGGTGAGTTTTCGGGCATGTTAAGGCCCTCAAAATGGCCGTCCTTTCGTCAGAATAAAAAACGGAACGATTACAATAGGGCTTTCGCACTGGTCAGTGCTCGAGCCCTAATAATAAGAAACGGAACGATTACAATAGGGCTTTCGCACTGTCAGTGCTCGAGCCCTAATAATAATAAACGGAACGATAACAATAGGGCTTTCGCACTGGTCAGTGCTCGAGCCCTAATAAAATACTAAAGGGCATTATATCATGCTGTTTCATGCAAACTCCACACAGAGATGGCCGAGTGTGGAATCAAACCTGGTCTCCGAGTTGTGAGGTCTGCACGCTAACCGCTCGATCACCGTGCAGCTCAAAAATGTCTAAATAAAATTCATTCATTCATTCATTTTCTACCGCTTTTCCTCACAAGGGTCGCGGGGGGTGCTGGAGCCTATCCCAGCTGTTTTCGGGCAGGCGAGAGGCGGGGTACACCCTGGACTGGTGGCCAGCCAATCACAGGGCACATATAGACAAACAACCATTCACACTCACATTCATACCTATGGACAATTTGGAGTCGCTAATTAACCTATGTCCCACATCATAAGATGAGCTTACGTTCACCTCCCTACTAGTGTGGAAGTGGCGTTTGAAACACCTGTATCGTCCCCACATCCACACACATTCCATGGATTTCTTTTTGGAATTTACATATGGAATATGTTGCCACAACATCGAAACCTCTTTACCACCTTCAATCACCTACAAGTTTGAACATGATTAGAGCCTTCTAGGCATGAAATAACACCCCTATAGTCACATTTACACTCTTATTAGCTAATATAGTAGACAACTAAAGAGAAAATTAATTCATTAATTTTCTACTGCTTATCCTCACAAGAGTTGCAGGGGGTGCTGGAGCCTATCCCAGCTGTCTTCGGGCGGGCGAGAGGCGGGGTACACCCTGGACTGGTGGCCAGCCAATCACAGGGCACATATAGACAAACAACCATTCACACTCACATTCATACCTATGGACAATTTGGAGTCGCTAATTAACCTAGCATGCTTTTGGAATGTGGGAGGAGACCGGAGTACCCGGAGAAAACCCACGCATGCACGGGGAGAACATGCAAACTCCACACAGAGATGGCCGAGTGTGGAATCGAACCTGGTCTCCGAGTTGTGAGATCTGCACGCTAACCACTCGACCGACGTGCAGCCCAAAAATGTCTAAATAAAAAGTCAAATAAAAATACAATGCACTCAAAAGGTCGTAATGATATGTAGTATCCTACACTGGTCACCAGGTGTCAGTAATGTCACTGTCCTGTTAGCCGAGACACACAAGCACCAGACTTGATGGGCGGAACAACAGACTCAGGAATACAGACTCAGCCCCCCTTATATGTCTTATTGTCCTTTATTATGTCTACTACTGTATATTGGGTAATAGGAGTGTAACTAGTGTGACTATAGGGGTGTTATTTCATGTCTAGAGGGCTCTAAAGATGTTAAAAACTACATTCAAATGGCCATAGACTGGTTTTCTACGTCATATATGTCTCATTTGCTTATGTCATGTCAACTATATTGGGGAATAGGAATGTAAGGGTGACTATAGGGGTGTTATTTCATGTCTAGAGGGCTCTAAAGATGTTAAAAAAAACATTCAAATGGCCATAGATTGGTTTTCTACGTCTTATATGTCTTATTTGTCTTATTTGTCTTATTTGCTCTTGTTATTTCAACTATATTGGGGAATAGGAATGTAAGGGTGACTATAGGGGTGTTATTTCATGTCTAGAGGGCTCTAAATATGTTAAAAAACCATAACCAAATGGCCATAGATTGTTTTTTAATGTCTTATATGTCTTATTTGCTCTTGTTATTTCAACTATATTGAGGAATAGGAATGTAAGGGTGACTATAGGGGTGTTATTTCATGTCTAGAGGGCTCTAAAGATGTTAAAAATCATATTAAAATGGCCATAGATTGGTTTTCTATGTCTTATATGTCTTATTTGCTCTTGTCATTTCAACTATATTGGGGAGTAGGAATGTAAGGGTGACTATAGGGGTGTTATTTCATGTCTAGAGGGCTCTAATGATGTTAAAAACCATATTCAATTGGCCATAGATTGTTTTTTATGTCTTATATGTCTTATTTGCTCTTGTCATGTCAACTATATTGGGGAGTAGGAATGTAAAGGTGACTGTAGGGGTGTTATTTCATGTCTAGAGGGCTCTAATACTGTTTAAACAGTGTGTTTAGAAGGTGGTACATGTCTTTTGTTTTATGTCTAGTTTTTATTATGTCTACTATTTTGGGTGATCAGTGAACAGTGACTATAGGGATGTTATTTCATGTGTAGGGATCTCTAACAATGTTTAAAAGCGTATTTATAAGGTGGTAAGCAGGTTTTCTATGCTCTAAGTACATTTATAATTAAGGAAGAATCCAACCCCAGATGTTCTTTGACCACCTCCCTGCCCAGGTCCCCCCCAAGCACAGCTACGGCATGTTGTTCTGCTCGTGCCCGCTCAGCGACCAGACGGCGTGCTCGGAGCGGCGGCGCCAGACCATCGTGCCGGTCTGCTCCTACGAAGAGAAACAAAAACCCAACTGTCTGGAGCTGCAGGCCTCCTGCAGGACCAACTACATCTGCAGGTAGGAAAACCTCGGAGAACGTCACGGGGCAGTTACCATGGCAACCAGACAGTGGGGTTCCTTGACAATATGGGGACGTAAATACTACTCTGTAGGATGATGATGATGATCTTAACTGATGACCGTCTTTTGTGTTGATAAACTTCATGACCTATGGCAGCAGACATGCTAATGCTAATACTCCACCAGCTGTATATGTGTGTGTGTGTGTGTTTATTATGCAGCCTCTGGAGGCTGCAGCTTGTGGCTCACCAGAATTAAATTGAAGCATCATAAATGAGCTCCATTTGGACCTCCTACACACACACACACACACACACACACATGCAGTGTAGACTGACTGCAGTAAATTCTAGCCTCAAGTTTGCATCCCGTCACACACACAAACACACACACACACGTCCCGCTATAGCTGGTAGTCCATTTGTCAGGTGGCTGAGATGAATTAAAGTGTCACATTTCCCCGCCATATGTCGGCCATTTGTAAGCTCGCCGTCCGACGCTGCACCGTGCTGACGACGGGTAGAGTTTGGCTATTTCCAATTCACCCGTTCACCATTCAGCATCCACGGCCTTGCTGATTAGCTTAGTATTTTTTAGAAAAATATTTGATTTTTTAAAAAATGAAAATAGACAGTTTGGAGAAAAAAAATATGAAAATTTTTTTTTTGGAAAAAAAAATGTTTTTATTATTTTGCCAAACTAGGTAAAAAATATATTTCTAATATTTCTATAATAGGCATTTTTAACAACATTAAAAAAAATCTCATACACCCTAACTCAGTAGTAGTTTATACTAGGGTGCATGGTAATTATCAGGCCGACATGAGGGAATTATGAATGTTTTTTATGAAAATGGACAGTTTGAAGAAAAAAAAAATGTTTAATTATTTTGCCAAACCAGGCAGCTGGGATAGGTTCCAGCACCCTTGGTTTGGAGGACAAAATGAATTAAAAAAATATTTTGCCAAACGAGGTAAAAAAAAAATTCTCCAAAAATAGGCAATTTTAACCACATTAAAAAAAATCTCAGTAGTTGTTTATACTAGAGTGCATGGTAATTATCAGGCCGATATTAGGGAATTATGATATATCGATAAATCTGTTAACATAAAAAAATAGCTCAGATAACAGATCATATTTTAAAAAATGCTTCAATGAGGCGAAATTGTTTATGATGTATGACGCTGCAAACAAATCTTCACTTCCAATTCACCCGTTCACTGTTCAGCATCCACGGCCTTGCTGATTAGCGTAATGTTTTTTTTGGAAAAATATTTCATGTTATTTTTATGAAAATAGAAAGTTTGGAGAAAAAAATATTTAAAAATTATTTTGCCAAACGAGGTAAAAAATAAAATAAATTTCTGAAAAAATAGGCCATTTTTAACAACATTTAAAAAAACTCTCATACACCCTAATTCAGTAGTAGTTTATACAAGGTACAAGATATGAGGGAATTATGATATATTGATAAATTTGTTCTGATAATCTGTAGAAAAATATTTGATGTTTTTTTATGAAAATAGACGAAGAAAAAAAGACGTTTGAAGAACAAAAATATTTAAAAAATTATTTTGCCAAACTCGACCAGTCCAGGATATACCCCGCCTCTTGCCCCAAGACAGCTGGGATAGGCTCCAGCACCGTTGGTTTGGAGGAAAAAAAATGAAAAAATTATTTTTGCCAAACTAGGTAAAAAAATAAAATACATTTCTCAAAAAATAAGCAATTTTTAACCACATTTTTTAAAAAAATCTAGTAATTATCAGGGATAATATTTAAAAAATGCTTCAATGAGGCGAAATTGTCTATGATGTGCAGGTGAGCAAATCAAGCGCTTCAAACAAATCTTCACTTTAAGAGGAAGGATGTTGTACCAAATGCTCGGCGATGAGGAGGAAAGCCTCCAAAACTTGGAAAAGTACAAAAGGTTTCCCAGGGACCTCCATGGTGTCACACCATGCTGCTCGGAGCATGTGTCCGAATACAGTGCACCGTGCTGGGCCACAGCAGGCGACTCCTTCTGCTATACTCTCCGGTTCTCCTGAAATCCTGCTTTGTTGACCCAAAACCAAAAGACATCATCAACGTCAAGCTAGCCGGAGCGCTAGCTGACATTTTCTTGGCTATTTGCCAGCAGAGCTGGAACATAACCTTGGTAAAAAAAAGCAGGGATGAAAAGAAAGAAGAGATGTGTAATCCATATTTTTGGACGTGTGTGTGTGTGTGTGTGTGTGTGTGTGTAGGTCACGTCTGGCGGACTTCTTCGCCAACTGCCAGCCTGAACCGCGGTCATTGTCTGGCTGCCTGAAGGAGAACTACGCAGACTGTCTCCTGGCGTACTCGGGTCTGATCGGTGAGTTGATGATAGTCAGCCGGGTCCAACTTTTTTTTTTTTTTTTTGACTTTGTCTTTTTAATCTCAATCCACCCTGAGTCAGCGTGCGAAACGCTCGCCAAGACGTCCTCGTTCTAAACCACACGGCAGCAGCTAACATTGTCCTCACAGCACCCCCCCCCCCCCCCCCCCTGCAAAAACAAAAGGCTAAAGGTTCTGGAGTCAGGCCAGCAGCAGGGAGCGGCCCGATTGGAGGAGTGAAGAATCACTGACTGAAGCAATTTGCTTCCTCTCGCAGCGAGAGAGCCTCTTCACTCCTCTGCACTCCACTTCCTGTTAGCACACACACACACACACACACAGCTGTATGAATGAGCTAAGACTATTGTTATCCATCATGTAACACACAGAACGTTTCACGGCGTCTAGAGACACTCCATCCACTCCATCCACTCCATCCACACAAAGACAATCCACAGCATTACAGACCAGACGTGCCCAGTCTCAGGATGATAAACCTCAAAGCTCATCAAACATGAGGAAACTTTTACTCCCATTTTTTCCCACACTTGCGTGCTTCCGACTTTGTGATGGCAACCATTGACTTGCAATTAGTACACAATTAGTACAGGTGACATCTTAGCTGCATGGAACGCCGGTTTAGGGTTAGGGTTTTGGGATGTAGACTTGGGTTTAGGGTTAGGGTTTGGGATGTAGAGTTAGGTTTAGGGTTGGGTTTATGGTTAGGTTTAGGGCTAGGGTTTGGGATGTAGAGTTGGGTTTAGGGTGTATGGTTAGGGGTGTAGAGTTGGGGTTTATGGTTAGGGCTTATGGTTAGACTTAGGGTTTGGGATGTAGAGTTAGGTTTAGGGTTTGGGATGTAGAGTTAGGTTTAGGGTTTGGGATGTAGGGATAGGTTTAAGGTTTGGGTTTATGGTTAGAGTTTGGTTTAGGGTTAGGGTTTATGGTTAAGTTTAGGGTTTGGGATGTAGTGTTAGGTTTAGGGCTTGGGATGTAGAGTACTGTTTAGGGTTAGGGCTTATGGTTAGGTTTAGGGTTTGGGATGTAGAGTTCTGTTTAGGGTTAGGGCTTATGGTTAGGTTTAGGGTTTGGGATGTAGAGTTAGGTTTAGGGTTTGGGATGTAGGGATAGGTTTAGGGTTTGGGTTTATGGTTAGAGTTCGGTTTAAGGTTAGGGTTTATGGTTAGGTTTAGGGTTTGGGATGTAGGATTAGGTCTAGGGGTTTTGGTTTATGGTTAGGTTTAGAGTTCGGTTTAGGGTTTATGATTAGGGTTAGGGATGTGGGGATAGGTTTAGGGTTTGGGATGTAGGGTTAGGTCTAGGGTTTGGGTTTATGGTTAGGTTTAGAGGTCAGTTTATGGTTAAGTTTAGGATTTGGGATGTAGAGTTTGGTTTAGGGTTGGGTTTAGGGTTTGGGATGTAGGGATAGGTTTAGAGTTTGAGATGTAGGGTTAGGTCTAGGGTTCGGGTTTATGGTTAGGTTTAGAGGTCAGTTTATGGTTAGGTTTAGGGTTTGGGATGTAGAGTTCGGTTTAGGGTTGGGTTTAGGGTTTGGAATGTAGGGATAGGTTTAGGGTTTGAGATGTAGGGTTAGGTTTAGCGTTAGGGTTTATGGTTAGGTTTAGCATTAGGATTAGGGTTGGGTTTAGGGTTAGGCTTTTGGGTTAAGTAAGTCTTTAAATGACTAGTCTCTTCAACTTGCATGTCGCATAATATAAAAATGGGGTTAGGGTTTTTAGACAAATGTTTTCCATTTTTGTGCACCATTTGAGACCAATTTGGCGATGTATAGTATTTATGATACATAAACTATACAAAAGCTGATGTTCAAGTCCTGACATCTGTCAAACAGCGCAGACACGTGGCCAACCCTGACCGAGACCCATTATTTGTTGATCCATCCACAGGGACGGTGATGACGCCAAACTACCTGCGCTCGCCCAAGATCAGCGTGTCTCCTTACTGCGACTGCAGCAACAGCGGCAACAATAAGGACGAATGTGACAAGTTCACCACCTTCTTCACGGACAACACATGCCTCCGTAAGTGAGCCTCCGTGATGCAACGCTCATCTCCTCTGTTGGACTCGCCGCTCACGCATGCAAGTGTAATTGCATCCTGGAAAATGATTTGCAGTGGAAGTCATTATTGATGTGCTGCTTGAAAAATATACACAACATTTGTGCTACGGAGACGATATTGACCAAGTACAGGAACTTTGGAAATCCAATAACAATGGCTACCTTTCCTGTCCGTGGTCGTCACATGTCTTCATTAACGTGGAAGAAAGTAGGCTGGTTAGCAGTTTCATGGTGGATCACGGGATGAAAAAGTCACGGTTGCAAAACCACTAAAATTGTGTTTCATACCATTTTCATACCGTTTTCATACCGTTTTCATACCGTTTTCATACCGTTTTCATACCGTTTTCATACCATTTCCATGCTGGTCCAGCACGGCCACAATGTGGAAATACTTTGGGTTATTCCTCGCAGTCTCAACTGGGCTTCTATGCTTTAAACCACATGTGCTATGTTGCTAAAAGTCAGGCATCGCTAGCAATGGCGTTGGGGTTTGGGTTTGGGTTTAGGTTTGGGTTAGAGTTAGGGTTTGGGAAAGGGTTTGGGTCTGGGTTTGGGTCTGGGTTTGGTTTGGTTTGGGAAAGGGTTTGCGTTAGAGTTAGGGTTCGGGAAAGGGTTTGGGAAAGGTTTTAGGTTTGGGTTTAGGTTTGGGTTAGAGTTAGGGTTCGGGAAGGGGTTTGGGAAAGGGTTTGGGAAAGGTTTTAGGTTTGGGTTTAGGTTTGGGTTAGAGCTAGGGTTTGGGAAAAGGTTTGGGAAAGGTTTTAGGTTTGGGTTTGGGTTTGGGTTTAGGTTTGGGTTAGAGTTGGGGTTTGGGTGGGGTTGGGTTAGGGTTTGGGAAAGGGTTTAGAGTTTAGGTTTGGGTTTGGATTTAGATTTGGGTTAGAGTTAGGGTTTGGGTGGGGTTGGGTTAGGGTTTGGGAAAGGGTTTAGGTTTGGGTTTTGGTTAGAGTTTAGGTTTGGGTTTGAGTTTGGGTTAGAGTTAGGGTTTGGGTTTGGGTTAGAGTTAGGGTTTAGGTTAGGGTTTGGGAAAGGGTTTAGGTTTGGGTTTTGGTTAGAGTTAGGGTTTAGGTTAGGGTTTGGAAAAGGGTTTTGAGTTTAGATTTGGGTGTGGGTTTTGGTTAGTGTTTAGGTTTGGGTTTAGGTTTGGGTTTGGTTTGGGTTAGAGTTAGGGTTACGGTTTGGGAAAGGGTTTAGGTTTGGGTTTGGGTTTTGGTTAGAGTTAGAGTTAGGGTTTAGGTTTGGGTTTAGGTTTATGTTTAGGTTTGGGTTTGGGTTTGAGTTAGAGTTAGGGTTTGCATTTTGCTTTGTTTTTTATAAATAAGAACACATTAATATAACTACAGTATGAACAACTGCTGTTTATTATTTAGAAATAATTTATTTATTTTGTTATTATTTTGTTATATACTGTAAAACCGTCAAACCATGATGTTTTTGCATGAAGGTTTGGATGAATTATAAGACCGTAGTCTAACACCTAACAGCCATCATTTCTGAAGAAAACACAATATAGCGAGGGAGCGATAACCAAACTGAGATATTGCAAAGTACGGCTGTACTGTACTTTTCCTGAACATGACATTGTACAGCTACTTTTTCATAACCTTTCCTTGTTTTGACCTCTTGCTCGGAAAATGTACCTTGTTTTCCAATGGAATTTCTGACAGGTACGGTCAGGGCTGAGATATGCGGTTGCCACGACAATGAGTTGCTGTATCTCATTCGCCCCCCCCCGTGGACATCCCGGTGCGTTTGTAACGTGCACTGTTTGGATTGGATTGAGGTTAACTCGGGATCAAACATCATCCCTGTTATTCCGAAGTGTGGAGGACAGAGAGGACGAACACCTGCTCTGACTTTTCATTACCTCTGTCTCTATTCCTTGCATTCTTTGTCTTGGCTGCTTCCTGCCCCCCCTCCAACTCAAGTCCGCTCTCATTAAGCTGGTTCAGCAGTAACAGGAGCTGACAACTCGGATCGTGACACCGAGCGGCCGCAGGGTCGCCGCTAAAAGGAAAAGAGAAAGAAAAAGTCCAGAAATGAAGAGCTAGCATAGATGGAGACCATTTGTGTTCTTGAATTATTAGCGGACTTCTTCAGTTTTTTTGGTTTTATGCTGGACACGGGTCCTGTTGTGTCCTCAACCATTTGTACCTGGCACGGTTAGCTTACGAGTGAACAGAGACTCTACATTGTCCGTAGGTCAACATGGAATTGCAGTATGCTGTGATTGGTGGGCAACCAGTCCAGGTCCTTCTCACCCAAAGTCAGCAGGGAGAGGGTCCAGGGTCAGCCTTGACCGTAATCACGTTAATGGCGTTAAAGTCCTGAATGGAAGCAAGAATCAGCACCTTCAAGTCCGAGTCCATGGTTCTGAGTGCCATCTCCGGGTCGGGGATAAGAACCTGCCCCCATGTGGTGGTTTGACCAGTCCATCTAAGTTCCTACCCTCGTGAGCTTTGGGTAGTGACCGAAAGGACGAGGTCGAAATCAGTTTCCTCTGTTGAGTGTCTGGGCTCTCCGTTAGAGGTTTGGGTTTAGGTTTTGGTTAGAGTTAGGATTTAGGTTTGGGTTTAGGTTAGGGTTTGGGTTTCAGTTGGGGTTTAGGTTAGGGTTTGGGAAAGGGTTTAGGTTTGGTTTTTGGTTTGGGTTTTGGTTTGGGTTTGGGTTTGGGTTTTGGTTTTGGTTTGGGTTTGGGTTTTGGTTTGGGTTTTGGTTTGGGTTTTGGTTTTGGTTTGGGTTTTGGTTTGGGTTTTGGTTTGGGTTTTGGTTTGGGTTAGAGTTAGGGTTTAAGTTAGGGTTTGGGAAAGGGTTTAGATTTGGGCTTGGTTTGGGTTTTGGTTAGAGTTAGGGTTTAGGTTAGGTTTGGGGAAAGGGTTTAGGTTTGGGTTTGGGTTTGGGTTTGGTTTTGGTTAGAGTTAGGGTTTAGGTTAGGGTTTGGGAAAGGGTTTAGGTTTGGGTTTGGGTTTTGGTTTTAGTTAGAGTTAGGGTTTAGGTTAGGGTTTGGGAAAAAGGTTTAGGTTTGGATTTGGTTTGGGTTTTGGTTTTTGGTTTTGGTTAGAGTAAGGGTTTAGGTTAGGGTTTGGGAAAGGCTTTGGGATTGGAATATTCCTTTCCATGCATACCATTGCTTTTGGAAAGTTCATTCGGAAAGATTCCATTCGGAAAGAGAAAAACTCCTCATATAAACGTGGCTTATGTCTCCGGATGAAGTAGCAGAGGACAGGAATGTTTGGGCTTCTCTGCTTAGGCTTCCGCCCCCGCCACCCAACCTGGGATAGGAAGCAAGAACGCTGTTGTTTTTGACTACTTTGACTATTTGCGCCACGATGCATTTTTTTACTGGGTTTGTTGTTTATGACCACTTGATGCTTCATTTCTCCCAAAGGAAATTCAGGATTCAAACTTGTGATCTTTATGGGAAGAAAAAGTCTTTCCAACTTTGGGCGGGTGGTCACAGATGTTTTTCTTGGTCATGTTGATGAAATGTTAGCAGTGGAATTTTTTTTTTGTTGTTTAAACACAACAGCTAGTATTTTGTTGGTGATATTCCTGCTACTGGCCGGCACGGTGGACTACTGGTTAGCTCGCAGACCTCACAGCTAGGAGACCAGGGTTCAATTCCACCCTCTGCCATCTCTGTGTGGAGTTTGCATGATCTCCCTGCGTGGGTTTTCTCACCCAGTTCTCAGTTGCCATTCACTGGCGATGGATGCTAAATGCTAAATCCTGGTTTGATCCATAAATATTCCTCACATACTTTAAATTGTATGATATCTAAAGTATAAAATGGGGCTGCACGGCGGTCTAGTGGTTAGGTCGCAGACCCGAGTTCAGTTCCACCCTTGCATGTTCTCCCTGTACATGGGTTTTCTCACCCACTCCTCAGTTGCCATTCACTAGCGACGGACGCTAACAAGCTAAATGCTAAATCCTGCTTTGATCCCTAAATATTCCTCACATACTTTGAATTTTATGATATCTAAAGTATAAAATGGGGCTGCACGGCGGCCTAGTGGTTAGCTCGCAGACCCGAGTTCAATTCCACCCTTGCATGTTCTCCCCGTGCATGGGTTTTCTCCGGGTACTCCGGTTTCCTCCCACATTCCAAAAACATGCTAGGTTAATTAGCGACTCCAAATTGTCCATAGGTATGAATGTGAGTGTGAATGGTTGTTTGTCTATATGTGCCCTGCGATTGGCTGGCCACCAGTCCAGGGTGTACCTTGCCTCACGCCCGAAGACAGCTGGGATAGGCTCCAGCACCCCCCACGACCCTCGTAAGGAAAAGCGGTAGAAAATGAATGACTTAATGAATATTCCTGCTTCCGTGTTGTAGTAATCATTAGTGGTATCATGAAGTAGTGACTTAGAAGGACCAAATGGCAAAGACGAGTCGTAGTAGACGTGGCCTAGTGGTTTTGCACACGCATGTCGGAAGACTTAAGTGGGGTGAAAGTTGTTGATGGTCACCGTGGGCCACAGTAAAGTGTGTAATGTGCATCAAAGCCACGGGAGGCTATTAATAGGCCACTAATGGACTCTTAATGCTAAATGGCCGCATCAGCAGTCATCTTTGTGACTGTGTGCTGAATGGATAATGAAGCAGGTGATAACGAGAGCTAAGTAGCTCCTCACTCTGCTTTAATTGAGGCCTCAGCCTGAACGCCATCACGTTTTATTTTCAAAGCGGGACAACCCAAACAAGCATCTGATTGATGCAGGTACAGTGACGCTGGAAGAATCATGTGTGGGATCGTAAGGGAAGACCTTTTTCAGGGTTTTCTTGATTTTCAAAAATAATTATTAATTTATACAAAAAATATTTATACATGTTAACATCATGTCAGTCCAGCTGCTCCCACATTCATTCTCCAGTTCAGCTCTCATAGTATTTTTAGGTATTTTAAGTAATACTTTTTAAGTATTTCAGATTTTCTTCAGCTATTGAAAATTCACATGCAGTGTCTACTGATATTGCATGATCTGTTTTTTTGTATATATTTTATTTATTTATTTTTCTTTTTTTTTTTTCTTCTAGCATTTTAGCTAATTTACTCATGTCTAAAGGCAAATACACACATGTATAATGTGGGGACACTATGGGACTGCCTCAAACTTTTCGGGACCTGAGGCCCTCTTGCTAGGTGCTAGCATGATAGCCGTTAGCATGTTAGCATTTAAGCTAATCTACTCATGTCTAAAGGCAAATACACACATGTATGATGTGGGGACACTATGGGACTGCCTCAAACTTTTCGGGACCTGAGGCCCTCTTGCTAGGTGCTAGCATGATAGCCGTTAGCATGTTAGCATTTAAGCTAATCTACTCATGTCTACAGGCAAATATACACACATGTATGATGTGGGGACACTATGGGACTGCCTCAAACTTTACGGGACCTTGCTAAGTGCTAGCATGGTAGCCGTTAGCATTTAAACTAATCTACTCATGTCTAAAGGCAAATACACACATGGTATGATGTGGGGACACTATGGGACTGCCTCAAACTTTTCGGGACCTGAGGCCCTCTTGCTAGATGCTAGCATGGTAGCCGTTAGCATGTTAGCATTTAAGCTAATCTACTCATGTCTAAAGGCAAATACACACATGTATGATGTGGGGACACTATGGGACTGCCTCAAACTTTTCGGGACCTGAGGCCCTCTTGCTAGGTGCTAGCATGGTAGGCGTTAGCATGTTAGCATTTAAGCTAATCTACTCATGTCTAAAGGCAAATATACACACATGTATGATGTGGGGACACTATGGGACTGCCTCAAACTTTACGGGACCTTGCTAAGTGCTAGCATGGTAGCCGTTAGCATTTAAACTAATCTACTCATGTCTAAAGGCAAATACACACATGGTATGATGTGGGGACACTATGGGACTGCCTCAAACTTTTCGGGACCTGAGGCCCTCTTGCTAGGTGCTAGCATGGTAGCCGTTAGCATGTTAGTATTTAAGATAATCTACTTATGTCTAAAGACAAATATACACATGTATGATGTGGGGACACTATGGTACTGCCTCAATCTTTTCGGGACCTGAGGCCCTCTTGCTAGGTGCTAGCACGGTAGCCATTAGCATGTTAGTATTTAAGATAATCTACTTATGTCTAAAGACAAATATACACATGTATGATGTGGGGACACTATGGTACTGCCTCAATCTTTTCGGGACCTGAGGCCCTCTTGCTAGGTGCTAGCATGGTAGCCGTTAGCATGTTAGCATTCAAGCTAATCTACTCATGTCTAAAGGCAAATATACACACATGTATGATGTGGGGACACTATGGGACTGCCTCAAACTTTTCGGGACCTGAGGCCCTCTTGCTAGGTGCTAGCATGATAGCCGTTAGCATGTTAGCATTTAAGCTAATCTACTCATGTCTAAAGGCAAATATACACACATGTATGATGTGGGGACACTATGGGACTGCCTCAAACTTTACGGGACCTTGCTAAGTGCTAGCATGGTAGCCGTTAGCATTTAAACTAATCTACTCATGTCTAAAGGCAAATACACACATGGTATGATGTGGGGACACTATGGGACTGCCTCAAACTTTTCGGGACCTGAGGCCCTCTTGCTAGGTGCTAGCATGGTAGCCGTTAGCATGTTAGCATTTAAGCTAATCTACTCATGTCTAAAGGCAAATATACACACATGTATGATGTGGGGACACTATGGGACTGCCTCAAACTTTTCGGGACCTTGCTAAGTGCTAGCATGGTAGCCGTTAGCATTTAAGCTAATCTACTCATGTCTAAAGGCAAATACACACATGGTATGATGTGGGGACACTATGGGACTGCCTCAAACTTTTCGGGACCTGAGGCCCTCTTGCTAGGTGCTAGCATGGTAGCCGTTAGCATGTTAGCATTTAAGCTAATCTACTCATGTCTAAAGGCAAATACACACATGTATGATGTGGGGACACTATGGGACTGCCTCAAACTTTTCGGGCCCTCTTGCTAGATGTTAGCATGTTAACATTTAAGCTAATCTACTCATGTCTAAAGGCAAATACACACATGTCATGATGCAGGGAGGTTATAGGAAAACCTTGGCACTTTCTAGGCTCTCTTGCTAGGTGCTAGAATGATGACTTTTAGCATGTTAGCATTTTAGCTAATTTACTTGATGTCTTTTTTTTTAAATCAACCCCTGCCACCAGTTGTACTAATTTCACGGGGACGTGTTTTGACAGGACACAGAGTCGAATGTTTGCAAATAAACAGGAGGTTAGCCATTTTGGGCCAAAACCACGGGTCATATTTTGACAAACTCCCCTGACAGCCCAAATTTGAATCACAAATACGAGAAAAATGGATGATGACACATTTTGAAGCATTTCAGAAAATGTGGGCGGGACACGGCAGCAAACTATGATGGTCGGTGGAAGAGTTTTCCACAAAAATGTGAACATTAATAACTAATAAGGCTATGCGGTCAGATCTTGATAATTAATTGGCGTGTAGCTATGCATCAGTCACTTCCTGAATTAGCCTCAATGCGACTTAGCGGCAATGGGAATGGTCTGACTTGCCGGGGTCAAAGGTCGAGGGTAGTAGTTACGTTACGTCAACAAGTGTGTTCTCCACAGGCAACGCCATCCAGGCCTTCGGGAACGGGACAGACGTAGGTGTGTGGCAGCCGATGTCGCCCACCCAGGCCACCACTGCCGTCACGTCGCCGCAGCAACGCAACCGCCAGCACAACAACAACAACATAGACAACCACATCAACACGGACCCGGGAATATACCACTTCTGTGGAAGTTTACAGGTGGGTGCAATTCTGAGTCACTGGTCGGGCGATGAAGTGGCGTGTGATGAAAGAAAGCGGCGACTTGCGGCAATCGTGCCTCCAGGGCAGGATGTCAGTGATATTTGCATCATTAGCAGACCCAGAACCCTGACACAGACCCAGTGGACCACAGAACCAGAACCAACTACATCATGCTTGTTCTTAACTCGCAGCTCAACGACTTCTTGTTTAGAAACCGCGGTTCTGTTTGTCATGTTGCTGTGTGCTTTCATGTATTTTGTCATAGCATAATCAAACCCACACAGTCCTGATAATGAGCTGCGTTATGCTAATTAAGATGACTTTAATAAGAGACGCCATCTGTGTGTGTTGGTTCGTATAGTCTGGATTCATGAGTCACAGGACATTGTACATTCCCGCTTTTCCCGAGAGTTACAGTATGCTCCCTGCCCCCCCCCCCATGATGAAAATCCATGACTAATTGATACACTCATTTTTGGCACACTCCTCCAACTCTCCTGCTAGCTTGTCGTCAATTTGGTATCAAGATTATTTATATTAGATTCATCTCCAGAACACCCACTCTTGAGTTGCTATTCACTAGCGACAGATGCTAACAAGCTAAATGCTAAATCCAGATTTGATCCCTAAATATTCCTAACATACTTTGAATTGTATGATATCTAAAGTATAAAATGGGGCTGCACGGTGTCCTAGTGGTTATCTCGCAGATCCAAGTTCAATTCCACCCTTGCATGTTCTCCCTGTCCATGGGTTTTCTCACCCACTCCTCAGTTGCCATTCACTAGCGACGGATGCTAACAAGCTAAATGCTAAATCCAGGTTTGATCCCTAAATATTCCTCACATACTTGAAATTTTATGACATCTAAAGTATGAAATGGGGCTGCACGGTGTTCTAGTGGTTAGCTCACTGACCTCACAGCTAGGAGACCAGGGTTCAATTCCACCCTCGGCCATCTCTGTGTGGAGTTTGCATGTTCTCCCTGAGTGGGTTTTCTCACCCACTCCTCAGTTGCCATTCACTAGCGACGGACGCTAACAAGCTAAATGCTAAATCCAGGTTTGATCCCTAAATATTCCGAACATACTTTAAATTTTATGACATCTAAAGTATGAAATGGGGCTGCACGGTGTACTAGTGGTTAGCTCGCTGACCTCACAGCTAGGAGACCAGGGTTCAATTCCAACCTCGGCCATCTCTGTGTGGAGTTTGCATGTTCTCCCTGAGTGGGTTTTCTCACCCACTCCTCAGTTGCCATTCACTAGCGACGGACGCTAACAAGCTAAATGCTAAATCCAGGTTTGATCCCTAAATATTCCTCACATACTTGAAATTTTATGACATCTAAAGTATGAAATGGGGCTGCACGGTGTACTAGTGGTTAGCTACTCAATAGTTCTTCATGAGTTCTTTATAATAATTACTATAATTAATTATAGTAATAACTTAAATTTAACAGTAATTAAAATATACATATAATAAAAAAATATATAAATATAATAAATTATAACAGTAATTACTGTTTCTCTAAACAAAAGAAGTCAAAAAGTTGGAATAGTAGTACTCTACAAACATGTAGACTTCCAGTCTTGTTTTTGTCAACAACACCTAGAGGGACCAAGCACACACACACACACACACACACACACAGTTTACAGGCCTCGGGGTTCTTCCCATGAATAAGTCTTCCTGTCTGCCCGGTATGGAAATGTTCCACATGCTAATGTGACTTTTGGGCGCATCCAGGTATTAGACCGAGCCGAAGACTACAAGAATACATTTGCTCTGAGTTGATGTCATTTTCAAAAATGGAAATATTAATAATAAATAATAATTATGCTTGTACTTTAATGCCAAGCAAAGGTTGGACTTTTATTCTCATAAACATTGATTCAACGTTCACATTTTATACCGGAACATTTGTATGGTTTCATAAACAATGAAAAGGATTCCCGCTGGGATACCTTGTGGTTGTCACAAAGCATTGCGCTGCTTAACTCCAGTGCTTGCATGCAGTATTTTATGCAGTATTTTATGCAGTATTACAGCACGAATGTTGAAAGCAGCAACCAAGGACACCTGCAGGAAAACAACAAGGCAAAATACATGCAGTTACTAATTACAACAGTGATTTTCAACCACCTCTATTTACTCACTATTTATTCTCGATTTACTCTCTATTTATTCTCTATTTACTCTCTATTTACTCCCCATTTATTTTTTATTTACTCTCTATTTATTCTCTATGTACTCTGTGTTTTTACTATTTATTTACTCTGTGTTTACTCTCTATTTACTCTTTGTTTACTCTGTTTAGTCTCTATTTACTCTCTACTTATTCTCTATTTACTCTTTATTTACTCCCTATTTATTTTTATTTACTCTCTATTTATTCTCTATGTACTCTCTGTTTACTCTCTATTTACTCTCTGTTTACTCTCTATTTACTCTCTATTTACTCTCCATTTATTCTCTGTTTACTCTCTATTTACTCTTTGGTTACTCTCCATTTACTCTCTATTTATTCTCTACGTACTCTGTGTTTACTCTCTAGTTAGTCGCTATTTACTCTCTATTTACTCCCTATTTATTCTTTATTTACTCTCTATTTATTCTCTATGTACTCTCTGTTTACTCTCTATTTACTCTGTGTTTACTCTGTATTTACTCTTTGTTTACTCTCTGTTTAATCTCTATTTACTCTGTGTTTACTCTGTATTTACTCTTTGTTTAGTCTCTATTTACTCTCTATTTATTCTCTATTTACTCTCTATTTACTCCCTATTTATTTTTTATTTACTCTCTATTTAATCTCTATGTACTCTCTTTTTACTCTCTATTTACTCTCTGGTTACTCTCTATTTACTCCCTATTTACTCTCTATGTACTCTGTGTTTACTCTCTATTTACTCTTTGTTTACTCTCTATTTAGTCTCTATTTACTCCCCATTTATTCTCTATTTGCTCCCTATTTATTCTTTATTTACTCTCTATTTATTATCTATGTACTCACTGTTTACTCTCTATTTACTCTTAGTTTACTCTCTATTTTGTCTCTATTTACTCTCTGTTTACTCTCCATTTACTCTCTATTTACTTTCTATTTACTCTCGATTTTCCACAAGCAAAACATCCAGTAGTTAGCGTGCAGAGCTGTCACAACACAAACATATACACTGACTCATTAGATGCAAATTAGCTTTAATTAATCATTCAAAACTATAACTAGTTGTTCAAAACTATGCTCCTGGTGTCAACTAGTCATTCCAAACTACAGTCCTACTTTAACTACTTGTCAAAAACTACTGATAACAAAAAGCACACCACTAATTATCCTTGTTGAAAATGACACCCATCAAGCTAACTGTGCTAATAGTTCAACCCACGACTTCAACAACTCCGTAAAAAGAAGACACATCAGTAAAATAACACAAGATGTCAATCATGTCATCAGCCGGCCTGCTAGCACCAACTCAACTCCTGTGTGTTGACATTTCTCCCACGTGTCAGGCCCGACTAAGCATCCCAACATCATCTTGTCATTTCTTTCCTTCTGCAGGCTCAGAAATTAAAGTCCAACTCATCATCTGACAGCATCTTCTGTGTGGTGAGTTCACACACGCTGGGAAAGTGTTTTATTCAAAGAAACTTTTAACTTGAAGCCGAGTCGTGAAATCATGGCAAGGTGTCACGTGACCTCCATGCAAAGTCCGCCGCCTCCTCGGCCGTTCGACTCGCCTCCTTTGGACGTCCTTTGAGGCGGGAACGTGACGCCGGCTTGTGAGGCTTTTAAAGTTCACTGGAAATGTCATTGTACAATAATAATACGCCGCTATGACATTTAATGCACTGACCTAGCAGTTAGCTCGCAGCTTCATTAGCTAGACTTCTGCATGCACACACACACACACACACACACGGTGGCATTTTGTTTGAATAAAAACAACCTTTGAGTTAGTTGTGGCGTGTCAAAGCAGATGAATACATTTACGTGTTGTTAGCGCTGCTGATTGAATAAAGCTGCTGTTGTCAGGTAGATTTACTCTGTATTCACATGCACTTCTACATGTTAGCATATGTGCTAGCTTATGAGCTAGCCTACGTGGTAGTCTACATGCTAGTCTACCTGATAGCATATATGTAAGCCTATCTGGTAGCATATGCGATAGCATATATGCTAGTCTACGTGCCAGCCCATGTGCTAGCCTACCTGTTAGCATACATGCTAGCCCATATGGTAGTCTACATGCTAGTCTACCTGATAGTATATATGTTAGCCTATTTGCTAGCCTACCTGTGAGCATACGTGTTAGTCTATATGTCAGCATATGCGCTAGCGTATATGCTAGTCTACGTCCCAGCTCATGTGCTAGCCTACCTGCTAGCATAAGTGTTAGTCTACATGCCAGCCTACCTGTTAGCTCACGTTCTAGCCTATGCGCTAGCCTAACTGTGAGCCTACATGCTAGTCTCTGTGCTATCACATGTGCTAGCCTACCTGTTAGCATATGTGCTAGCCCATATGGTAGCCTACGTGCTGGCAAATGAGCTAGTCTACGTGCTGGCTTACCTACGAGCTTACATACTAGCCTATATGCTGGTCTACCTGATAGCATATATGTTAGCATATTTGCTAGCCTACCTGGTAGCATATATATGCTAGTCTATGTGCCAGCCCATACGCTTGCCTACCTGCTAGTCTACGTGCCAGCCCATGTGCTAGCCTACCTGTTAGCATACATGCTAGCCCATATGGTAGTCTACATGCTAGTCTACCTGATAGCATATATGTTAGCGTATTTGCTAGACTACCTGGTAGCATATGCGCTAGCGTATATGCTAGTCTACGTCCCAGCTCATGTGCTAGCCTACCTGCTAGCATAAGTGTTAGTCTACATGCCAGCCTACCTGTTAGCTTACGTTCTCGCCTATGCACTAGCCTTACTGTGAGCCTACATGCTAGTCTCTGTGCTATCACATGTGTTAACTTACCTGTTAGCATACGTGCTAGCCCATATGGTACCCTACCTGCTTGCAAATGAGCTAGTCTACGTGCTGGCTTACCTACAAGCTTACATGCTAGCTTATATGCTGGTGTACTTGCTAGTCCATGTGCTAGCCTACGTGCTAGTCTACATGCTCGTCAACCTGATTTGCTAGCCTACCTGGTAGCATATATATGCTAGTTTACGTGCCAGCCCATGTGCTAGCATACCTGCTAGCATACGTGTTAGTCTATATGCCAGCCTACCCGTTAGCTTACGTTCTAGCCTATGTGACTGTGAGTTTACATGCTAGTCTCTGTGCTATCACATGTGCTAGCCTACCTGTTAGCATATGTGCTAGCCCATATGGTAGCCTACCTGCTTGCAAATGTGATAGCCTACCTGCTAGCATACATGTTAGCCTAGTTTATCTACTACCCCATTTGTGAGCCTACTTGCAAGCAGATGTGCTAGCCTATATGCTAACCTACGCGCTAGTCTATATGTTCATGGAGCGGTTGCTAGGTTACCAACGCAGACGTTGTCTCACTCGTCCCTTCCAGGACCCTCAGATCGACGGTCCGAGCACATCCAACGCCATCGTGAGGAACCCTGCCGCCTCCAGACGGGCCTCCACGCTGACCTCTGTGCTGCCCCTTGTGGCGTGGCTGCGCTACTGCAGCACATGGACTCACTGACATGTTTGTGGAAGAAAGTTGTCGTCGTTTTCCTTCCTCCTCCTCAACCGCTTCCCCCTTCTGGAGCTCTTTTCTTGCTTTTCTTTTAGCGTGATTTATCGTTGATGTGCGTTTTTTTGCGTAAGTCAAGAAAAGAAGATGTGTGGCTCCGGGACCACGTAAAAAAAAAAACATTTCAATAAAGGTTGTCGTTGTTTGCTTACACAGAAAGTTGGGCGACAATGATGACTGTTTTTTTTTTTTTTTTTTTTGGAGGGGGGGTGAGTTTCGTGATGATTAGACCCGCCCACATTCATCGCCATTTGCAAAAAGCACACAAAGACGCGCACCTTTTTGTGAGTGCCTGGTTTGGTTTTAGACGAAGTGTACATACCTGAAGCCGTTTCTCGAGTTTTCAAGATGAAGGACACAAAAGCTGCTCCACTTTTTTGTTTACTTGGTTTCTTTTGAACTTTTGGTAGAACATTTCTTCGTCGGACTCGTCACGCTCACTAGCTTTAGCCATGAAACTACGATAATATTTGCTAATCTGATGAATGTTAGGGTGTTCGCCGTCCACGGAATGTCGGCTATCGCTAAGCTTTAGTTTCGTGTTAGCTTCTTTGTTGTGTTTACTCACTTTTCTTTCTCCCTGGTTAGGCTGATAGCCAACATTGAGCGGACTCCAGCATCCTAAACAAGCTAGCTAGCTGCGCTATCATTAGCTCAACAGCCATTGGTCTGCTGCCTTTGGGGGGCGGAGCCTAACTTTGAGTTAGCCAACGTAAATACGATGTTTGTACTTGAGACAAAAAAAAACATTAACTATTCTTTTGCAGCTGTAATTTTTATTTCATATTTCTCCGATGTACATGATATGGAGTCATTCTTGCATCCCAAACAAAGGATATCAATGTAACGCTCCTGTTGTGGTTCAATATAAGCAGATTGTTTATGCTGTTATGCTTAAATATGACCTTATTTTTCTACATTTTCACCTTTTCATTTGCTGTTCTGATGAGTAGAAATGAAGAAAGCTTGTTTGTAAGATGTTTTGAATTAATTCATCATGAATAATCAGCATTTACCAGTGTGTTGAACTGAATTTTATGAAGAGAAAGGTAAATAACAGGACAAAATGAATAAATATATTTGCCGAACGTTAGCATGGTCCACGAAGGGGGTGCTTTCAAAGACACTGCGTAACTTGAAGATTAATTAAAATGTTTTTATTGTAGTTGTAAGTAGTATTTTTTTAATGATTTAAAACTTACGTTAGTGAGTGCCGTTTATTGTTTTTCTTTGTCATCTATTTGTTTAGACCACACATACACGCATCATAAATACGTCTTAAGATTGTCGGGATGTCCCTGAATGCATCTCGCGACAACAAGGAACTGTCGTTTCCAGGGAGAGCCCCGAGTTATGTATTTATATCACAGCGACACTTCCGCATTGTCACGAGCGCGGAATGCATTCAAGGACACTCAGCATGTGGTGTAAATCAACAGAAAGACAAAGAAAAACAGTAAGTGGATGTTCTTATCTCTCATTATCGTAACCCTTAATTTGTAAGTACAATTAGCACCCTCGCAAACCCCAGACATTATCGTCTACACCCAAAACATTTGAATTCCACTTAAGTTACGCAGCGTCTTTTAACGCAACCCATTAAAGAGATTAGCGTTATCATTCGTATATCATTTGTGTCCTGTCATAAAACGCAGCAAAAATTGGCACATTTCATACACATTGGCAAATGGTGATGAATTAATTGTAAAAGTGTGATTAATTTGATACAATTTTGTAATCATTAAACAACCCTAATTAATAATAATAATAATAATTATGGATGTTGCTGTACCTGAGCGGACAGTGACATGCTAATATTGATGCTAAGGAGACGCTGCATGCTAGTAGAGAACATCTTTGGCAGACGTTCAGGAGGTGAAGATGGCGTCCGTCGCTTTGGGAAAACGATGGCGATTACGTTTGCTTCACTTGTTTGTCATCTTAGCTTGTGGAAATGTCACATTTATTGTACAGATCATTAAAAATGTCAAAAAAAATCTTTTGACTCTGTGATCACGGGTCATTTGCTAAGCCCCGCCCACCATGTGTACAACCGCCATGTCTTAATTTCTTTCTCATAATGTTATAATGTTAAAATTATGACAAATTTCTCATTAGATTATAACTTTCTTCTTAATATTTTAAAATTATTCTTTTAAAATAACACCTGATTTTTTCAGTTTTGCTAGGGTTTTTTTTTTTGTTAAATTATATTTCTTAAAAGCACCATATGCTTGCTACAAAATACCCCCCGGGCTGCACATTGAACACCCGTTTTGTACATGCATAACATTTTTTGTGTGTGAACATCTTTTAAGATTATTTTGTGACTGTTTTAGCAAGCAAAGAACTACAGAGGCAACCTCTGATGACATCATAGACAGGGTTACATGTATTAGCAAGCTACTAGGATGCTAAGTAGGAGCCTATCCCAGCTGTCTTCGTGCAAAAGGTGGGGAACACCTTGAACTGGTGGCCAGCCAATCACAGGGCACATATAGGCAAACAACCATTCACACTCACATTCATACCGATGGACAATTTGGAGCAACATGGTCACTACTTCATCATCAGCATCATCATCAGGTGAAACGGCCAGTGACAAAAAGGAAATTAGATCACAAATGAAGATCACATACAGGAGGAGGATGGGGGGTTGGTGTTGGGGGTGGTGGGGTTGGTTTTCTTGCTGACGTGAGGAGCAGAGGCGCTGCCAGACGTCCACTTAAAACGCTTCAAACGCTCGTCTTTCATGAGGAGGAGAGAAGCACTTAGCAGGCTAATGGACCTCACCGCCTTTTCACGTCTTTTTGATAGAAAAAAAACCCAATCAGGTCAGATCTGCCACTGCAAGTTTACATTCCTTTCTTTTTGCTCTTAATTTACTGATGTGGACAAACAAAGCCGTCTAAATGAGTATACGAGCTCCAATTATAAAAAAAAAACACACATATATTTGTGTGTCAAGTCAATGCAGTAATCCCTCGTTTATGGCTGTTAATTGGTTCCACCCTACCATAATATGTGAATTTCCACCAATAAATGGAATGGCTTCATAGTTGGAGTACAGAAAACCTGTTTATCACCTTCTAGATACATGTTTTAACATGACTAGAGCCCTCAAGACATAACATAGCACCCCTATAGTCACCTTTATACTCCTGTTACCCAATATAGCAAACATAATATTAGACAATAAGACACACAAAAGCTGTATATGCCATCAAAATACACTTTAACATGATTAGAGCCCTCTAGACATGACATAACACCCCTATAGTCACCTTTATACTCCTGTTACCCAATATGTCAGACATAATAAGACATATAAGACACCTATAATATGTATACGCCTTCTAAATACACTTTTTAACATGATTAGAACCCTGTAGTAATGATATAACACCCCTATGGTCACCTTTACACTCCTGTTACCCAATATAGTAGACATAATAAGAGAACGTAAGAAATGGAAAAGCTGTTTACCACCTTCTAAATACACTTTTAGCATGATTAGAGACCTCTAGACATGACATAACACCCCTATAGTCACCTTTATACTCCTGTTACCCAATATATCAGACATATTAAGAGACAATAAGACACATAAAAGCTGTATACCACCTTCTAAATACACTTTAACATGATTAGAGCCCTCTTGACATGACATAACACCCCTATACTCACCTTTATACTCCTGTTACCCAATATGGCAGACATAATAAGAGGCAATGAGACACATGAAAGCTGTATACGCCATCTAAATACACTTTTTAACATGATTAGAGCCCTCTAGACATGACATAACACCCCTATAGTCACCTTTATACTCCTGTTACTCAATATGTCAGAAATAATAAGAGATATAAGACACCTAAAAGATGTATACACCTTCTAAATACACATTTCAACATGATTAGAGCCCTGTAGACATGATATAACACCCCTATGGTCACCTTTACACTCCTGTTACCCAATATAGTAGACATAATAAGAGAAAGTAAGAAATAGAAAAGCTGTTTACCACCTTCTAAATACACTTTTTAACATGATTAGAGCCCTCTAGACATGACATAACACCCCTATAGTCACCTTTATACTCCTGTTACCCAATATATCAGACATATTAAGAGACAATAAGACACATAAAAGCTGTATACCGCCTTCTAAATACACTTTTTAACATGATTAGAGCCCTCTAGACATGACATAACACCCCTATAGTCACCTTTATACTCCTGTTACCCAATATATCAGACATATTAAGAGACAATAAGACACATAAAAGCTGTATACCGCCTTCTAAATACACTTTTTAACATGATTAGAGCCCTCTAGACATGACATAACATCCCTATAGTCACCTTTATACTCCTCTTACTCAATATGTCAGACATAATAAGAAACAATAAGACATCTAAAAACTGTATACCACCTTCTAAATGCACCTTTTAACATGATTAGAGCCCTCTAGACATGACATAACACCCCTATAGTCACTTTTATACTCCTGATATCTAATATATCAGACATAATAAGAGACAATAAGACATCTCAAAACTGTATACCACCTTCTAAATGCACTTTTTAACATGATAAGAGCCCTCTAGACATGACATAACACCCCTATAGTCACTTTTATACTCCTGATATCTAATATATCAGACATAATAAGAGACAATAAGACATCTAAAAGCTGTTTACCACTTTCTAAATACACGTTTTAACATTATTAGAGCCTTATAGACATGACATAACACCCCTATAGTCACCTTTATACTCAATATCTTATTTTATAATAATATAATAAAATAATATCTTATTTTCTCTGATTATGTCTACTATACTGGGTAATAGGAGCGATTATAGGGGTGTTAAAGACACGCCCCCTCCTTCCTGGACATCCACCCATGGATGCTGTTGGCATGTCCCCACCAGAGCACTCGCCAGGCACACATCAGAACACACACACACACACACACACACACACACACACACACACACACACTACGTACCTACTTACTGACTTACTGACTTACTTACTTACTCTAGGAATAGAACCTTATTGTCTTCATATTTTTGACTTTATTCTCATCAAATGTTTTTGCTTTCTATTTCTACTCTTTTTGGATTTTGTGTGATGGTGTGTATTGTAATATATGTGTATAGTACCTTGTGTAGGTGTGTAGAATGATGTGTACATTATGTATGACATAAAGTATAAAAGTGAATAGGAGTTGATACTAAAATAGGATGGAGTAGGAATGTTTATTTTGGTTGTTCTTATTTTTCGGTTGGCGTTTTTGGTGGGGGTGGGTTGGGGAGGGGGGTCAGTGAATGGGAAGCCCCCCAGGGAGGCGATGGAAAAGGAGGACGATGCAAAACAAAGAGTGCAGAAAAGGAGCTAAAATTGGATTTCTAATTGACGATTCCTCTTGAAGTGTCTCCTGGCGGTGGTGGGCGGAGCCAGCCCGCAGTGGCGCCGTGCTGCCAACATCAATGGAGGGCGGCGCTCTGACCCCCACCGTTCGGGGTCTCCCCAGGGAGCAGAGACCACTTTTATCTCCACTTTCACTTTCCCTCATCGCTGTTCTATATCGCTGCAACACTTCCTGTTTTGGACAGCTAACTCCTGCTAAAGCTAACATGAGTGGTAGCTGTAGGGGGCGGAGCTAGACACGGTGCCGTGTGTTGCGACATAGACATGTCTTGTCAGGAGACCTGGATGGACCACCTGAGAACTTGGCAAGCAAACCTGCACCATGGGCCTAAATACACTTTTAACATGATTAGAGCCCTCTAGACATGACATAACACCCCTATAGTCACCTTTATACTCTTGTTACCTAATATGTCAGACATAATAAGGGACAATAAGACATCTAAAAGCTGTTTACCACCTTCTAAATACACTTTTTAATATGATCAGAGCCCTCTAGACATGACATAGCACCCCTATAGTCACCTTTATACTCTTGTTACCTAATATATCAGACATAATAAGAGACAATAAGACATGTAAAAGTTGTTTAACACCTTCTAAATACACTTTCTAACATGATTAGAGCCCTCTAGACATGACATAGCACCCCTATAGTCACCTTTATACTCCTGTTACCCAATATATCAGCCATAATAAAAGACAATAAGACATCTAAAAGTTGTTTAAAACCTTCTAAATACAGTTTTTAACATGATTAGAGCCCTCTAGACATGACATAGCACCCCCATAGTCACCTTTATACTCCTGTTACCCAATATATCAGACATAATAAGAGACAATAAGACATCTAAAAGTTGTTTAAAACCTTCTAAATACACTTTTTAACATGATTAGAGCTCTCTAAACATGACATAGCACCCCTATAGTCACCTTTATACTCCTGTTACCCAATATATCAGCCATAATAAAAGACAATAAGACATCTAAAAGTTGTTTAAAACCTTCTAAATACAGTTTTTAACATGATTAGAGCCCTCTAGACATGACATAGCACCCCCATGGTCACCTTTATACTCTTGTTACCTAATATATCAGACATAATAAGAAACAATAAGACATCTAAAAGTTGTTTAACACCTTCTAAATACACTTTTTAACATGATTAGAGCTCTCTAAACATGACATAGCACCCCTATAGTCACCTTTATACTCCTGTTACCCAATATATCAGACATAATAAGAGACAATAAGACATCTAAAAGTTGTTTAAAACCTTCTAAATACAGTTTTTAACATGATTAGAGCCCTCTAGACATGACATAGCACCCCTATAGTCACCTTTATACTCTTGTTACCTAATATATCAGACATAATAAGAGACAATAAGACATCTAAAAGTTGTTTAACACCTTCTAAATACACTTTTTAACATGGTTAGAGCTCTCTAGACATGACATAGCACCCCTATAGTCACCTTTATACTCCTGTTACCCAATATATCAGACATAATAAGAGACAATAAGACATCTAAAAGTTGTTTAAAACCTTCTAAATACAGTTTTTAACATGATTAGAGCCCTCTAGACATGACATAGCACCCCTATAGTCACCTTTATACTCTTGTTACCTAATATATCAGACATAATAAGAGACAATAAGACATCTAAAAGTTGTTTAACACCTTCTAAATACACTTTTTAACATGATTAGAGCCCTCTAGACATGACATAACACCCCTATAGTCACCTTTATACTCTTGTTATTTAATATATCAGACATAATAAGAGACAATAAGACATCTAAAAGTTGTTTAAAACCTTCTAAATACAATTTTTAACATGATTAGAGCCCTCTAGACATGACATAGCACCCCTATAGTCACCTTTATACTCCTGTTACCCAATATATCAGACATAATAAGAGACAATAAGACATCTAAAAGTTGTTTAAAACCTTCTAAATACACTTTTTAACATGATTAGAGCCCTCTAGACATGACATAGCACCCCTATAGTCACCTTTATACTCCTGTTACCCAATATATCAGACATAATAAGAGACAATAAGACATCTAAAAGTTGTTTAAAACCTTCTAAATACACTTTTTAACATGATTAGAGCCCTCTAGACATGACATAGCACCCCTATAGTCACCTTTATACTCCTGTTACCCAATATATCAGACATAATAAGAGACAATAAGACATCTAAAAGTTGTTTAAAACCTTCTAAATACACTTTTTTACCATGATTAGAGCCCTCTAGACATTACATAGCACCCCTATAGTCACCCCCCCCCCCAGGCATAGCAGGTCATTTTGGGTCACAGTTGCCCCCCCCCCCCCCACAACCACCAAGAAGGACTTACAAGACACAGTTGAATAAAGTGTTCCCTCCACCTGCGCACCCCCCAACCCCCACCCCCCAACACACACACATACAGCAGATTAGGGCATCCATGCATGTCGGCCCCCACCGTGCACTAAATTGTTGTGTCCAATCTTCTCTGTTGAAAAACCTTCCATTTCCTCTCGACTCTGTCTCTATCTGTGGTTGTCCTCCACGGGGGGGCTGGGGGGTTCCGGGGTGGGAATAGCACCATCACTGTGTGTGTGTGTGTGTGTGTGTGTGTCGTGAAAATGTACAACGTTGAGGGGGTGTATGAGGGGGTGTATCCAGGTTTGAGGTAGACCATTTTTTTAACATACTTATTGCACTTGGACAAAATCTGACATTTTGAGAATAAAGATGGTAATATGATAATATAATAATAACAAAGTCGTATTATTGTCATAAGTTTACAACTTTATTCTCCTAAATTTCTGACTTTTTTTTTCTTGTATATTTACAACTTTATTCTAGTAAATGTACAACTTTTTTTCTGGGAATTTTATGACTTTATTCTCATAAATTTATGACTTTTTTCCTCATGAAATTATGGCTTTAGGCAAGTGAATTTATGACTTTTCTTGCAAATTTATGACTTTATTCTCATAATATTAAAGCATTTTTTTGTAAATGTATAACTTTTTTATTTATCTCATACTACTGGGACTTTATTCTCCTAAATTTCCGACTTTTTTTTCTTGTATATTTACAACTTTATTCTAGTAAATGTACAACTTTATTTCCGGGATTTTCATGACTTTATTCTCATAAATTTATGACTTTTTTTCCTCATAAACGCATGGCTTTAGTCAAATGAATTTATGACGTTTTTCTCATATATCAAAGTATTTTCTTGTCAATGTATAACTTTTTATTTATATCATACTATTAGGACTTTATTCTCCTAAATTTCCAAAAAAGTTTTTCTTGTATATTTATAACTTTATTCTAGTAATTATACAACTTTATTTCCGGAAATTTTCTCACTTTATTCTCATAAATTTATGACTTTTTTTCCTCATGAAATTATGGCTTTAGTCAAGTGAATTTATGGCTTTTTTTTTGCTAATGTATGACTTTATTCTCATAATATGAAAGCATTTTTTGTAAATGTATAACTTTTTATTTATCTCATACTATTCGGACTTTATTCTCCTAAATTTCCGACTTTTTTTTCTTGTATATTTACAACTTTATTCTAGTAAATGTACAATTTTTTTCTGGGAATTTTATGACTTTATTGTCATAAATTTATTACTTTTTTTCATCATAAACATATGGCTTTAGTCAAATCAATTTATGACTTTTTTCTCATAATATGAAAGCATTTTCTTGTAAATGTATAACTTTTTATTTATCTCATACTATTAGGACTTTATTCTCCTAATTTTCCGACTTTTTTTTCTTGTATATTTACAACTTTATTCTAGTAAATGTACAACTTTATTTCCGGGATTTTCATGACTTTATTCTCATAAATTTATGACTTTTTTTCCTCATAAACGCATGGCTTTAGTCAAATGAATTTATGACTTTTTTCTCATAATATCAAAGTATTTTCTTGTCAATGTATAACTTTTTATTTATATCATACTATTAGGACTTTATTCTCCTAAATTTCCCCCAAAAAAATTCTTGTATATTTACAACTTTATTCTAGTAATTATACAACTTTATTTCCGGGAATTTTATCACTTTATTCTCATAAATTTATGACTTTTTTTCCTCATGAAATTATGGCTTTAGTCAAGTGAATTTATGGCTTTTTTTTTTGCTAATGTATGACTTTATTCTCATAATATGAAAGCATTTTCTTGTAAATGTATTAACTTTTTATTTATCTCATATTATTAGGACATTATTCTCCTAAATTTCCAACTTTTTTTTCTTGTATATTTACAACTTTATTCTAGTAAATATAAAACTTTTTTTCTGGGAATTTTATGACTTTTTTTCATCATAAAGTCAAGTGAATTTATGACTTTTCTTGCAAATTTATGACTTTATTCTCACAATATCAAAGTATTTTCTTGTAAATGTATAACTTTTTATTTATCTCATACTATTAGGACTTTTTTCTCTCAGATTTCTGACTTTTTTTTTGTAAATCTTTGACTTTTTTCCTCATAAATTCATTCTTAAAATCTCAGATTTTTACAAAACTTTATGTTGACCGTCCAATAACGGCCATTATTGGACCTCCTATTCTACTTCCAGATGTACACGCCACACACACTTGCGTCTTGCACACTGTGTGTGTGTGTGTGTGTGTGTGTGTGTGTGTGTGTGTGTGTGTGTGCGGGTGTGTTAAAATCTCCACGTGACTGATCTAGCGGTGCAGCAGACAATAAAGTGAACGGCGAGGAGGCCAGAAGGTCTCTTTCGTCTTTGCCCCGCCATCCTTTCGTTTCCAAGACGACAAATGAATCAAGTCCCTGATGTCTCGTTATTCATCACTGTGCACACACACACACACACACACATATTGATGCGTGATTGGTGAAAATGATATTTCCCATGTAGCTTCCATATTGATGGATGAGGAGGAGGACTATTGATGTTTTCTTTGAAAAGATCTAATGAGAGAAACGTAGCAGCTACGTAAACATCTAGCGTCCTGTGTGTAGAAAAAATACACACGTGTGCATAGGCCGGCAAACTACGGCCCGCGGGCCACGTCGGGCCAGCCAAATGTTTGAATCCGACCCAAAATTACTTTAAAAAATCTTTAACATCAACACAGTAACTGGAAATGTGACTTGCAAAGGATGTTAGCATACTTTGCCGGTGCACTTATGAGTTTTTTTAAACCCTGTTAGCCTCGTTAGCATGTGTGACTAATTAACGACTGACGAGGTTGTTCTGTGACCACTTTTATTTTGAAGGGGAAGAATAGGAGCAGGTGAGCGATGTCAGCGTTTTCATTGTCAACAGCGGCGGTGTGTGTTCGGTTGTGTATGCTCTCCCTCCCACGTCTCATAAATATTCTTAATCGGCGTCTTCCTCACCCCCCTTTACCCCCCCCCCCACACACACACCCCGTGCTGATCCATATTACAACCCCCACAATCGCGGAGTAAATACTCCACATTAAAAGAGGGCGTATGAAATTGATTCATTGGGTACTTGCAGCAGCGTTATGAAAATGGCAGACCACCGTTAATCAGTCGCAAGGTGTGAGCGGGGGCTCCTCGGGGGAGACGGGGAGGGGGGGGGGGGTGTTTGCAGATGCTCGCTCATGGCGGCCTCATCAGCTTTACAACGTAACGATGCCGCCGCTTTATGGCCAAGACATGGATTTATGTCCACGGCGTAGCACGAGTGCTATAATGTAGCTGTGACACTGTAAAGTCAACAAGGGGGGGGGGGTCCCATTCCCACCCCCACCTCCTCCACACAGTACTGCAACTGTACAGTATATTTGATTTCAAGTACACATTTCGCATGAGGCCGCATATTTCATAGACAAAACACAGGATAAATATGATTAGAATGTTTTTCTCTACATTTATTTACTTTATTTATTAAGCACCATGTATTTTAATCATTTTGGGGGTTTTGGGACCCCCCCTACATGGAGTTAATGTAGAATGAATCTCATCAATCATAGCAATGGCATAATTCATGTGTGTAATTTGTAATATTGAGCCCTCTAGACATGACATAGCACCCCTATAGTCACCTCTATACTCCTGTTACCCATAATAAGAGACAACAAGACGTCTAAAAGTTGTTTAACACCTTCTAAATACACTTTAACATGATTAGAGCACTCTAGACATGACATAACACCCCTATAGTCGCCTTTACACTCCTGTTACCCAATATATCAGACATAATAAGAGACAATAAGACATCTAAAAGTTGTTTAACACCTTCTAAATACACTTTTTAACATGATTAGAGCACTCTAGACATGACATAGCACCCCTATAGTCACCTATATACTCGTGTTACCCAATATATCAGACATAATAAGAGACAATAAGACATCTAAAAGTTGTTTAACACCTTCTTAATACACTTAAACATGATTATAGCACTCTAGACATGACATAGCACCCCTATAGTCACCTTTATACTCATGTTACCCAATATATCAGACACAATAATAGACAATAAGACATCTAAAAGTTGTTTAACACCTTCTAAATACACCTTTTAACATGATTAGAGCCCTCTAGACTTGGCATAGCACCCCTATAGTCACCTCTATACTCCTGTTACCCAATATATCAGACATAATAAGAGACAATAAGACATCTAAAAGCTGTATACCACCTTCTAAATACACTTTTTAACATGATTAGAACCCTCTAGACATGACATAGCACCCCTATAGTCACCTCTATACTCCTGTTACCCAATATATCAGACATAATAAGAGACAATAAGACATCTAAAAGCTCTATACTACCTTCTAAATACACGTTTAGTATGATTAGAGCCCTCTAGACCTGACATAGCACCCCTATAGTCACCTTTATACTCCTGTTACCCAATATATCAAACATAATATTAGACAATAAGACACACAAAAGCTGTATATGCCTTCTAAATACACTTTTTAACATGATTAGAGCACTCTAGACATGACATAGCACCCCTATAGTCACCTTTATACTCCTGTTACCAAACATATCAGACATAATAAGAGACAATAAGACATCTAAAAGCTCTATACTACCTTCTAAATACACGTTTAGTATGATTAGAGCCCTCTAGACATGACATAGCACCCCTATAGTCACCTATATACTCCTGTTACCAAATATATCAGACATAATAAGAGACAATAAGACATCTAAAAGTTGTTTACCACCTTCTAAATACACTTTTTAACATGATTAGAGCCGTCTAGACATGATATAGCACCCCTATAGTCACCTCTATACTCCTGTTACCCAATGTATCAGACATAATAAGAGACAATAAGACATCTAAAAGCCGTATACCACCTTCTAAATACACTTTTTAACATGATTAGAGGATTAGAGCACTCTAGACATGACATAACACCCCTATAGTCACCTTTGTACTCCTGTTACCCAATATATCAGACATAATAAGAGACAATAAGACATCTAAAAGCTGTTTACCACCTTCTAAATACACTTTTTAACATGATTAGAGCACTCTAGACATGACATAGCACCCCTATAGTCACCTTTATAAGACACACACACACATTCCCTAAAGAACTCCAACGACACTAAAGAAGAAGTCAATACAAGAAACAAGTTGAACTCGAATTTTAGGACACAGGATGAAAACTAGGGACCCTATGTTTGTTTGGGGGTTTAGGGACCCCCCCCCCAAAAAAAAAAGATTACATTGTGGAATAAATCCCTTTGTGAATTCCAACTACACTGTCTCAATATTCCGGGACATTAGCGGACCATGACATAATATTTGATCATATCCTGTATATGAATCATACGTCGCGTATGAATCCACAACGCAACAGCAGGCGACATCACATGACTTGTGATGTCGCCACGATACAAACACGCCTGAGGACAACAACAGGTGTTACGTTTGCCGACTGCGCTTTAAAGCGGCCATGAAACCCGCCAGCAGCGGCAGCATAAAGAAGACGGAGCGCTGCATAAACGTGCTTTATGGCGGCATTACGCCGAACGACGCGTTCTCGCCGCGGCAGATGTTGTGTCATTACGCTAACAAACATCATTAGCTTTTTTTGCTACAAAAGGTACAAAGATGTCAGCCGAGTATTGATGGCGATATCACGTGCCCTCTGACGACTCTTCTCAAAGTCGTGTTAGCGGCAAAACAGAAAGACACAACCTGGTTGCTATTCACGCGGCGTCCTCGTCGCTTCAGCTAATTGCTACGTGCGCGTCATTGAACGCAGCACAGACGTGACTGGCAACCTTTTTCCTCTTCTGCTCCAAGGTCACACAAGTCTCTACTTCCTGTCTGTGATGATTAGTCTCACCCGACTGTAACAGTGGCGGTCTGGTTTGACTTGAGCTGTCCTATCCAGTCACTAGACATGTCCTACCCGGTCATTTAGCGTGTAGCGATGAAGACCCGTTAGACCGCCTGAAAGTCCCACTTGCACACATAAAAAATTACTTTTTCAGCAACAAGACGAAAACATTACATGACAAAAATAAAAATATTAATATAAAAAATATCGATTATATCATTAATAATAATGTATTGTATTATTTTATTATTAGTGATTATTTTTATGTTACTCATAATACATTGTAATTATATTATTTTATATGTCTTATTATTTTATAGATATTTGGGATATTCTTATTATATAGTTTTAGAGTTTTTTGTGAATTTATTATTGGTATTTTATTACAACTATTGTTTATTGAGTTGTATTGTTTAATATATTATATGTATTTTATAATATATATTGCTAACAAATTAAAATTATAAAATTAAAATTATTCTTTTAATTTATATATGTTAAAATAATATATTAATATTAATATATTTAAATGAATGAATTTAATTACATTTAATTTATTTAATATGTCATTACATTTTATGTATTTTATGTATGTATTTTATAATATATATTGCTGACAAATTTAAATTATATATATTATATATATATATAGTTTATAGTATTGGTTTTATAGTTTTTTGTGATTTTATTATTGGTATTTTATTACAACTATTATAATTATATTGTTTTATTGATATTGATTTGTATTATTTAATATATTATATGTATTTTATAATATATATTGCTAACAAATTAAAATTATATATATATATAATTATATTAATTAATTCATATATTTTAATAGAATATTAATATATTTAATTAATTTAATTACATTTATTTAATATGTTAATATATTTTATGTATTTTTATATATGTATTTTATAGTATATATTGCTAACAAATTCAAATTATATATATATAATTTTAATCAAAACAATATATATATAATTTTAATTTATATATTTTAATATAATATATTAATATTAATATATTTAATTTAATTAATTTAATATGTTATTATATTTTTATGTATTTTAATTTATATATAATTTACGTTATTACTACTATTTTATATATTATTTTCATTATAATTATTTGTGATTTAAGATGTCATAGAGGCATTGAATGTTAAATTTTACGTTTATTATTGTTGAGGGTACTCAGAGCTGACTGTGTAGTACTTGATGCAGTACAGTAGTACACGCCATAAATAGGAGTATCACCAAACGCAAAAAGACACGGTGATGACTGACTTTTGCTGAAAGTGGCCACCTCTTTCTTCCAAAACATGCTATTTTTCATACACACACACACACACACACACACACACACACACACACACATTCCCTAAAGGTGTGCTGTGACGTTAACGACCTGTCGAGAGTTTTCAGCCTCTTGAAGCGTGAAAGAATTCCACTCTGTCTCCTCCTGCTAGTAGCGCTAGCCCCGGGTCATGTGACTGTCGGTGGTGTTATGCTAACACGGCTCACATGATAGCGTTAGCCTGCCAGCTTCTATCTGCAACAACGTGCACACTTCTCTTTGCTACTTTTCAGTCATCGCAAACAGGAAAGCCATTTTTCCAAATCATGTCTTTTATCGGGAAAAGCACCGACAGAACCATTCTGGAACGCTGATTGACTTTCCCAACGGAAGTAGAAATAATCTCTTCAACAACATCACCATCTTAAAGCCACATTTTTAATTCCAAAATGTAGAACATTAGAGGTCATTAACCTGGATTGACATAAAAGGTCTTCCGTATTAAGCTGATAACATTCCCATCGGGAAGGAAGGGACATTTTCCTAACATAACATCAGCTTTCAGGAAAATGGGCGAAAACCAGGCACATTTCTGCTAAATAAAGGAACTGTTACACCCGCAAATGTAATAACTGCCCACCAACGTAATAAACCACAAACACATAAAATAATAAATAAACAAACCATAAACAAATCTGCAGCTTTGAATGTAATAATTCCGCAAATGGAATAAATTTCCCACAAACGGAATAAAATTTGCCCACTTCAAACGTAATACTGAATTTGCTGCAAATGTAATAACTAATTACAGTTGTGGGAAAATATTACATTTTTTGTACTATATATTGTATATTGTGTGTGTATGGGGAAGAAATAATCAAAATAAATAATAAAATGTAATAATAATAATAATAGTAATACATTTTTAAATTTTTTATTGAAATTTTTATTTAATTTTATTTTTTTTATTTAATTAAAAAAATTGCAATGATCACAATTATGTTATCTTTTAAAATTAAAAATAAATTATAATTTAATAATTCAAAATTCCTTTAATGTATTCAAATGATACTCTTTGAATAATATTTTTTCCACAAAAAAAGAAAAAATATATCTTGTTAAAATCCTCAAAATGACATCTACACTTTTTCCCTCATTAAAAGAAGAAAGAACAAAAACAACAACAACCACAAAGATGATTATTTTGTTTCATATTACATTTGTGGGAAGTTATTACATTTACAGATTTTCACTTTCCCACATATGTAATAATTTCCTGCACATGTAACAGTTATTACATTTGCAGAAAATTCAGTATTACGTTTGCAGTAGGCTAATTTTATTATTGTAAATTGTATTATTATTATTATTATTATTATTATTATTACAATTTTATTAGTTTGTAGGAAATGTATTACATTTGCCGGATTATTACATTCAAAGCTGCAGATTTGTATTACGGTTGTGGTTTATTACGTTTGTGGGTGGAACAGGAACATTTCCAGAATATGAGTGAAATTAAGGGAAATTTTCTGGAAAATAAGGAAATATTAGTGAAAATAAGGGTTATTTTCCATAACAATTATTAACAATAAAGGACATTTTCTGGAAACTGAAGAAGCATTTATGAAAATAAGGGACATTTTATAGAAAAAATGTCAAAATTAGTGAAAATAAGTATAATTTTCCAAAAAAAGTTGTGAAAATAAGGGAACAAAAAAAAAAAGAACTATTGTGTGTACTACTTCATTGTGGTAGAATACACCAAAAAAAAGTATCGTCCATGCCCGGGTGCTAGGACGCCATGATGCCATGACGCCATGTCAAAGTTCCCACCTTACTGTTTAACGTCGTTAACACTCCTCGTCTTTATTAGAAACAGTCCGTCACTTTGGAGGCGGCCATGATGAACGATGAGATGACAAAGCGTTGTCGGCGCCACGATGACGTGTGTGACAAATGTGTTTGTGGCGCCGACGCTCCAGACCGACTGAGGTGTTGTGGAGTTCAATCTCATTCCGATGATGACGAAGATTTATTTTTACTTTCATTCTGGCAGACATAAATACATAAATACATAAATACTTGTGTGTCTCAGCACTTTTTCACGTCTGGACGTTGGAAAGCGAGCATGATGATCATTAGAAAGTGCAAACTCCACACAGAGATGGCCCAGGGTGGAATTGAACTCGGGTCTCCAAGCTGTGGGGCCTGCGCCGTGATTGATCAACTTTGCTTAAATATGTTACATAAAGTCATTCATTTTCATTTTCTACCGCTTATCCTCACGAGGGTCGCGGGGGGTGCTGGAGCCTATCCCAGCTGTCTTCGGGCGAGAGGCGGGGTACACCCTGGACTGGTGGCCAGCCAATCACAGGGCACATATAGACAAACAACCATTCACACTCACATTCATACCTATGGACAATTTGGAGTCGCTAATTAACCTAGCATGTTTTTGGAATGTGGGAGGAAATCAGAGTACCCGGAGAAAATCCGGAGATTGTGGGATTGAACTCGTGTCTCCTTGCTGTGCTAACCACTCAACCGCCGTGCAGCCTGTATTTTTTCAAAAAAATTTTTAGTTTTTTTTTGTGCACATATGTTGAAAAAGGTCCTGTTTCTCAATGTTAAAAATTCCCTGGATCCAGACGGTGATCCGGATCCCCCTCCCCGCCTCCCAAATGTAATCAGTTCTTCCATATCCCATTTCCCACAATTCCTGAATATTCCATCCAAGTCCATTCATGTCTTTTCAATGTTTCAACGTCTTTTTGAACACAAACAACCAGACGAACACAGGCACGAACACATAACCTCCACACAGAGATGGCCGAGGGTGGGATTGAACTCGGGTCGCCTTGCTGCACTAACCACTCCACCACTGTGCAGCCTGCATTTTTTTCAATTTTTTTTTAGGTTTTTTTGTGCACAAATGCTGAAAAAGGTCCTGTTTTTCAATGGACCCCCCCCCCCAAATATAATCAGTTCTTCCATATCCCATTTCCCACAATTCCTGAATATTTCATCCATTTGCACATATAGACAAACAACCATTCACACTCACATTCATACCTATGGACAATTTGGATTCGCTAATTAACCTAGCATGTTTTTGGAATGTGGGAGGAAACTGGAGAACCCGGAGAAAACCCACGCATGCACGAGGAGAACATGCAAACTCCACACAGAGATAGCCGAGGGTGGAATTGAACCCTGGTTTCCTACCTGTGAGGTCTGCGTGCTAACCACTCAAACGCTGTGCCACCTTAATTTAATTTAATTTAATTTAATTTAATTTAATTTAATTTAATTTAATTTAATTTAATTTATTTTAATTTAATTTAATTTAATTTAATTTAATTTAATTTAATTTAATTTAATTTAATTTAATTTAATTTAATTTAATTTAATTTAATTTAATTTAATTTAATTTTTAGTAAGACATAAATAAGATAACATAGATGACGATCATCAGGGAACACTGTACATGGATTTGCACGTATTGCTTTTGTAATATCACACAGAGATAGCCGAGGGTGGAATTGAACCCTGGTCTCCTAGCTGTGAGGTCTGCGTGCTAACCACTAGCCAATTATGCAGCCATAATTTCCTTATATTGAAGAAAACAAAACGTTCATGTGATGTAGAACCGAATGGGTTGCTAGGTCTTGTTGCTAGGCAGACTTTGTGTGGCGATTGGAAGGGGGCACGGTACATCGCCCTGAGGAGAACCAGGAAAAAAACCAAGGAGGAAGTTGCGTTTTGAATGCATCACAATCTGTATATGTGATGGGTAACGGTATCAGACATGACACAAAACATGAATGACCACCACCCCCCCTGCCCCCCCAGACCGGGGGGGGGGGGGGGTCTCAACATGAATCAACATCATTTCATTGATTTAAACACACACACACATACGTAGGTGTCATTGTTAGCTTCAAAGCATCTACATTACAAAACGCCAAGCGACAGCCCACTCTTGCTTTTCCATCATAACAAGCCTGAAGATGCGGTGTCCAATTACGGACCTTTTTGGCCAAACAGGTTCTTGTGCACCAACACAGTCCGTGTAACCGTGTGTGGCGACAGCGACGTACGATAACAAATCTAATTTCCGCCATGTTTGTCCGCTTCGCAGACAGCATTTGTCTCCCGCTCCGATGCGGCGAATCCATCCGAGCGGCATAAACAAAGGCAAGAGATCTCCTCCGCTGATAGAGTCTGGAGTCCCTCTCCCAGAACAAGAACAACGCTCCTGGGACTTGAGCTGAGACGGGGGCCTGAGGTGCTGATGTGCTTTTCGGGCGGCAGACATCAAATCCCCTCTGATTTGTATTGAGGACTAATTAGCCGGACCCGAAAGACAAAGGGAGACGGAGGAGCTGTTGGACTACACATGGACTACAGACTCCATGCTTGTTGTCTCCTCCGCTTCACACTAAGTGGACGCCAATTACGGCCAAGCTAAGAGTGGAGGACTAAAGTTCTGACAGAACAACGGAAGACTTTGACAGGAAGAAAACCAGTCAAAACTTAATAATCCTTCACAAGCAAAAAATAAAATAAAAAAATAACAAAAAAATGATGATTTCAGAAACATATTCACTCCAACTTTATTGCAACGACAGACAAATGTGACATTGTTAATATTGTCATGATGACAGCAGCTGCTTGATACATCACAACATATCATAGCAATCCCCAGATAGGTGCAAACATGCCCCCAGTGGCCGTTGGCAGTACAGCGGCAAAGATGTGATATTACAACAGCAATACGTGCAAATCCATGTACAGTGTTCCCTGATGATCGTCATCTATGTTGTCTTATTTATGTCTTATGGAAAAAACAATTAAAAAAAATTAAAATTAATAAAATAAAATAAAATAAAATAAAATAAAATAAAATAAAATAAAATAAAATAAAATAAAATAAAATAAAATAAAATAAAATTAAATTAAATTAAATTAAATTAAATTAAATTAAATTAAATTAAATTAAATTAAATTAAATTAAATTAGGCAGCACGGCGGTTGAGTGGTTAGCGGGCAGACCTCACAGCTAGGAAACCAGGGTTCAATTCCACCCTCGGCCATCTCTGTGTGGAGTTTGCATGTTCTCCCCGTGCATGCGTGGATTTTCTCCGGGTACTCCGGTTTCCTCCCACATTCCAAAAACATGCTAGGTTAATTAGCGACTCCAAATTGTCCATAGGTATGAATGTGAGTGTGAATGGTTGTTTGTCTATATGTGCCCTGTGATTGGCTGGCCACCAGTCCAGGGTGTACCCCGCCTCTCACCCAGGCTCCAGCACCCTTGTGAGGAAAAGAGGTAGAAAATGAATGAATGAATGATTAAATTAAATTAAATTAAATTAAATTAAATTAAATTAAATTAAATTAAATTAAATTAAATTAAATTAAATTAAATTAAATTAAATTAAATTAAATTAAATTAAATTAAATTAAATTAAATTTAAAAATTCAAACATAAAGAAATAAAAAATTAAACTATATAAATAAGAAAGCAGGAAGTGAACAAATGTAACAGTTACTGATAATAAAAGTACCAGATGGAGGGGTAGGATTTAATAAGCTTTGCTTCTTCCTACTCCTTTTGGACATGTGGAACTGTGAACTGATTATGTGATGCGTTCAATTGTAATCTGATGCATGTTCAAATGATATAAAACCATTAGCATTACCATTATGCGCCCCACAGCAACAGAAGTTCAACCTTTGGATTGTAAACACAGTACTACTCTGCACATCCGATTTCAGTCCATCAAGGTTTAAAAATATATATATTCATAAATGATGCTGCTTTGTGGTAAAAATAAGCTTTTTTACCCTTTATTTTTACCCTAATGAAGTATTGCGTACAGGAAATGTTGGCTCATTGTAGTGTTTTTTGTTTTGTTGTATGATGTCACGTCATAATTCTCTTATATTGAAGAAAACAAAACGAGGTAAAAACTGAATGGGTTGCTAGGTCTTGTTGCTAGGCAGACTTTGTGTGGCGCCATCAAGGACCGTCGCAGTCACACTCAATGCCGACTTGTGTGTGATGTTGCTCTCAATCTCCCCACATCAACTTTTCTCTGCGGCCTTTTTAATGTATGCAAAAGAGACGATTAATATTCAATCGAAGCTTTTCTTCTTCAACGTCGTTTAGCGGCCAGACGGCGTCTGAGCTGACTAAACGTCTTAAAAAACAGAACGCGAGCTCAGTCGAGCGTTAAATCAGGAATATTTCCAGTCTGATGAGACGTTGTCTCTCACGATGATGTCCGACCGCCGCACCGAGGGTGAGCGGCACGGAGGCGGAGCCGGAGACACTCTGAAAGGGTTTAAAGGCAGGTCAGAGGTCATCTATTTTAACCGATGACGTTCTCAGTCAGCCGCCATCCATCATTGTGGTCCCTGTGAGGAAAGAACATTCAGGATGACAAGAAAGCCGCTCGCGTGTCCACAAACGTTCCGCATCATTTGCTCACATGAAGAAGAACAGCTGGAGTCAATCTGCTGGCCGGCAATAAAACAAAGCTAACACGCCAACGTCCGCAATGCTGGAGGAAGTACTTCATCCCGATCGCTTTTTACTTTGGGAGGTAAAAGACACTTGTCACACAAAAAAGAGCAAAATGTGACGTTGATATGAAATATATGATTTTATATTATGTGACAAAAAATAACAAAAAATAAATAAATATATATATATATAATACCATTTTTTTAATTAAAATGAAATATATATATATATATATATATATATATATATATATATATATATATATATATATATATATATATATATATATATGTATTAATATAGTTATGTATATAACTATACAACAGCAATACGTGCAAATCCATGTACAGTGTTCCCTGATGATCATCATCATGATATCTTATTTATGTCTTATGGAAAAAAAATTCTAATTAAAAAAATTAAAAAAATTTAAAAAATTAAAAACATTAAAAAAATTAAAAAATTAAAAAATTAAAAAATTAAAAAATTAAAAAATTAAAAAATTAAAAAATTAAAAATAAAAAAAATCAAAAATTTTAAAAATTTTAAAAATTAAAAATAAAAACCTAAACTATATTAGGAAAGCAGGAAGTGAACAAATGTAACAGTTTCAGATTGATGATTGTCATCTATGTCATCTTATCTATGTCTTATGGGGGAAAATATATCAAATTGAAATTGAAATTAAATTAGGAAAGCAGGAAGTGAACAAATGTGACAGTTACTGATTGTAAAAGTACCAGATTGAGGGGTAGGATTTAATAAGCTTTGCTTCTTCCTACTCCTTTTGGACATGTGGAACTGTGAACTGATTAATAAAATAATAAAATAAAGTTAAAAAAATAAATAAATTATATTAGGAAAGCAGAAAGTGAACAAATGTAACAGTTACTGATTGCAAAAGTACGAGATGGAGGGGTAGGATTTAATAAGCTTTGCTTCTTCCTACTCCTTTTGGACATGTGGAACTGTGAACTGATTATGGGATGCATTCAATTGTAATCTGATGCATGTTCAAATGAAATAAAACCATTACCAAAAAATGGTACGTGACAAAAAATAAAAAATAAAATACATAAAAATTAAAATTAATAAAATAAAGTTAAAAAAAATAATAAATTATATTAAGAAAGCAGGAAGTGAACAAATGTAACAGTTATTGATTGTAAAAGTACCAGATGGAGGGGTAGGATTCAATAAGCTTTGCTTCTTCCTACTCCTTTTGGACATGTGGAACTGTGAACTGATTATGTGATGCATTCAATTGTAATCTGATGCATGTTCAAATGAAATAAAACCATTACCATTCCCTCTTGTGGGGTCCCAAACCCCCCCCCAAACCGAATAAAAAATCCCTGTGTCCTGATATGAGAAAACTGTATGTAGAATATATAAAATGTTGCAGTTGAGCAGTTGCAAGACAAAGAAATGGGATTGAGACAGAAAAGCAATTTATTGCAAAAAAAAAAACAAAAAACGCATTCAAGTGAAATAGGCTGTTCATCAGCTGATCAAAAGCCGACGAACACAGCCTTAAAAGGCTAAATGTGAACAAAAATGTGCACTGAATGTGATTTAGCGTCAAGTACGGCAACCCTCATGACTCAAAGTCCTGGTCTGTGTAGTGATAACCGGACTTTTCAATACCACAGCAATAATAGCCACAAAGCGGTAGTTGATGGACTTGACTGCAGGACCATGGTCTAAAGTTTTGGACACACCTTTAGACCATGGTCTAAAGTTTTGGACACACCTTTAGACCATGTCTAAACTTCTGACTTTACCAAAAAGAAAACAGAAATCCATCACTTCTTAAATGCCTTTAAAGAGCACAAAACTGTAGGTGGTTCTTGTTATCACCCTGACATGATGATTTACTACTTTTTAACAACCGTGCATCCTTTTCACCCCTCACACACACACACACACACACACACACACACACACACACACACATATACACACACACACATGCACAAATAAAAGCCTCCAGCAGCAGTAGACAGATGTGGATTTGATGCTAATGGAACACAACACTAAATGTCTTTAATGGATACCATCAACACACACACACGTACACAGTGTGTGTGTGTGTTTGTGTGTTTGTGTGTGTGTCAGCTTTTGTTTACCTTTCTGTAATCTCCTCCACCTCCTTACAAACTAATCAAACAGTCCCACCTGGAGCGGGCCGTCACAAACAATCATGGCGTACATTTGAACGCATCGTTGCCGCCTGCTAAAATGGCTAACGTGCTAGTAGCCACACAGGTCACATGGTGGAGTCAGTCCTGAGACCATCGGATGAATCTGTGTGGACGACTCAGCATGTCTGCCAGTCAGCCTGCAGGTCTCGTCTCCAGAAGTTTCAAGGAGTGGCTTAATCAATCTCCAATCAATGGCCGTGTGGAGCCATTAAGGTGTGTGTGTGTGTGTGTGTGTGTGTGTGTGTGTGTCATATGCCAGCTCGCGGCATGTTTGGGTCAGTGATCAGCACCCGAGACAAGAAGCTGGCAGAGAAGAGAAGTCGATAGAAGCCTGGATGGACAAAATGTTCCGGAAAAGGTGGAGTCGCCGAGCTTTGAAGACGTGACGAGTGAAAGACGACGACACAAGGCGACGCAACACAACACAACACAGACCCACAACCATTGTCTGCCAATTGGACTGGCACCTCTCGTGCTGCATTCAAGGAACGTGAAAAGTCTGAAATGCGAGCCATGAGCATTGCACACTGAAAGGTTGAAAGGTGAACGATGATTAGAGTCCACTAGAAATGAAATAACACCCCTATAGTCACCTTTACTCTCCAATTCCGATGAAGAAAATGGTAATGGTTTAATTTCATTTGAACATGCATCAGATTACAATTGAATGCATCCCATAATCAGTTCACAGTTCCACATGTCCAAAAGGAGTAGGAAGAAGCAAAGCTTATTAAATCCTTACCCCTCCATCTGGTACTTTTACAATCAGTAACTGTTATATTTGTTCACTTCCTTCTTTCCTAATATAGTTAAAAAAATTTAATTTTAATTTTAATTTTAATTTTAATTTTAATTTTAATTTTAATTTTAATTTTAATTTTAATTTTAATTTTAATTTTAATTTTAATTTTAATTTTAATTTTAATTTTAATTTTAATTTTAATTTTTTCCCCCATAAGACATAAATAAGATGACATAGATGACAGTCATCAGCTTATTAAATCCTACCCTTCCATCTGGTACTTTTACAATCAGCAACTGTAACATTTGTTCACTTCCTGTTTTCCTAATATAGTTTTATTTATGTTTTAATTTTAATTTTAATTTTAATTTTAATTTTAATTTTAATTTTAATTTTAATTTTAATTTTAATTTTAATTTTAATTTTAATTTTAATTTTAATTTTCATTTTCATTTTCATTTTCATTTTCATTTTCATTTTCATTTTCATTTTCATTTTCATTTTTTTCCCCCATAAGACATAAATAAGATGACATAGATGACAATCATCAGCTTATTAAATCCTACCCTTCCATCTGGTACTTTTACAATCAGCAACTGTAACATTTGTTCACTTCCTGCTTTCCTAATATATTTTAATTTTAATTTTAATTTTAATTTTAATTTTAATTTTAATTTTAATTTTAATTTTAATTTTAATTTTAATTTTAATTTTAATTTTAATTTTAATTTTAATTTTAATTTTAATTTTAATTTTAATTTTAATTTTAATTTTAATTTTAATTTTAATTTTTTTCCCCCATAAGACATAAATAAGATGACATAGATGACAATCATCAGCTTATTAAATCCTACCCTTCCATCTGGTACTTTTACAATCAGCAACTGTAACATTTGTTCACTTCCTGCTTTCCTAATATATTTTAATTTTAATTTTAATTTTAATTTTAATTTTAATTTTAATTTTAATTTTAATTTTAATTTTAATTTTAATTTTAATTTTAATTTTAATTTTTTTCCCCCATAAGACATAAATAAGATGACATAGATGACAATCATCAGCTTATTAAATCCTACCCTTCCATCTGGTACTTTTACAATCAGCAACTGTAACATTTGTTCACTTCCTGCTTTCCTAATATATTTTAATTTTAATTTTAATTTTAATTTTAATTTTAATTTTAATTTTAATTTTAATTTTAATTTTAATTTTAATTTTAATTTTAATTTTAATTTTAATTTTAATTTTAATTTTAATTTTAATTTTAATTTTTTTCCCCCATAAGACATAAATAAGATGACATAGATGACAATCATCAGCTTATTAAATCCTACCCTTCCATCTGGTACTTTTACAATCAGCAACTGTAACATTTGTTCACTTCCTGCTTTCCTAATATATTTTAATTTTAATTTTAATTTTAATTTTAATTTTAATTTTAATTTTAATTTTAATTTTAATTTTAATTTTAATTTTAATTTTAATTTTAATTTTAATTTTAATTTTAATTTTAATTTTAATTTTAATTTTAATTTTAATTTTTTTCCCCCATAAGACATAAATAAGATGACATAGATGACAATCATCAGCTTATTAAATCCTACCCTTCCATCTGGTACTTTTACAATCAGCAACTGTAACATTTGTTCACTTCCTGCTTTCCTAATATATTTTAATTTTAATTTTAATTTTAATTTTAATTTTAATTTTAATTTTAATTTTAATTTTAATTTTAATTTTAATTTTAATTTTAATTTTAATTTTAATTTTAATTTTAATTTTAATTTTTTTTTCTCCATATGACATAAATAAGATGACATAGATGACGATCATCAGGGAACACTGTACATGGATTTGCACGTATTGCTGTTGTAATATCACATCTTTGCCCCCACTGGGGGCATGTTTGCACCTATCTGGGGATTGCTATGATATGTTGTGATGTATCAAGCAGCTGCTGTCATCATGACAATATTAACAGTGTCGAATTTGTCTGTTGTTGCAATAAAGTTGGAGTGAATATGTTTCTGAAATCAGCACCCATCTGGCGTCCTCGTTTAATCTCTTAATGGTCACTATGTGTGTATATGTGTGTAGTGTGTATATGTGTGTATGTGTGTGTGTGTGTGTGCACTGGTAGTAGGTAGCAGCTTATTATGTGAGCAGATTTCCATCTTCTTCCCCCGAGGGCCGATCCAATCACGTAATCATTGATTGGCTGCACTCGCTCCAACAATGCACAGCCCAACGCGTGAAGAGCAAAACCACTTTCAGGCTCTTCTAGTCGCCTTTTCTACGCTACGCCTGCATGGAAACCACACGCTCTTCACTCCTTTTCATTTCCTTTACCTTCAAACACCATCTTTACAAGCCAGCACTGACACCAGCACAGCAATAAAAGCAGTAGTCTTAGTAGTAGTGGTAGTAGTAGTATTACTCATAATAGTAGTAGTAGTAGAATGGGTCTTTGGGTCTTGCATATTGGGTATCTTGGGTGGGGGTGGACGGGTTTTCTCCTGAATTCCTCAACGATCTGGATTTTGAGGGACTCTCTTGTGTGGAAGTCGGGAACAGTACGTCTGGATTGGCAGACCTGGGCGGTGCTCCGTCTTTTCAAAAAGGGTGTGTTCCAAATATAGGGGCATCACACTCTTCAGCACACTCCTCTGATTTAATAAGCTTTGCTTCTTCCTACTCCTTTTGGACATGTGGAACTGTGGGGAAGGGTTAGGGTTAGGGTTAGGGTTAGGGAACTGTGGTGTCTTATGGGGGAAAATTAAAATTAAAATTAAAATTAAAATTAAAATTAAAATTAAAATTAAAATTAAAATTAAAATTAAAATTAAAATTAAAATTAAAATTAAAATTAAAATTAAAATTAAATACAAAAAGAAATACAAATAAAAAATAAACACTTAAACTATATTAGGAAAGCAGGAAGTGAACAAATGTAACAGTTACTGATTGTAAAAGTACCAGATGGAAGGGTAGGATTTAATAAGCTTTGCTTCTTCCTACTCCTTTTGGACATGTGGAACTGTGAACTGATTATGTGATGCATTCAGTTGTATTTAATTGGATTTAATAAGCTGATGGTTGTCATCTATGTCATCTTGTGTCTTATGGGGGAAAATATATAAAATTAAAATTAAAATTAAAATTAAAATTAAAATTAAAATTAAAATTAAAATTAAAATTAAAATTAAAATTAAAATTAAAATTAAAATTAAAATTAAAATTAAAATTAAAATTAAAATTAAAATTAAAATTAAAATTAAAATTAAAATTAACTTTTTCAGTGCTTTGGTTCCAATTTTCTACAATAAAAGCTCTGATAAAACATTCCACTGTTCTCAAATAACTTAATTTTTATTTTTCTGCACAAAATAAGATGAAAAATAAATAAGAATCAAGAATTAAGAAAATCAATCAATCAGTAATAAATAAATAAATATAATAATAATAATAAAACACCAAATAATAAAAACTTAAGAAACCACATATAGTGGGTGGGTAGACAAATGATTTTTTTCAGATTAAAATGAACAAAGCATTATTAGAGCCCTGTAGACATGACAAAACACGACTATAGTCACATTTATACTCTTTTTATTTACAACATATTGCGCAACTGCAGGGTCTTGAGACACATGCTAACTTGCAAACTAGAGAGCTAGCGACCTAAACGGTAGCCTTCAAGTTATTTCCTTTAAACTTAAATAGCCAAAAAATGTACCACTTCCACACGGATAGGGAGGATAACTATTAACAGTTATTTAACCTTTAACATGAACATTAATCAAACGTAATCATTTTTTCAGGGTACATGATACCATACAGCATCCATATCAAACTAACATTAAAGTTTCATATCAAGGCGGGGGCCTCAAACTAGTGTCCTGTGGGCTACATTTGGCCCGCGGGCCGCGTGTTTGAGACCCCTGGTTTAGAGAATTTGTTTTTGTACGTTTTGGAACGGATTAATTCTAAAAGCCGGGGTTTCTTATCATATCTGATGCGCAGCTGCAAATATTACTTTGATGAAATTTATATATGAGCGTCGCGTAGCTTGAATATTTGTTGGCTTTTCATCTTGCTGCGTCGGAAGGAGGAGGAAATGAGTCCGTGAGTGTCAAACTTTGAGAGCTGATATCTCATTTCGAGCACTAAAGTCTCCGTTCGGCTGGTAATACAATAAGCACGGCAAAGTTATTTAGAGTAATCTTTTTCAATATGAAATTTCATCATTTGCTGTTTGAAGGCCTGCTGGCTAAAATGCTAATAAGGCGGCTAATAAAAGCAATGGAAGTGTTTAGACTGTCATGGCTGACTTGGCAGCTGCGGGCGCGCTGCTGTTTGTTTTCCAGCGCTAATAATGGCGGCGCCGGCTTATAATTATGAACTTAGTGAGGTGAGGAAATTACACGAGATGAATAGACAGCGGGGGAGACTTGAATATCCTGACTCACCGCCATGACGGGAGGCGGCGAGCAATGAGCCTCATTGCAAAGCCAAACATTACAGACATTAAAGACTCTTTTGGAAGACATTTTAGCGCTAATCTTTCCTCTCCAAACAAAACCGCGGAGAATACAAAGTAGCACGGTACAATCCCAGTACCCGTTTGAATCGTTCAATGATTCCACACACTGTACACACGATACCATTCAATTTGATTCGATACCATTTCTTACATAATGTGAATCTTTCATTATCAATTATCTATACATCCAATTTTACGATACCGATAATCGTAATTAGGGTGGTGGGTATGCTGGAGCCTATCCCAGCTGTCTTCAGGCAAGAGGCGGGGTACACCCTGGACTGGTGGCCAGCCAATCACAGGGCACATATAGACAAACAACCATTCACACTCACATTCATACCTATGGACAATTTGGAGTCGCTAATTAACCTAGCATGTTTTTGGAATGTGGGAGGAAACCAAAGAAAACCCACGCATGCACGGGGAGAACATGCAAACTCCACAGAGATGGCCGAGGGTGGAATTAAACTCGGGTCTCCAAGCTGTGGGGCCTGCGCCATGATTGATCAACTTTGATTTTAAAATTTAAAAATTTTAAAATTTTTAAATTTTTAAATTTTTAAATTTTAAAATTGTAAAATTGTAAAATTGTAAAATTGTAAAATTGTAAAATTGTAAAATTGTAAAATTGTAAAATTGTAAAATTGTAAAATTGTAAAATTTTTAAATTTTTAAATTTTTAAATGTTTAAATGTTTAAATGTTTAAATTTTTAAATTTTTAAATTTTTAAATTTTTAAATTTTTAAATTTTTAAATTTTTAAATTTTTAAATTTTTAAATTTTTAAATTTAAAAATCAAAGTTGATCAATCATGGCGCAGGCCCCACAGCTTGGAGACCCGAGTTCAATTCCACCCTCGGCCATCTCTGTGGAGTTTGCATGTTCTCCCCGTGCATGTGTGGGTTTTTAATTTTTTAATTTTTTAATTTTTTTCTGTTTGTATTTTATTTATTTATTTATTTTTAAATTTTTAGAGTTGGACTTTTGATCTCTTAATTATTGATGTTTTATCTTTATGATTTTTAATTTTTACATTTTTTAATTTTTTTTAATTTTGCTACACCCCAGACTGGTGGCCAGCCAATCACAGGGCACATATAGACAAACAACCATTCACACTCACATTCATACCTATGGACAATTTGGAGTCCCTAATTAACCTAGCATGTTTTTGGAATGTGGGAGGAAACCGGAGTACCCGGAAAACATGCTAACTCCACACCAAGCGAGGAATCGAGTGCTAACGTGGACGAAGTGTAATAACCGCCACACCTCAGTAAAGATCAAGATGTGAAGCCAGTTGGAATCGCCCACAGTAGAATTAATCTTCCTTCTGTGTTGCCAAGGAGACGACAGCAACATACGGTACAGACGTGCACGTGGGTGACAAGCTACTCAAGTAGAGTGTGCACGTGATGCTATGACGCCCCCCCCCACCCCCCATAATGACCGCTGACCTACAGCAGGTGTTCGGTGAGTGTGTAACGTAAACATTCATGTTGTGTTGTGATTTTAACAACCAAGTGAGGCCATTGAACGTGACAAATGATACCTGTAGCGAACACAATCATACTTTCATACCTTTAATACGCATGATGAATGGCCACACATCCAGGAGCTCTTTTATTCATATTTGGATTATTAAAGTGTGGCATTTACCAGCATGATGGATGTCTTGATTGTGTTGGAACAACAACAACAAACAAACACGTACCTCACAAAGACTGGACCGACAAACCCAGGAGACCACCACACAACCAGACAACAAGGACACAACCAGGCAACCAGAACACAATCAGGCAACCAGAACACAACCAGGCAACAAGGACACAACCGGACAACGACGACACAACTAGGAAACAAGGACACAAACAGGAAACCAGAACACAACCAGGCAACAAGGACACAACCGGACATCTACAACACAACCAGGCAACAAGAATAAAAACAGGCAACCAGAGCACAACAAGGCAACAAGGACACAAACAGGCAACCAGAGTACAACCAGGCAACAAGGACACAACCGGACAACAAGGAGACAACCACGCAACAAGGACACACCAAGCAACTACAACACAACTAAGCAACAAGGACACAACCGGACAACTACAACACATCCAGGCAACAAGGACACAAACAGGCAACCAGAACACAACTAGGCAACAAGGACACAATCGGACAACGACGACACAACCAAGCAACAAGGACACAACGGGAAAACTACAACACACCCAGGCAACAAGGACGCAAACAGGTAACCAGAACACAACCAGGCAACTACGATACAACCAGGCAACAAGGACACAAACAGGCAACCAGAACACAAACAGGCAACAAGGACACAATCGGACAACGACGACACAACCAGGCAACAAGGACACAAACAGGCAACCAGAACACAACCAGGCAACAAGGACACAACTGGACAACAATGACACAACTAGGAAACAAGGACACAAACAGGCAACCAGAACACAACCAGGCAACAAGGACACAACCGGACAACGACGACACAACTAGGAAACAAGGACACAAACAGGAAACCAGAACACAACCAGGCAACAAGGACACACCAGGCAACAAGGACACAACCGGACAACTACAACACACCCAGGCAACTAGAATAAAAACAGGCAACCAGAGCACAACAAGGCAACAAGGACACAAACAGGCAACCAGAGCACAACCAGGCAACAAGGACACAAACAGGCAACCAGAGCACAACCAGGCAACCAGAGCACAACCAGGCAACAAGGACACAACCGGACAACAAGGAGACAACCACGCAACAAGGACACACCAAGCAACTACAACACAACTAAGCAACAAGGACACAACCGGACAACTACAACACATCCAGGCAACAAGGACATAAACAGGCAACCAGAACACAACTAGGCAACAAGGACACAATCGGACAACGACGACACAACCAAGCAACAAGGACACAACGGGAAAACTACAACACACCCAGGCAACAAGGACGCAAACAGGTAACCAGAACACAACCAGGCAACTACGATACAACCAGGCAACAAGGACACAAACAGGCAACCAGAACACAAACAGGCAACAAGGACACAATCGGACAACGACGACACAACCAGGCAACAAGGACACAAACAGGCAACCAGAACACAACCAGGCAACAAGGACACAACCGGACAACGATGACACAACTAGGAAACAAGGACACAAACAGGCAACCAGAACACAACCAGGCAACAAGGACACACCAGGCAACAAGGACACAACCGGACAACTACAACACACCCAGGCAACAAGAACAAAAACAGGCAACCAGAGCACAACCAGGCAACAAGGACACAACCAGGCAACCAGAACACAATCAGGCAACCAGAACACAACCAGGCAACAAGGACACAACCGGACAACGACGACACAACTAGGAAACAAGGACACAAACAGGAAACCAGAACACAACCAGGCAACAAGGACACAACCGGACATCTACAACACAACCAGGCAACAAGAATAAAAACAGGCAACCAGAGCACAACAAGGCAACAAGGACACAAACAGGCAACCAGAGTACAACCAGGCAACAAGGACACAACCGGACAACAAGGAGACAACCACGCAACAAGGACACACCAAGCAACTACAACACAACTAAGCAACAAGGACACAACCGGACAACTACAACACATCCAGGCAACAAGGACACAAACAGGCAACCAGAACACAACTAGGCAACAAGGACACAATCGGACAACGACGACACAACCAAGCAACAAGGACACAACGGGAAAACTACAACACACCCAGGCAACAAGGACGCAAACAGGTAACCAGAACACAACCAGGCAACTACGATACAACCAGGCAACAAGGACACAAACAGGCAACCAGAACACAAACAGGCAACAAGGACACAATCGGACAACGACGACACAACCAGGCAACAAGGACACAAACAGGCAACCAGAACACAACCAGGCAACAAGGACACAACTGGACAACAATGACACAACTAGGAAACAAGGACACAAACAGGCAACCAGAACACAACCAGGCAACAAGGACACAACCGGACAACGACGACACAACTAGGAAACAAGGACACAAACAGGAAACCAGAACACAACCAGGCAACAAGGACACACCAGGCAACAAGGACACAACCGGACAACTACAACACACCCAGGCAACTAGAATAAAAACAGGCAACCAGAGCACAACAAGGCAACAAGGACACAAACAGGCAACCAGAGCACAACCAGGCAACAAGGACACAAACAGGCAACCAGAGCACAACCAGGCAACCAGAGCACAACCAGGCAACAAGGACACAACCGGACAACAAGGAGACAACCACGCAACAAGGACACACCAAGCAACTACAACACAACTAAGCAACAAGGACACAACCGGACAACTACAACACATCCAGGCAACAAGGACATAAACAGGCAACCAGAACACAACTAGGCAACAAGGACACAATCGGACAACGACGACACAACCAAGCAACAAGGACACAACGGGAAAACTACAACACACCCAGGCAACAAGGACGCAAACAGGTAACCAGAACACAACCAGGCAACTACGATACAACCAGGCAACAAGGACACAAACAGGCAACCAGAACACAAACAGGCAACAAGGACACAATCGGACAACGACGACACAACCAGGCAACAAGGACACAAACAGGCAACCAGAACACAACCAGGCAACAAGGACACAACCGGACAACGATGACACAACTAGGAAACAAGGACACAAACAGGCAACCAGAACACAACCAGGCAACAAGGACACACCAGGCAACAAGGACACAACCGGACAACTACAACACACCCAGGCAACAAGAACAAAAACAGGCAACCAGAGCACAACCAGGCAACAAGGACACAAACAGGCAGCCAGAACACAACCAGGCAACAAGGACACAACCGGACAACGACCACACAACCAGGCAACAAGGACAGTCAACTACAACACAACCACGCAACAAGGACACAACTGGACAACTACAACACACCCAGGCAACAAGGACACAAACAGGCAGCCAGAACACAACCAGGCAACTACGACACAACCAGGCAACTATGACACAACCAGGCAACTACGACACAAAAAAGCAACAAGGACACAACCGAAAAACTACAGCACACCCAGGCAACAAGGACACACCAGGCAACTATAACACAACCAGGCAACGACGAAACAACCAGGCAATAACGACACAACCAGGCAACAATGACACAACCAGGCAACGACGACACAACCGGAAAACTACAACACACCCAGGCAACAAGAACAAAAACAGGCAACCAGAGCACAACCAGGCAACAAGGACACAAACAGGCAGCCAGAACACGACCAGGCAACAACGACACAACCAGGCAACAACGACACAACCGGAAAACTACAACACACCCAGGCAACAAGGACACACCAGGCAACTATGACACAACCAGGCAACGACGAAACAACCAGGCAACAACGACACAACCAGGCAACAATGACACAACCAGGCAACGACGACACAACCGAAAAACTACAACACACCCAGGCAACAAGGACACAAACAGGCAACCAGAACATGACCAGGCAACAACGACATCACCAGGCAACAACGACACAACCGGAAAACTACAACACACCCAGGCAATAAGGACACACCAGGCAACTATGACACAACCAGGCAACTACGAAACAACCCGGCAACAATGACACAACCAGGCAACAAGGGCACAACCCTGCAACAAGGACACAAACAGAAATAAATCAAATAAAATGAAAATGAATCGATTTTTTTTATGTTTAGTCCAAGAAAATAATAATTATCATCCGTCTGCTCCTCAATCCAAATTGATGAAAGTGCCGTTAAAAGTTTCAATAAGCTCTCACGGGTGAGTGAAGAACTGGTGGAATGTTTTTCCGAAGCTAGCAAAAGTTAGCACACATCATTAAGTGTGGCGTAATTAAAAGGAGACAAGGAAGCGATGACATACACACAAACACACACACACATGCACAGACGCAAACACACACGTTTGTCAAAGTTGATCACAATGCATGTGGTGTGTCGCCGTGGGGGGTTAATGTCGTCTGTGTTTGGCTTGATTGTAGAGGCTGCCGCCCCCCCCGCCAAGATTCTTGGCGGCTTTCTTTCTTCTTGTTGTGTTTTTAGTTCCAAAATGTGATCACACAAGACAAAAGCTCATCAAGATGTCTGATATGCAAATGACTTGAAAAGAAATCCGCTTGTTGTGTTTGGGTCATTTCAACACACAAAACTCAACAAAATCGACACAGTGAAGGGAGGTACCATCATCTTTCCTACTTCAGAAAGTGAAGAGTAAAATAATATAAAAATAATAATATAAAAATAATAACCGGCAGTTACATTAAAAACAGCAGCAGGCTAATAGGAGAACCTTTGTTGGTATATTCTCTGTATCTTGTCCTCATTTTTTTTTGCAGAAAGTGAAGAGTAAAATAATATAACAATAATAATATAAAAATAATAACCGGCAGTTACATTAAAAACAGCAGCAGGCTAATCCAAGCATCTTGCTTGTTTTCCACCAGCATTCCTGATCCACATCACCAAATAGGAGAACCTTTGTTGGTATATTCTCGGTATCTCTTCCTCATTTTTTGCAGAAAGTGAAGAGTAAAATAATATAAAAATAATAATATAAAAATAATAACCGGCAGTTACATTAAAAACAGCAGCAGGCTAATAGGAGAACCTTTGTTGGTATATTCTCGGTATCTCTTCCTCATTTTTTTTACAGAAAGTGAAGAGTAAAATAATATAAAAATAATAACTGGCAGTTACATTAAAAACAGCAGCAGGCTAATAGGAGAACCTTTGTTGGTATATTCTCTGTATCTTGTCCTCATTTTTTTTGCAGAAAGTGAAGAGTAAAATAATATAACAATAATAATATAAAAATAATAACCGGCAGTTACATTAAAAACAGCAGCAGGCTAATCCAGGCATCTTGCTTGTTTTCCACCAGCATTCCTGATCAGCATTGCCAAATAGGAGAACCTTTGTTGGTATATTCTCGGTATCTCGTCCTCATTTTTTTTTGCAGAAAGTGAAGAGTAAAATAATATAAAAATAATAATATAAAAATAATAACCGGCAGTTACATTAAAAACAACAGCAGGCTAATAGGAGAACCTTTGTTGGTATATTCTCGGTATCTCTTCCTCATTTTTTTTGCAGAAAGTGAAGAGTAAAATAATATAAAAATAATAATATGAAAATAATAACCGGCAGTTACATTAAAAACAGCAGCAGGCTAATAGGAGAACCTTTGTTGGTATATTCTCTGTATCTTGTCCTCATTTTTTTGCAGAAAGTGAAGAGTAAAATAATATAAAAATAATAATATAAAAATAATAATCGGCAGTTACATTAAAAACAGCAGCAGGCTAATACAAGCATCTTGCTTGTTTACCACCAGCATTCCTGATCCACATCACCAAATAGGAGAACCTCTGTTGGTATATTCTTGGTATCTTGTCCTCATTGTTTTTTGCAGAAAGTGAAGAGTAAAATAATATAAAAATAATAACCGGCAGTTACATTAAAAACAGCAGCAGGCTAATCCAGGCATCTTGCTTGTTTTCCACCAGCCTTCCTGATCCACATCGCCAAATAGGAGAACCTTTGTCGGTATATTCTCGGTATCTCATCCTCATTGTTTTTTGCAGAAAGTGAAGAGTAAAATAATATAAAAATAATAACCGGCAGTTACATTAAAAACAGCAGCAGGCTAAAGGGTGCTGAGCCAAAAGGTCAAAGTCGATCTATGTTCCTACCCTCAAAGGACAAGAGTGAACAAAATGAGTTTTTTCTCTAGGATGGCTCGGGTGTCCCTTAACTCGGAGACTCGGAGTAGTAGGGAAAGGGAAGTCTAGGCTTTCCTGTTTAGGCTGCAATGGAAAATGGATGGCTAGTATTTGAAAATGTGTGTGTGTGAGTGTGTGTGTGGTAAAAGAATAGGTGGCGTGCACGAGTGTTGTGTTTGTCTGCTGAGCGTTGATGAAAAGCCTCTTATAGAAAAGGATTAGCATGATTGTCCGTGGACTTATGATGATAGGACAAGGCTTTGCTTGGTGCAAAGATACTATGTTTAGCAAAACATCCCACAATTCCATGCTAGGTGGAGCTTGGACACCACTTTGGGGCTCCAGCGTGTGAACTAGTTAAAATATACCACAGTCCGCTCAATATGTACGTGCACAGCGTTGGTTATGTGAAACAAGGAGAGTAATGACTCAGCACGTTCTAATCCGACCCTCGAGGATTTACCAGTCCTGATCATGCCAACTCCCAAAAATTCAACCAATCCCTTCACATGTGGCCCACCCACGTCCTTACTTTCTCCTTCACGATGACAGACATGAAGACGTGTGATGATAATAGTGAAACAAACCGAAACAAACCGTTTCAGTCTACCAAACAAACAGAAATACAGCTGAATAGGTGCAGATTCTGGAAAATCTACAAATCCGGATTGGATTCAGGATCCAGCAAATATGGCTGTATGTTAAAAGCTCACATTAAAAAAAAAACATAAATCACAATTTATTATCAACTTCTATACCGTTTATCAAGTCAGAGGTAGCGGCACAACACTGGAAGTCCTTGGGAGCACCCGGGAGTGTGACCAACCACAGCGGAGTGGGCGTGCCTGGAGGCGGGACATGCGTGGAAAAGACTGAAACAAACCGTTTTCACGAGAAGCATAAAATCCAAAGAAATACAGCTGAATAGGTGCAGATTCTAGAAGATCTACAAATCTTTCCATGCTTGTTATACAAAAATGAGCATAACAGGTCCTCTTTTCTTGAGAAACTTGGGGCTGTCCACTTCCGGATCGGATTCAGGATCCAACAAATATGGCTGTATGTAAGCTCACATTTAAAAAAAAGATCAACTTCTACACCGTTTATCAACTCACAGCTAGCGGCACAACACTGGAAGTCCTTGGGAGCACCCGGGAGTGTGACCAACCACAGCGGAGTGGGCGTGCCTGGAGGCGGGGCATGGGTGGAATAGACTGAAACAAACCGTTTTCACAGGAAGCATGAAATTCAAAGAAATACAGCTGAATAGGTGCAGATTCTGGAAGATCTTTCCATGCTGGTTATACAAAAATGAACAGGTCCCCTTTAAAGATGGGGATCTCTGCACATTCATGAAATAAGTCAATATTTTTCAAGCTTATAGATAAACGTATTATCTACTATATACTTTATAGTACTATAAAATAGTACTATAATAGTACTATAAAAGAGTTGGCTTTTACTTGGTGATTGAAAGTACAGTCAAAGCTGGCGTTTGGTCAGAGAGGAAGACATATTGTCACAGGCACGCTGCCCCAGGCGCTTCCTGGAAAAATCCTAAACGGATGGGACAGACAAACGCAAGCGTATCACAGCGTCTCCCACAGCAGATGTCCTTGCCGTGTCCCTTAAAGCACAATCCCCCCTCTTTGCATCTGGATCTACACCCCCACTCACACCCACACCCACACAAACTTCTTCATAGGACATCATGTAATGAATGCAGTGGTGTCCAAAGTGTGGCCTGGGGCTCATTTACAACCCGTAGTTTTTTTATTCATTCATTTTCTACCGCTTATCCTCACGAGGGAGCCTATCCCAGCTGTCTTCAGGCAAGAGACTGGTTGCCAGCCAATCACAGGGCACATATAGACAAACAACCATTCACACTCACATTCATACCTATGGACAATTTGGAGTCGCTAATTAACCTAGCATGTTTTTGGAATGTGGGAGGAGTACCCGGCAAAAACCCACACATGCAAACTCCACATAGAGATGGCCGAGGGTGGGATTGAACTCGTGTCTCTTTGCTATGAGGTCTGCGCGCTAACCACACCACCACCGTGCAGCCTGACTTTTTTTCAAATTTTTTTTTTGTACACAAATTTTTCGTCATTCATTCATTTTCTACCGCTTATCCTCACGAGGGTCGCATGGGTGCTGGAGCCTATCCCAGCTGAGAGGCGGGGTACACCCTGGACTGGTCTTTCAGCCAATCACAGGGCACATATAGACAAACAACCATTCACACTCATATTCATACCTATGGACAATTTGGAGTCGCTAATTAACCTAGCATGTTTTTGAGAAAACCCACGCATGCACGGGGAGAACATGCAAACTCCACACAGAGATGGCCGAGGGGGGAATTGAACCCTGGTCTCCTAGCTGTGAGGTCTGCGCGATAACCACTCAACCGCCGTCCCGCCTTAATTTAATTTAATTTAATTTAATTTAATTTAATTTAATTTAATTTAATTTAATTTAATTTAATTTAATTTAATTTAATTTAATTTAATTTAATTTAATTTAATTTAATTTAATTTAATTTAATTTAGGGGCGGCACGGCGGTCTAGTGGTTAGCGCGCAGACCTCACAGCTAGGAGACTAGGGTTCAATTCCCCCCTCGGCCATCTCTGTGTGGAGTTTGCATGTTCTCCCCGTGCATGTGTGGGTTTTCTCCGGGTACTCCGATTTCCTCCCACATTCCAAAAACATGCTAGGTTAATTAGCGACTCCAAATTGTCCATAGGTATGAATGTGAGTGTGAATGGTTGTTTGTCTATATGTGCCCTGTGATTGGCTGGCCACCAGTCCAGGGTGTACCCCGCCTCTCGCCCGAAGACAGCTGGGATAGGCTCCAGCACCCCCCGCGACCCTCGTGAGGAAAAAGCGGTAGAAAATGAATTAATTTAATTTAATTTAATTTAATTTAATTTAATTTAATTTAATTTAATTTAATTTAATTTAATTTAATTTAATTTAATTTAATTTAATTTAATTTAATTTAATTCCATAAGACATAAATAAGATAACAGATGACAATCATCAGGGAACACTGTACATGGATTTGCACGTATTGCTGTTGTAATATCACGGAGAACATGCAAACCCCACACAGAGATGGCCGAGGGTGGAATCAAACTCAGGTCTCCTAGCTGCACGCTAACCATTCATCCATGTGACAAAGTTGTCTGACATATTTTTGGTTTGTTTCCGGCCACTAGGGGGTGTGGCAAAGGGGTGTGACATTTTTTTTTTTTTGCTTTTGTGTTTGCTGCAGCCTCCAAAGTTTTTATGAAGCAGGAAACAGTCTTCCATCAAGATAATGATCATTCCTTCCCAGGTGACCCGGCCTTCCACATGATATTAAAGAAGCGGCTAGCTTAGCTTAGCTCTGATGAGCCGCCTGTGACCCGAGCGCCCGCAAGTGTTGTTTCAGCCGTGGGTTCCTGTGACCGCAGGCCGCTCGTTGGGCTACATTATTTATGAGAAGCACAGCCCAGCACAAGCACAATGCAGCATTAATGCTTCCTTTATGGAGCCATGTTTCTTCTCTGCTTCCTTGCTGGGGGGGGGCTGCTGCTTGTTTTTTTTTTTTAATACAACAAATGATGGAGTAGATGGAGGGGTCATGGAGGGAATGGAACCTGGCATTGTTAACCGCTCCAGAGGCTCATCCATTACCCAGCACGTCCATCCAGCTGTTGTCTCCCGGGACCTTTCCCGGGAAGCAGTGCCGCTAATTGTCCCGCTGCCTCGTCCTCATCTTTAATTCCCGACCAACAAGCTTGACAAGATAAATAGCCTTCCGTGGACACCACTTGATGGATCAAATCTTAATCCCTTCATAGAGAAAGCTAAGCTAGCTAAGAGACAACTAGACTCACTAAAGGTGCTTGGAGGTGAGCGGGACACCAGGAGGGAAGGAGCTGATTGGACGGCGGTGGAATGAATGACAACATACGAACAGCACAGGAAAAAAGATGAATAATGGATCTTTCTGTGTGGAGTGTGTGGAGTGTGCATGTGTGGGTTTTCTCCGGTTTCCTCCCACATTCCAAAAACATGCTAGGTTAATTAGCGACTCCAAATTGTCCATAGGTATGAATGTGAGTGTGAATGGTTGTTTGTCTATATGTGCCTTTGTTTGTCTATAATACGCACATGCATGTGCGTATTAGTGTTAACAGTGTTAGCCAGTTAGCATGTGAGTATTAGTGTTAACAGCGTTAGCCAATTAGCATGTGGCTAACTGGCCGAAGTCAGCTGGGATAGGCTCCAGCATCCCCTCAAAAAATGTAAAAATGTAAAAATGTAAAAATGTAAAAATGTAAAAATGTAAAAATGTAAAAATTTAAAAATTTAAAAATTTAAAAATTTAAAAATTTAAAAATTTAAAAATTTAAAAATTTTAAAATTTTAAAATTTTAAAATTTTAAAATTTTGACAATTTAAAAAAAAATAAAAAATTTAAAAAATTTAAAAATTTAAAAAATTTTAAAAATTAAAAATCATAATTACAGCGGCACGGCGGTCTAGTGGTTAGCGCACAGACCTCACAGCTAGGAGACCAGGGTTCAATTCCACCCTTGGGCATCTCTGTGTGGAGTTTGCACGTTCTCCCCGTGCATGTGTGGGTTTTCTCCGGGTACTCCGGTTTCCTCCCACATTCCAAAAACATGCTAGGTTAATTAGCACTCCAAATTGTCCATAGGTATGAATGTGAGTGTGAATGGTTGTTTGTCTATATGTGCCCTGTGATTGGCTGGCGACCAGTCCAGGTTGTACCCCGCCTCTCGCCCGAAGACAGCTGGGATAGGCTCCAGCACCCCCTGCGACCCTCGTGAGGAAAAAGCGGTAGAAAATGAATGAATGAATGAAAATCATAATTACAAGATAAAACATCAAAAATTAAGAGATAAAAAGTCCTACTCTAGAGATACATAAATATTGAGATTCTGAAATAAAAAGTCACAATTATGAGATAAAAAGTCATAATTATTAGATAAAACGTCACAATTCTGACACAGAAAATCGAAATGACATGATGAAAAAACAAAAACAAAACAGAGTCTTGGTAAGCACCCCACATCAAAACCAGGAAGAGGAAATAAGCGTTCTTTAGATGTGATGTTTTCCCCATTTGGTGACTTTGTCACAGCATGAATGTAAATATGGACATGATGAACACTTTAACGTGTCTCATGTTTGATGGCATCTCACTATCACTCAGCAAACCACAACATCAACACACAGAGTCCGCCAATTGACTCTCTGTGTGTGTGTGTGTGTGTGTGTGTGTGTGCGTGTCACTCCATTCCACTCCATTTAGCATCCCTTCATTGGCCTTAATTGGTTGATGAGGAGCGCTAATTAAGGGGAACGGCCTTGTTTGCCATCTCAGTGACGCTCGTTAAGTACAGACATTTATTTTATTTCTTCCAGGACCGGTCACGATCTCACCCTTCACGCGCGTGAGGCCTAAATGAGTTTGACGCCGATTTAAGTCATGCTTCGCCGCCACACACACACACACACACACACACACACACACACACACACTCACAGTTGATATTATTTCTAGCTGTCATATGTTATATTGAGTGCTATTTAAGTTCACTTATTTTGGTTGATGATTTGCTTTTATGTCCGGTCATTTTAGCCTTTTTTTTTCATTGTCAAATAACAAAGACGTGTAAACAGACAAGAGTCCAACTCTGTCAGCATTCCAAAGCACGGCGGGCACCAGCAGCGCAGACAGGAAGCAGCTGAGGGAGGAACGGGAGTGCAGTAAGCCAGGACATCTCCACTAGCCTGGGTTTAGTAGAGGTTAGGATTAGTAGAGGTTAGGATTAGTAGAGGTTAGGATTAGTAGAGGTTAGGATTAGTAGAGGTTAGGGTTAGTAGAGGTTAGGATTAGTAGAGATTAGGATTAGTAGAGGTTAGGATTAGTAGAGGTTAGGATTAGTAGAGGTTAGGATTAGTAGAGGTTAGGGTTAGTAGAGGTTAGGATTAGTAGAGGTTAGGATTAGTAGAGGTTAGGATTAGTAGAGGTTAGGATTAGTAGAGGTTAGGGTTAGTAGAGGTTAGGATTAGTAGAGGTTAGGATTAGTAGAGGTTAGGATTAGTAGAGGTTAGGATTAGTAGAGGTTAGGATTAGTAGAGGTTAGGGTTAGTAGAGGTTAGGATTAGTAGAGATTAGGATTAGTAGAGGTTAGGATTAGTAGAGGTTAGGATTAGTAGAGGTTAGGATTAGTAGAGGTTAGGGTTAGTAGAGGTTAGGATTAGTAGAGGTTAGGATTAGTAGAGGTTAGGATTAGTAGAGGTTAGGATTAGTAGAGATTAGGGTTAGTAGAGGTTAGGGTTAGTAGAGGTTAGGATTAGTAGAGGTTAGGATTAGTAGAGGTTAGGATTAGTAGAGGTTAGGATTAGTAGAGGTTAGGGTTAGTAGAGGTTAGGATTAGTAGAGGTTAGGATTAGTAGAGGTTAGGATTAGTAGAGATTAGGGTTAGTAGAGGTTAGGATTAGTAGAGGTTAGGATTAGTAGAGGTTAGGATTAGTAGAGATTAGGGTTAGTAGAGGTTAGAATTAGTAGAGATTAGGGTTAGTAGAGGTTAGGGTTAGTAGAGGTTAGGGTTAGTAGAGGTTACGATTAGTAGAGATTAGGGTTAGTAGAGGTTAGGATTAGTAGAGGTTAGGATTAGTAGAGATTAGGATTAGTAGAGGTTAGGATTAGTAGAGGTTAGGATTAGTAGAGATTAGGGTTAGTAGAGGTTAGGATTAGTAGAGGTTAGGATTAGTAGAGGTTAGGATTAGTAGAGGTTTGGGTTAGTAGAGGTTAGGGTTAGTAGAGGTTAGGATTAGTAGAGGTTAGGATTAGTAGAGGTAAGGATTAGTAGAGGTAAGGATTAGTAGAGGTTAGGGTTAGTAGAGATTAGGGTTAGTACAGGTTAGGATTAGTAGAGGTTAGGATTAGTAGAAGTTAGGATTAGTAGAGGTTAGGGCTCGTAGAGGTTAGGGTTAGTTGAGGTTTGGATTAGTAGTGGTTAGGATTAGTAGAGGTTAGGATTAGTAGTGGTTAGGATTAGTAGAGGTTAGGATTAATAGAGGTTAGGGTTAGGAATAAGAGCTGGGGTTAGTGTTGGGGTTAGTAGAGGTTAGTTTAAGTAGAGGTTGGGATTAGTAGAGGTTAGGATTAGGAGAAGTTAGGATTAGTAGAATTTAGGATTAGTAGAGGTTGGGGTAAATAGAGGTTAAGATTAGTGGAGGTTAGAATTAGTAGAGGTTAGGATTAGTAGAGGTTAAGATTAGTAGAGGTTAGGCTTAGTAGAGGTTAGGATTAGTAGAGGTTAAGATTAGTAGAGGTTAGGCTTAGTAGAGGTTAGGATTAGTAGAAGTTAGGATTAGTAGAGGTTAGGGTAAATAGAGGTTAGGATTAGTAGAAGTTAGGATTAGTAGAGGTTAGAGCTAGTAGATGTTAGGGTTAGTTGAGGTTAGGATTAGTAGAGGTTAGGGTAAATAGAGGTTAGGATTAGTAAAGGTTAGGATTAGTAGAGGTTAGGATTAGTAGAGGTTAGGGTAAATAGAGGTTAGGGTTAGTAGAGGTTAGAATTAGTAGAGGTTAGGATTAGTAGAGATTAGGATTAGTAGAGGTTAGGATTAGTAGAGGTTAGGGTTAGTAGAGGTTAGGATTAGTAGAGGTTAGGATTAGTAGAGGTTAGGGTAAATAGAGGTTAGGGTTAGTAGAGGTTAGAATTAGTAGAGGTTAGGATTAGTAGAGATTAGGATTAGTAGAGGTTAGGATTAGTAGAGGTTAGGGTTAGTAGAGGTTAGGGTTAGTAGAGGTTAGGATTAGTAAAGGTTAGAGTTAGTGTTAGGAATAAGAACTGATGTTAGGATTAGCGGACCCAAAAACTGAAAGAGGAAATGAACGTTTAGAAGAAGATCCAAGGCTTTGCTGACCGCAAGCAGCTGCAGATGTGATGGTGGCAACAAGCACTTGGGGGAAGGGGGGATTGGGGGGGTCACGGAGGGACAAGCTTGATGAACAATGAACACACAAAGTTCAATGTCTGCAAGCCAAGGTCAGGCGGCCCAACAAAGCTCCTCTTTACCAAGAACTTGTGAGCAGCTGAACAGAAGCTTCAACCGCAGGAAGAGCAGGACAAAGTGCTGAACGGGCATCTTCTCAACAATCCGCCTCTTCATGCGTGTGTGGGATTGGACATGTGAGCACGTTGGGGTAATGAGTGTGGCATTTGCAGACCCCCCACCACCCCTCAAAAGCTCAACGTCAAAACCACCAAAAAAAATCCCCTAGTCTGACCACGAGGACCAGGACACCATCGATGTATCTTCCACCTCGCCGATGCTGATGAGTTCTGGACTCATGTGGATCTCACCTGACCACGACAACTGTTGGCCGACACCTTGGCTTGAACCGGGTCAGGTGGGACGTATGGACGGGTAGAGAATGACAATGGAGAATGGTACGACAATTAGGGTGGGAGGCAATGTGTGGCGCTTTGTCTGGCCTTGGTGGGGGGTCGGGGGACGGGGGTGCTCGGGCCCCGCCAGCTTTTGGTGGGCTTGGCATACCAAGGCGTGAATAGCAAACAGTCTCAGTCAACCAGCCAGTAAACATACAGAATTTAATTAATTTTCTAGGTCTTATTTTCTCCTACTATGTCTACTATATTATGTAATAGTAGTGTAAAGGTGACTATAGGGGTGTTATTTCATTTCTAGAGGGCTCTAATGTTTGAAAGGTGTATTTAAAAGGTGGTAAACAGGTTTTCTACGTCTTATATGTCTTATTTCCACTTATCATGTCTACTATCTTGGATAATAGCCATGTAAAGGTGACTATAGGGGTGTTGTGTCAAGTCTAGAGGGCTCTAATAATTTTATAAGGTGTATTTAAAAGGTGGTAAACATGTCTTATTTTCTCTTAGTATGTCTACTATATTATGTAATAGTAGTTTAAAGGTGACTATAGGGGTGTTATTTCATTTCTAGAGGGCTCTAATGTTTGAAACTTGTATTTAGAAGGTGGTAAACAGATTTTCTATGTCTTATATGTCTTATTTCCACTTATCATGTCTACTATCTTAGATAATAGGAGTGTAAAGATGACTATAGGGGTGTTATGTCAAGTCTAGAGGGCTCTAATAATTTTTAAAGGTGTATTTAAAAGGTGGAAACATGTTTTCTATGTCTTATTTTCTCTTACTGTGTCTACTATATTATGTAACAGTAGTTTAAAGGTGACTATAGGGGTGTTATTTCATTTCTAGAGGGCTCTAGTGTTTGAAACTTGTATTTAGAAGGTGGTAAACAGGTTTTCTATGTCTTATATGTCTTATTTCCGCTTATCATGTCTACTATCTTGCATAACAGCAGTGTAAAGGTGACTATAGGGGTGTTATTTCATTTCTAGAGGGCTCTAATGTTTGAAACTTGCATTTAGAAGGTGGTAAACAGGTTTTCTATGTCTTATATGTCTTATTTCCACTTATCATGTCTACTATCTTGGATAATAGCAGTGTAAAGGTGACTATAGGGGTGTTATGTCAAGTCTAGAGGGCTCTAACAATTTTTAAAGGTGTATTTAAAAAGGTGATAAACATGTTTTCTATGTCTTATTTTCTCTTACTATGTCTACTGTATTATGTAATGGTAGTTTAAAGGTGACTATAGGGGTGTTATTTCATTTCTAGAGGGCTCTAATGTTTGAAACTTGTATTTAGAAGGTGGTAAACAGGTTTTCTATGTCTTATATGTCTTATTTCCACTTATCATGTCTACTATCTTGTATAATAGCCATGTAAAGGTGACTATAGGGGTGTTATGTCAAGTCTAGAGGGCTCTAACAATTTTTAAAGGTGTATTTAAAAAGGTGATAAACAGGTTTTCTATGTCTTATTTGCTCTCACTATGTCTACTATATCAGGTAATAGTAGGGTAAGGGTGACTATAGGGGTGTTATTTAATTTCTAGAGGGCTCTAATGTTTGAAAGGTGTATTTAGAAGGTGGTAAACAGGTTTTCTATGTCTTATATGTTTTATTTCCACTTATCGTGTCTACTATCTTGCATAACAGCAGTGTAAAGGTGACTATAGGGGTGTTATTTTAAGTATAGAGGGCTCTAATAATTTTAAAAGATGTATTAAAAGGTGGTGAACAGGTTTTTTATGTGTTATTTTCTCTTACTATGTCTACTATATAATGTAATAGTAGGGTAAGGGTGACTGTAGGGGTGTTATTTAATTTCCAGAGGGCTCTAATGTTTAAAAGGTTAACATGCTTAGCATGTCTTGGGTAATAGGACTGCAATGGTGACTATAGGGGTGTTATTTCATGTCTAGAAGTTTCTAATAATGTTTGAAAAGTGTATTTAGAAGGTGGTAAACAAGTTTTTTTTGTACTCTAGCTACCAAAATATTTCATTTCCAAATAAGGACTTGCTGGAAATTCACTTATCACAGTCAGGTCTGGAACCAATTAACTGCAATAAACGAGGGATTACTCTAATGTGTGCTCTGAAATAAAATAAACATTGACCAATCGTTGATGAAGACTTATTACTACTACTACTAATAATTATAATAATAATAATATTAATAATAATAAGCTGTGCTTTCCATGCAGTGTGTGGTGAAGTAGGAAATATTGTAGCAAGTCCAAAAGTAAGTGTTACTCGCTGTTTACCAATTAGGATGCACGAGTGTGCACAGGCAATTATCTTTTTCTAATTAGCCTCTTTTTTCCTTCTTCTTCTCATGTCACTGAGAAATGGAGGAACGTCATCTTAGGTGGTCCTGCCTTCCAGAGATAGCGTCGTCTGCATGAGAAAGTGCCGTTCAAAAGGCGATGAGGCGTAGGAGCGGCCATGTTGGCGTCACAACCAGTCCAAAGAGACACGGAAGAACATTTTTTTTAGTTTGGTGCTTGTTAATGACACACTCGTCACGATGAGTCATGTGATCACTCACACGGGAAGAATCACGCATGATGATGCACCTTCGACTATTGCTGACTGTGGAGCATCAATAACAACAACCTCAAATGGACCATAAGTCCAGCCCTTCCGTCACACACACACACACACATAAACACACAGTCCCTCGGTGATGACATCATTCCTCTGAGCTTGCCTAAAGGTCATTGATGTCTGAAGGCGGGCCTTGGGCACATACACAGCTCACTTCCTCTCACGGTTGTACACACACACACACACACACACACACACACACGTACACACTTGTCCAAGGTGGCGGTGAGTGGCAGAATATTGCCCGAGGACAGCAGACGTCCTCTCCTCTCATTAGCGGACCGTCTGCCTGCATGACTTCCCTGGTTCCATCAAAACAGTGATGCAACCGACACGTCTCAGCCTTCAACAACAACGTCAACAATAAACTCCTCAACTTCAGCTACATAAACAACCAAACCCAAGCAGGAAGCTTCAGCTCTGAAAAAGATGAAATACAAGAATTCAATAGAAGTCATAAAAAGAAAAGTGTAAAGGTGACTATAGGGGTGTTATGTCAAGTCTAGAGGGCTCTAATAATTTTAAAATGTGTATTTAGAAAGTGGTAAACAGGTTTTCTATGTCTTATTTTCTCTTACTATGTCTACTATATTATGTAATAGTAGTTTAAAGGTGACTATAGGGGTGTTATGTCAAGTCTAGAGGGCTCTAATAATTTTGAAAGGTGTATTTAAAAAGTGGTGAACATGTTTTCTATGTCTTATTTTCTCTTTCTATGTCTACTATATTATGTATTAGTATTTTAAAGGTGACTATAGGGGTGTTATTTCATTTCTAGAGAGCTCTAATGTTTGAAAGGTGTATTTAAAAGGTTGTAAACAGGTTTTCTATGTCTTATATGTATGTCTTAATGCATCTTATATGTCTTATTTCCACTTATCATGTCTACTATCTTGCATAATAGCAGTGTAAAGGTGACTATAGGGGTGTTATTTCAAGTCTAGAGGGCTCTAATAATTTTAAAATGTGTATTTAAAAGGTGGTAAACATTTTTCTATGTCTTATTTTCTCTTACTATGTCTACTATATTATGTAATAGTAGTGTAAGGGTGACTATAGGGGTGTTATTTCATTTTTAAAGGGCTCTAATGTTTGAAAGGTGTATTTAGAAGGTGGAAAAGGGGTTTTCTATGTCGTATATGTCTGATATCCGCTTATCATGTCTACTATCTTGGATAATAGGAGTGTAAAAGTGACTATAGGGGTGTTATTTCAAGTCTAGAGGGCTCTAATAATTTTAAAAGGTGTATTTAAAAGGTGGTAAACAAGTTTTCTATGTCTTATTTTCTCTTACTATGTCTACTACATAATATAATAGTAGTTTAAAGGTGTCTATAGGGGTGTTATTTCATTTCTAGAGGGCTCTAATGTTTGAAAGGTGTATTTAGAAGGTGGTAAAAGGGTTTTCTATGTCTTATATGTCTTATTTCCGCTTATCATGTCTACTATGTTGGATAATAGGAGTGTAAAAGTGACTATAGGGGTGTTATTTCAAGTATTGAGGGCTCTAATTATTTTAAAAGGTGTATTCAAAAGGTGGTAAACAGGTTTTCTATGTCTTATTTTCTCTTTCTATGTCCACTATATCATGTAATAGTATTTTAAAGGTGACTATAGGGGTGTCATTTCATTTCTAGAGAGCTCTAATGTTTGAAAGGTGTATTTAAAAGGTTGTAAACAGGTTTTCTATGTCTTATATGTATGTCTTAATGCATCTTATATGTCTTATTTCCACTTATCATGTCTACTATCTTGCATAATAGCAGTGTAAAGGTGACTATAGGGGTGTTATTTCAAGTCGAGAGGGCTCTAATAATTTTAAAATGTGTATTTAAAAGGTGTTAAACATTTTTCTATGTCTTATTTTCTCTTACTATGTCTACTATATTATGTAATAGTAGTGTAAGGGTGACTATAGGGGTGTTATTTCATTTTTAAAGGGCTCTAATGTTTGAAAGGTGTATTTAGAAGGTGGAAAAGGGGTTTTCTATGTCTTATATGTCTGATATCCGCTTATCATGTCTACTATCTTGGATAATAGGAGTGTAAAAGTGACTATAGGGGTGTTATTTCAAGTCTTGAGGGCTCTAATAATTTTAAAACGTGTATTTAAAAGGTGGTAAACAGGTTTTCTATGCCTTACTTTGTCTTACTATGTCTACTATATTATGTAATAGTAGTTTAAAGGTGACTATAGGGGTGTTATTTCCTTTCTAGAGGGCTCTAATGTTTGAAAGGTGTATTTAGAAGGTGGTAAAAGGGTTTTCTATGTCTTATATGTCTTATTTCCACTTATCATGTCGACTATCTTGGATAATAGGAGTGTAAAAGTGACTATAGGGGTGTTATTTCAAGTCTAGCGGGCTCTAATAATGTTAAAAGGTGTATTTAAAAGGTGGTAAACAGGTTTTCTCTGTCTTATTTGCTCTTACTATGTCTACTATATTATGTAATAGTAGTGTAAGGGTGACTATAGGGGTGTTATTTCATTTCTAGAGGGCGCTAATGTTTGAAACTTGTATTTAGAAAGTGGTAAACAGGTTTTCTATGTCTTATATGTCTTATTTCCGCTTATCATGTCTACTATCGTAGATAATATGAGCGTAAAGGTGACTATAGGGGTGTTATTTCAAGTCTAGAGGGCTCTAATGTTTGAAAGTTGTATTTAGAAGGCAGCACGTTGGACAGCCCTGGCGTACATAAAGAAGACGCATGGAATGACATTTAACTGGAATAGACCGGGCACAGATTCAGCCTGGGGAGATTTGAAAGGGCTCTAATAGCTGCAGAATCACAGTTAGTCTTTGGCAAGCCCCCCAGGACCACTCGGGGGAAGAAATGGATCAGAACCGGCTTAAGAGGTTTAGCATGAGGCAGGTAAGATGGCCTGAAAGGGAAAGGCTGCAGAAAAGATGTCTTTGGTCTACAGGGATGCAGCATTAAAACGGGCATGGGGGGGGGGCTAGCTGGGGGTGGGACTGCCGGTGCGTCTAATGCAGCAGTGGACATCACGCCCCCCCACCCCCCCAATACAAGGTGCGATGATGGCTCCTCGCTCAAACATGTATGAACGTGTTACTACGTAAACACGACAGAGATGAGGTGCAATAAATCGCCATCACTTCACCACAACTGCAGTCCTTTAACGCACTTGATTAAGCCACGCCCACTTCCTACCACAGCTGCACAGTGTGCATGTGCACTCCGCTTACATGAAAGAAGACATTTGGTGTCTTATGTTCTTTTATTATGTTTACTATATTGGGTAATAGGAGTGTCAAGGTGACTATAGGGGTGTTACTTCATGTCTAGAGGGCTCTAATCATGTCAAAAAGCTCATTTTAAAAAGTGATAAACAGGTTTTCTATGCTTTATATGTCTTATTTTCTGTTATTATGTCTTTTATATTGGGTAATAGGAGTGTCAAGGTGACTATAGGGGTGTTATTTCATGTCTAGAGGGCTCTAATCATGTTAGAGCCTATTTAGCAAGTGTTAAAAAGGTGTTCTATGCCTTATACGTCTTATTTTCTGTTATTATGTCTACTATTTTGGGTAATAGGAGTGTCAAGGTGACTATAGGGGTGTTACTTCATGTCTACAGGGCTCTAATCATGTTGAAAAGCATATTTAGCAAGTGTTAAAAAGGTTTTCTATGCCTTATATGTCTTATTTTCTGTTATTATGTCTACTCTATTGGGTAATAGGAGTGTCAAGGTGAATATAGGGGTGTTGTTTCATGTCTAGTGGTCTCTAATCATGTGAAAAAGCTTATTTAAAAAGTGATAAAAAGGATTTCTATGTCTTATATGTCATATTTTCTGTTATTATGTCTAGTATATTGGGTAATGGGAGTGTCAAGGTGACTATAGGGGTGTTATTTTATGTCTACAGGGCTCTAATCATGTCAAAAAGCTTATTTAAAAAGTGATAAACAGGTTTTCTATGCCTACATGTCTTATTTTCGTTATTATGTCTACAATATTGGGTAATAGGAGCATCAAGATGATTATAGGGGTGTTATTTCATGTCTGTAGGGCTCTAATCATGTCGAAAAGCATATTTAAAAAGTGATAAAAAGGATTTCTATGTCTTATATGTCTTATTTTCTGTTATTATGTCTATTATATTGGGTAATAGGAGTGTCAAGATGACTATAGGGTTGTTATTTCATGTCTAGAGGGCTCTAATCACGTTGAAAATCACATTTAACAAGTGTTTAAAGGGTTTTCTATGCCTTATATGTCTTATTTTCTCTTATTATGTTTACTATATTGGGTAATAGGAGTGTCAAGGTGACTATAGGGGTGCTATTTCATGTCTACAGAGCTCTAATCATGTCAAAAAGCTTATTTAAAAAGTGCTAAACAGGTTTTCTATGTCTTATTTGCTTTTATTATGTTTACCATATTGATTAATGGGAGTGTAAAGGATACTATAGGGGTGTTATTCATGTCTAGAGGACTCTAATAAAGTTAACCAAGTGTATTTAGAAGGTGGTAAAGGGTTTTTAAGCTCCTTTTTTAAATAAGGACTCGTGCTTTGCAGATATTCACTTATTGGGTGTGAAAGCAATGAAGCGCCATAAACGAGGGCGTTTAAAGCGGTCCTGAAAAAAAAAAAAGATGCTATGAGTTTGGCAGGTCCCGATAAGAGAAATAGTTTTAGACGGACAGCTAGAATGATGCCGCTGATGTTCCTGCCGTTTCAGTGACATCACTCTCCTCCCGGCGTCCGCCGACGGAGTCCAAGCAGGCCGGATGAGCCGCATCAGCATGTCAGACGGTTAATTGCTTCAGCTTTTGTTTAATCCAATGAAGGACACTTTGTCACCCACATTGTGTGTGTGAGAGATATCTGATTAGCGGAGGCTTCCTATCAAAGGACGCCAGGCGGAGAAGATAAATACGTGGACTAGTGAGCAGCAAATCAAATCAGCCGACCAATCACGCCGGACCTTCTCTTCACCTCAGGTGGAAGACTTTTAATCAGGCGACACGAGGTGTGAAACATAAATAGAAGCAGTGGCTTAATGCTGTGATTGCATGTGAACGTTGCAGATGCTTCCTTGGTGAGGAGACACGGTCCCTTCCTCCCTTTGGGCCCTTGGGCCCTCGGTCCCTTGGTGCCTTTTGGGGTCTCTAACAAAGTTGTAGGTGTTTTCACGGACACGGTAATTGCAATAAACGGTCGTGTGACGGTGAAACACGCAGCAAGTGTTGCTTCTCATGGCACGGAGTTCGCCGAAAAAGCCAGAAAGTGCTAACTCCTCCTGACAACACACCAGCGGCGGCCGTCAGGTAGCGGCGCCGTCACGGCGGTGAAGTCGTGCGAGCCAGGACGAAGGCGCAAGGTCGGCGTGACACAAGCCATCAAATCTGTTCCGCCACAACGAACCATACAACACCTCCGTCCGCCTCACAAAACGCTCTCGGCGGATATGACGTCACGCCCCCGCCAGGGAAACACTCACAGGTCACGTCAGTGTGTGTGTGTGTGTGTGTGTGTGTGTGTGTTGGGGTTTCTGCCTGACAGACTTTGAGAAGTTAGTGAAACATGCAAATGATCAACACGCTTTGCCCCCCAGCTACGAACATAGACTTATGATGAATAGAAATGTTTAGTGTCCAAACTTTTCCCACTGGGAGGGGGGGGGGGGGGGGCGACACACAGTACTGCAAGTGTATGCTGGTCTCCTTGCTCCTTCTGCATTAAGAGCCATGCTCAACGTTGGGCTGACAGTCCGGGCTTTTGGCCGACCTGTCAGCGCTCTCAACCCCATCGCAACTTTGAACTTTAATAGAGCCCTCAAGACATCAAATAACACCCCTATATTCACATTTACACTCCCATTACTCAATATAGTAAAGATAAGAACAGAAAGTAAGACATAGAAAACCTGTTTATCACCTTCTAGGTAAGTTTTATATTATTAGAGCCCTCTAGACATTAAATAGCAACCCTATATTCACCTTTACACTCCTATTACCCAATATAGTAAATATAATAACAGAAAGTAAGACATACAAAACCTGTTTATCACCTTCTAAATAATTGTATATATTATTAAAGCCCTCCAGGCATGAAATAACACCCCTATATTCACCTTTACACTCCCATTACCAACATAGTAAAGATAATAATAGAAAGTAAGACATAGAAAACCTGTTTATCACCATCTAAATTATTTTTTTATATTATTAGAGCCCTCTAGACATGAAATAGCACCCCTATATTCACCTTTACATTCCTATTACCCAATATAGTAAAGCTAATAACAGAAACTAAGACTTAGAACACCTGTTTATCACCTTCTAAAGAGATTTTATATCATTAGAGCCCTTTAGATATGAAATAGCACCCCTATATTCACTCCTATTACCCACTATAGTAAAGATAATAACAGAAAGTAAGACATAGAAAACCAGTTTATCACCTTCTAAGTAGGTTTTGTATTATTAGAGCCCTCTAGACATTAAATAGCACCCCTATTTTCACATTTACACTCCTATTACCCAATATAGTAAAGATCACAAGAGAAAGTAAGACATAGAAAACCTGTTTATCACCTTCTAAATACTTTTTTATATTATTAGAGCCCTCTTGACATGAAATAACACCCCTATATTCACATTTACACTCCTATTACCCAATATCAATAACAAATCAATAACTGAAAGTAAGACATAGAAAACCTGTTTATCACCTTATAAATAAGTTGTATCTTATTAGAGCCCTCTAGACATGAAGTAACACCCCTATATTTACTTCAACATCATGGAATTTGAACGCCGTTGGTGTTTGTTTTTTGGAGGGTTTTTGGTGAGGGCTTTAGCATCAAAATAGGCACTTCCCATGACGTGCATTGTTAGCTAGCTCATAATAACTGCAGGGAAAGAAATGTTCATGTTTTTCATAAAGATTGGGGAAAATGGGCAACATTCCTGAAAAAGTGAAGTTCCCTTTTTAAGATGATAAGAACGTACCACTTCCACACTGGATGAGAGAGGAACTTTTTTTCCTTTACCTTTGTTTGTTGTTTTGTTTTTCTCATATTACATTTTTTTTTAAGTTCTTATTAATATTTCAACTTTATGCTACTAAAATGATGTTTTTCATAATATTACTATGAATAATTACTTTTTCTGCTTAGATTTAAACTTTTTTATTTTCATATTTTGACTTTCTCATTAGAAAATTATGATTTTTGTTGCTTTTTTTGTTAAATGATATTTTAGAATGTGCCCTGGATACCCCTTCGTTAGTCGTGTTATTCGTCTTATGAGACGACGTTCCTAATGTAGTGGCCGTAGGTGGCGCGCGTCGGTGCAAAGACGAGCTATATCGAGTCATTAACGATTCTCCGGACTTTTTTTTCTCCCTCATCCTGTTTTGGCGTCAGAAGGTCATCAGACGAGACGCGGCGAGCTTCTCGTGTTACACGGCATTGGAGATAGACGGTAATTAGCATATCATCTTTCTAGCAGCCGCTATATGCGGCTCTAATAATGCACCAGTGATGGGAAGGGCACGGGGGTTTGGGGTTGGGGGGCGGGGGGGGGGGGGGGATTATGGAGACTAAATGACTCTTAATGAGCTTTTCCTTTTTTTGCAAAGGATGATGTCATGACGTCATATGAATAATCGATACGCTGCATGGAAAAAGGTTGGTCGTCAATCGGTCTTCGTTCTTTATCGTAACAAGGATGATTGTACGCCAGGTCCACAAAAACAGAGCCAACACCAATGACCTTTGACCTCCCAAATGGGAAGTCTCCAAACCTTCTTGAAAATTCCACAAAGTGGAAAAAGTGACTCCGTGTTATTTGCCATCTTCTGCCACTTCCTGGTTCCATCAATCAAACGGACTATGAAGATGAAGTATAGATGTCCGATGTCTTCCCGCTGAGGTTGACGGTGCGAACGTTGTTGCGGATAGAGCAACGCACACACGCTCAAATGGATGTGTAAAAGTCACACGTCATTAAATGTGACGGAGAACGCTTCGGAGGCTCGGCGCGGTGAAATACGACCGAGCAGCGACGAGGCTGGCGGGCAGATCTATGAGCCGCGTATCTACATCAGTCATCGGACTTGATTAAAGCCGCTGATGCCAAACGTACAAGTCTTAGTGATGTGTTGCTATGGTTACAGAGACACAACTTCTTAGTGGCTATGTCACCATGATGGCAAAACACTCATTCATTCATTCATTCATTTTCTACCGCTTATCATCACGAGGGTCGCGGGGGGTGCTGGAGCCTATCCCAGCTGTCTTCAGGCGAGAGAGGCGGGGTTCACCCTGGACTGGTGGCCAGCCAATCACAGGGCACATATAGACAAACAACCATTCAATAATAATCCTAATAATAGTAACTTCCTGGATCTTGATGGACCAGCTGATGTTGGACACGTAGATGTAGAAGCTGATGTTGTGAAGTTGCTAAAAGTTCAACGTGTCACATGAGTGCTCCTTGACGTTGCTTGTGGCCATGATGGACATCTCGTGTCTCGAGATGGGTGGGAGGGTGGGAAAGATGGATGGATGGATGGATGGACAGATTTGGGTGGATGGATGGGTGTGGTTGGATGGTTGGAGGGATGAATGGATGGATCAATAGATTGATGGATGGGGTTGGGTGGAGGGAGGGAGGGATGGATGGATGGATGGATGGATGGATGATGGATGGATGGATGAATGGGGTTGGATTGATGGAGAGATGGATGGATGAATCAATGGATGATGGGGTTGAATGGATGGATAGATTTGGGTGGGTGGATGAGTGGGGTTGGATGGATGGAAGGATGAATGGATGGATCAATAGATGGATGGATGGATCGATGGATGGGGTTGGGTGGAGGAAGGAATGGATGGATGGCGAGATGGATGGATGAATCAATGGATGGATGGGTGGATTGATGGATGGACCAATTTGGGTGGATGGATGGAGGGAGGGAGGGATGGATGGATGAATGGGGTTGGATTGACGGAGAGATGGATGGATGAATCAATGGATGGATGGGGTTGAATGGATGGATAGATTTGGGTGGGTGGATGAGTGGGGTTGGATGGATGGAAGGATGAATGGATGGATCAATAGATGGATGGATGGATCGATGGATGGGGTTGGGTGGAGGGAGGGATGGATGGATGGCGAGATGGATGGATGAATCAATGGATGGATGGGTGGATTGATGGATGGACCGATTTGGGTGGATGGATGGGTGGGGTTGGATGGTTGGAGGGATGAATGGATGGATGGATCAATAGATGGACGGATGGGGTTGGGTGGAGGGAGGGATGGATGGATGGGGTTGGATTGATGGAGAGATGGATGATGAATCAATGGATGGATGGGGTTGAATGGATGGATGGATTTGGGTGGGTGGATGAGTGGGGTTGGATGGATGGAAGGATGAATGGATGGATCAATAGATGAATGGGTGGATGGATGGATGGGGTTGGGTGGATGGAGAGATGGATGGATGAATCAATGGATGGATGGGGTTGGATGGATGGATGGGGTTGGATGGATTTGGGTGGGTGGATGAGTGGGGTTGGATGGATGGAAGCATGAATGGATGGATGGATCTATGGATGGGTGGATGGATGGGCTTGGGTGGATGGATAGATAAATGGTTGGATAGATGGGGTTGGGTGGACGGATGGATGAATGGTTGGATGGATGGATGGACGGGGTTGGATGGATGGATGGGTGAAGGGAGGGATGGATGGATGGATGATATGAATATGTTTCATGTATATGTATGATAAACATGATAAATAACCCTGTGCTGCTTGATTGGAGATCCATCCAGAGAGAGGAGGAGGTCATCCACCATGGTGAGTGTTTCCGTGACAACATTAGTTGTCACAGAGTCTTCAATGGCTGATTGTAAATTTGTCACCAACTGATTTCAGATCAGCAGCTTCCTGTGATGGACGACGACGCCGATGCACGCCCCAATAAAATATTTCCTGCTGTCGCTTTAAACACTCTCTGATATTCATACTGTCTGGGCTTTTATCTTAATTAAAATCAGGATGAGGGATGGATAAAACACACCCAGGACTCATTTATAAACAGGTTCAGAAGTCTGGGGGGGGGGCGGTTCTACGCTGGAAAACAGGAAGTGCTAAACTTCATGCAGGATGGTTGTTAGATCACATGACTTGCACTTTTTATAATGATTGTTTTCATTCATTTTCTTATCCCTTATCCTCATGAGCGTTGGGGGGGTGCTGGAGCCTATCCCAGGTGTCTTTGGGCGAGAGACTGGTGGCCAGCCAATCACAGGGCACATATAGACAAACAACCATTCACACTCACATTCATACCTATGGACAATTTGGAGTGGCTAATTAACCTAGCATGTTTTTTTCACTGTAGGGGTGCTATTTTATATATACGGAGCTCTAATAATGTTAAAAAGCATATTTAGTTTTTCTGTGGATTATTATCTCGTATTATGTGTACTATATTGGGTAATTGAAGAGTATAGGTGCCTATAGGGGTGTTATTCCATGTGTAGGGGGCTCTATAAGGTAAAAAAAAATGTGCTTAGAAGGTCTAGCCTTCAGCTGGTTGCTGACTCTCTGCTGCCCCTTTAGGAAGAGAACTGCATCACAGGTGGAAATACCATCTTCATTCATTCATTCATTTTCTACCGCTTTTCCTCATGAGGGTCGCAGGGGGTGCTGGAGCCTATCCCAGCTGTCTTTGGGCGAGAGGCCGGGTACACCCTGGACTGGTCGCCAGCCAATCACAGGGCACATATAGACAAACAACCATTCACACTCACATTTATACCTATGGACAATTTGGAGTCACTAATTAACCTCGCATGTTTTTTTCACTGTAGGGGTGCTATTTTATATCTACGGAGCTCTAATAATATTTAGTTTTGTGGATTATTATCTCGTATTATGTGTACTATATTGGGTAATTGAAGAGTATAGGTGACTATAGGGGTGTTATTCCATGTCTAGGGAGCTCTATAAGGTAAAAAAAGGAGGTCTAGCCTTCAGCTGGTTGCTGACTCTTTGCTGCCCCTTTAGGAAGAGAACTGCATCACAGATGAAGATCCCATCTTCAGGCCTTCATATCCAGTACATACCAGTATGTTTTGGGAATGTGGGCGAAAACCCACGCATGCACGGGAAAAACATGCAAACTCCACACAGAGATGGCCGAGGGTGGAATCGAACTCAGGTCTCCTAGCTGTGTGGCCTGCGCGCTAACCTTCCTGAAGGTCAATCCACGGGTTGTCTAAAAAAAAAAAAAACACACACACGCTGATGCTGAAACTCCTACAAATCATCCAATCTGTTTAATTGTGTTGTGTTTCCATGGCGACCAGCTGCTGACGCCATCCCATCCAATGTCCTGTGCGGCATCCCTCTCGTGCACGCCATTCGCTAGCTTGTTCAGCGCAACTTCGGTCTCTTTTAAAGCACTGACTGATTGCTTACGTGTCTTTGCATGGTCACACACACACCGACACGTGTTTGATTCCATTGCTGTTAGCAACAACAGTTGAAAAGTTCATCTCGGCTCATTGCAATTCCCCCGCTGAGACGGGCGCGCACGAGTGCCGCCTGCCGTCACGGCAGCCGAGTCACATCAAGGTGTCGCTCAAGGTAGTAGCGACTCCAACGTCGCTCGCTCGCTCGCTCGGGTTCACAGATGGGTGAGCTAATTAGCATAGAGTAGCTAATCTGATGCTAAGCAGGTGTGAACTCACCTGCAGTGTTCACTGCAGGCTCGTTAAGCCAGCTCGTTATTTCTTCACATCTGGAACGGCACAATGACACACACACAGTGCATTATAAGCATGAAGGGGGGGGGGGGGGGGGCGGCAACAACACCTTGTCACATGACCTTGAGGTCGGGGGGGGCGCTCAGTTTCTTCCATCCAAACTCTTCAATTGCCATCATAACAAAGTATCTGGGATCTCTGATTAGGTGGTCCCTGAAGGCATCACGAGGCTGCTGGTCCTGGTTCTAATTGGCCACCATCCCTAATTAAACCCCCCCTCACAGCTCAATGTGATGTCGGGTCTTGGGACTGTCGCCCTGAGGCATGATGGGGCAGGGTCTTGAAACCATATCCTTACCCACAATCCCTGACCTAGATCCAGACCTGGTATCCAAGTCCCGGGTCCCGGTCCGGCATCCACTTCTACTCACAGATAAAACCCATCGGGTTGCTTGTACCCACCATCTTGTCTTATCGTCCCCCAGGATGAGGTTCATTCACTGGGCCAACGTCTGCCCCCATCACCTGTGGGGCGGGGCTTATTCCAAGCGGAGGCGGTACGTCATGAAGACGTGAACCATGGCGATGTACGAGTGCCGTGAGTGCTCCTCAAACATTTGATATCACATAGTACACAGCAAACATCACGTACAAACCCTTCAAGCCATCTGTCTACTCTCGTCTCCATAGCAACGCCTCTCTTAGTCAACATTAAAAAAGACCGAGGCGGAACCGGTAACTTCGTGTCCAGGTGACGTTCATGACGTCACACGCCGCAATCACGTCTATCTGGATGAGATGCTACATCCTGGCTCCGCAGACAGATGACAGTGTGTGTGTGTGGGGGGGGGGGGCAAAGGGGCAGACAGGTGAGGAAGACTCAGGTGTCATGGCGTCAGGATACTCACAATAACATGTTGTTCTGAGAGGGTTTCCATGGTAATGCTTCTCAGAGTCACATCTGGAGAGAAAGAACTGAAAGGTTATTATAGCATTCCATAAATGTGTGTGTGTGTGTGTGTGTGTGTGTGTGTGTGTGTGTGCGGCTATTGTTGCAGGTCGGCCTCCACTGGGCTCCTTGTGATGAGATTTCTCTCAACAGTCTCACTCCCAAAGTCAATGTTCCAACATGATGGCCACGTTTTGACCCTGGAACAGACAATTCCCATTTGTTATATAGTGCATATATTGTTAAATTTATATATAGTGTTGTCTACTTTCCCAAGGTTACACAAATGTTACAAAGGTCATGGCTTGTTGGTGAGATGATGACGACACGATGAGACCAATGAACTCGTAACGAAGTACGGAAGTGATTTTTATTCCCGACAAGGCAGAACCACGTGAACGCTTTTAAGGCCATGAAAGTGTCAGGATGGGGAAAGTACTTTACTGCCACACTTACCTTGCTTTCTTTCTACTTTCTTTATTCCACTTCTACTGCGGCCGCGCTGGAAAAAAGCAAGTTGGATGTTTTTATGATGCCCCCCCCCACACCCCCCCACCCCCCCACACACTACTCCCAAACTGGCTGTTTCCCATACAAATAGATAATGCACATTCAAATGAATGAGGAACGTTGAAATAATGAAAATTATTATTAAATTATAAAACTATTATATAAAAGTACATAACTATTATATATATTATATACTATAATATAATATATAATATAACTACAGTAAAGTCTCGTTATATCGATATTCTCGGGAGTCGGAAAAAATACTGATATAACCGGACTATCCATATGTCCGATCCTGCGCCGAACTGCATTAAAAGTGGGCAATAATGCACTCAACATCGTTCTATAGTATAGAACAATGTCGAGCAGCTTAAATCAATCTCTGCTTTTGTATCGATATAAGCAGACCAAATTGGCTGGCGGGAGATGAAAAGGGCATCATAGTAACCGGATTATCATAATAACCGGGTATCGTACTAACGGAACTAATTATATCATAAAAGACTAGAAATTTGCCGGGAAATGAAAATAGTATCGCAATAAGTAGTAATTCGTTATAACCGATATCGATATAATGAGACTTTACTGTATTATAAATTATCTAACTACAAATAAATAAAAATACAAAATTAAAATATAGTAAATACAAATGTATATATTAAAAACAATACTAGACGATGTTTAAACAAATACAACAAATTAAAAAATAACATTTTTAAAAAAATATTCATTTTAATGAAAATAATTTTAAATAATGAAAATGTAAATTAATATAATGAAAATCAACATTAAAGATACAGATATGAATTCAGGTAATAAAATAAGGCTATTGAAAAAAAATATTAAAATTAGCAATTAAAAATTTAAATGAAAAAAATTCTCCTTAAAAAATGTAACTGAAAATAAATGTATTACACAATATTTCTCAAATATTTTTTAATTACAATGAAATAATGAAAATAAAGTTGACAACAATAAAAGTAAAAAATAAAGATTAAACATCATAAAATAAAAAAATAATCCCTAAAAAAAAGTAAATTAAAATAACTGTATTACAAAATATTTCTCAAATATTTTTAATTGCAAAATTACAATGAAATAATAATAATGAAAATAAAGTTGACAACAATAAAAGTAAAAAAAAATAAAAAAAATAAAAATTAAACATCATAAAATAAAAATAGCTTACATTTTAAAAACATTTTATGTTAAAATGACATTCAAAATATTTATAAACTACTAAACAAAAGAAATGAAAAGTAGGCAACAAAAACGACAGATTTGGATCACTTCTTGACAACATCCTTTATTTCGGGTACCTACAGTGGGCGGAGCTATCCAGGACGCCGGGACACCCCCATTGCCCTCAAACAGGAAATGATTGTCTTCCATCATTTGATTCTATTGGCCCTTGTGTTATTCTTAGAATACTGTATTTACTGTAAAGCAGTACGGACACACTCCATGTTTCTCCACGGGCAGGAACCCCCTCCCCGCCAGTCACCTTTGACCTCCAGCTGTCCCGCCTTTGTTCGCGTTTGCACGTCTGCGTTTTAAGCCACGTCTCGTAAGCTGCTTAACTCTTGGTCCTCGAGTCCACGACTTAAGTGCCCCCCTGAGAGAGAGAACCACTTGGACCCGACTCTTCCCACACACACACACACACACACACACACACACACCCCTGTCATGTGACCCCTCTGAGGCACCAATGCAATGACTCTACAAAGGAACACTCATCCTCACAAGCGTCGTGGCGTATGCTGGAGCCTATCCCAGCTGGCTTGGAGTGGTGTGTGTGTTATATAAAAATCAATATTTGATGTGTGGTGTCTTGTCCATGTTAAGAAGGTGATCTGGAAATTCCAAGGAGAGCACGTTTGGTTCCAAGGAGAACCCGTGCTAATTCGTCCCATCCCATTCATCACAATCAGCTCCCCGGCCAAACTGTCTGAGCTGTGATTGTGCTGCTCGGGAGCGACTCCAAACGCTTTTTTTTACAGCCGCAGTTGTCTTGAGAGGACGCCGCCCCTCGCCGAGTGTCCTCCACTTCCTAAAACGTCTCTCTGATAAACTCCTCCCTCGCTTGACTGCACGTCTAGAGGACGCCTTGTCCTCGTCTCTATCTTAGATGTCCCTGGTAGGACCTTTTCCTGCGAGAGAACACTCCAGTCACATGTGCACCAAGTGCTCCCCTCCATTGGGAAGTGAAGAAGTGTCAATCATGTCTTAGTAGGCGGGGTCAGCATGAAGATAACACAGCTTTGTGCTTTTTTTCAAAATATATATCCATACAAAATCATTCTGGACTGGTGGCCAGCCAATCACAGGGCACATATAGACAAACAACCATTCACACTCACATTCATACCTATGGACAATTTGGAGTCGCTAATTAACCTAGCATGTTTTTGGAATGTGGGTGTTATTATGTCTACTATATTGGGTAATATGTTTTCTGTGTCTTATATGTCTTATTATGTCTACTAGAGTGGATAATAGGAGTGTAAAGGTGACTATAGGGGTGTTATTTCATGGCCAGGGGGCTCTAATTATGTCGAAAAACATATTTAGAAGGTTGTAAACATGTTTTCTGTGTCTTATATGTCTTATTATGTCTACTAGAATGGATAATAGGAGTGTAAAGGTGACTATAGGGGTGTTATTTCATGGCCAGGGGGCTCTAATTATGTCGAAAAACGTATTTAGAAGGTTGTAAACATGTTTTCTGTGTCTTATATGTCTTATTATGTCTACTAGAGTGGATAATAGGAGTGTAAAGGTGACTATAGGGGTGTTATTTCATGGCCAGGGGGCTCTAATTATGTCAAAATACGTATTTAGAAGGTTGTAAACATGTTTTCTGTGTCTTATGTCTTATTATGTCTACTAGAGTGGATAACAGGAGTGTAAAGGTGACTATAGGGGTGCTATTCCATGTCTAGAGGTTCTCTAATCATGTTTAAAAACAACATATTTAGAAGGTGGCAAACATGTTTCCAATGTCTGATATGTGTTATTATGTCTACTATATTGGGTAATTGGAGTGTAAAGGTGACTATAGGGGTGTTATTTCATGGCCAGGGGGCTCTAATTATGTCGAAAAACGTATTTAGAAGGTTGTAAACATGTTTTCTGTCTTATATGTCTTATTATGTCTACTAGAGTGGATAACAGGAGTGTAAAGGTGACTATAGGGGTGCTATTTCATGTCTAGAGGTTCTCTAATCATGTTTAAAAAAACATATTTAGAAAATGGCAAACATGTTTCCAATGTCTGATATGTGTTATTATGTCTACCATATTGGGTAATAGGAGTGTAAAGGTGACTATAGGGGTGTTATTTCATGGCCAGGGGGCTCTAATTATGTCGAAAAATGTATTTAGAAGGTTGTAAACATGTTTCCTGTGTCTTATATGTCTTATTATGTCTACTAGAGTGATAATAGGAGTGTAAAGGTGACTATAGGGGTGCTATTCCATTTCTAGAGGTTCTCTAATCATGTTTAAAAAAACATATTTAGAAGGTGGCAAACATGTTTCCAATGTCTGATATGTGTTATTATGTCTACTATATTGGGTAATAGGAGTGTAAAGGTGACTATAGGGGTGTTATTTCATGGCCAGGGGGCTCTAATTATGTCGAAAAACGTATTTAGAAGGTTGTAAACATGTTTTATGTGTCTTATATGTCTTATTATGTCTACTAGAGTGATAATAGAAGTGTAAAGGTGACTATAGGGGTGCTGTTTCATGTCTAGAGGTTCTCTAATCATGTTTAAAAAAACATATTTAGAAAGTGGCAAACATGTTTCCGATGTCTGATGTGTGTTATGATGTCTACTATATTGGGTAATTGGAGTGTAAAGGTGACTATAGGGGTGTTATTTCATGGCCAGGGGGCTCTAATTATGTCGAAAAACGTATTTAGAAGGTTGTAAACATGTTTTCTGTGTCTTATATGTCTTATTATGTCTACTAGAGTGGATAACAGGAGTGTAAAGGTGACTATAGGGGTGCTATTTCATGTCTAGAGGTTCTCTAATCATGTTTAAAAAAACATATTTAGAAAATGGCAAACATGTTTCCAATGTCTGATATGTGTTATTATGTCTACTATATTGGGTAATAGGAGTGTAAAGGTGACTATAGGGGTGTTATTTCATGGCCAGGGGGCTCTAATTATGTCGAAAAACGTATTTAGAAGGTTGTAAACATGTTTTATGTGTCTTATATGTCTTATTATGTCTACTAGAGTGGATAACAGGAGTGTAAAGGTGACTATAGGGGTGCTATTCCATGTCTAGAGGTTCTCTAATCATGTTTAAAAAAAACATATTTAGAAGGTGGCAAACATGTTTCCAATGTCTGATATGTGTTATTATGTCTACTATATTGGGTAATAGGAGTGTAAAGGTGACTATAGGGGTGTTATTTCATGGCCAGGGGCTCTAATTATGTCGAAAAACGTATTTAGAAGGTTGTAAACATGTTTTCTGTGTCTTATATGTCTTATTATGTCTACTAGAGTGGATAACAGGAGTGTAAAGGTGACTATAGGGGTGCTATTTCATGTCTAGAGGTTCTCTAATCATGTTAAAAAAACATATTTAGAAGGTGGCAAACATGTTTCCAATGTCTGATATGTGTTATTATGTCTACTATATTGGATAATAGGCGTGTAAAGGTGACTATAGGGGTGCTATTCCATGTCTAGAGGTTCTCTAATCATGTTTAAAAAAACATATTTAGAAGGTGGCAAACATGTTTCCAATGTCTGATATGTGTTATTATGTCTACTATATTGGGTAACAGGAGTGTAAAGGTGACTATAGGGGTGTTATTTCATGGCCAGGGGGCTCTAATTATGTCGAAAAACGTATTTAGAAGGTTGTAAACATGTTTTCTGTGTCTTATATGTCTTATTATGTCTACTAGAGTGGATAACAGGAGTGTAAAGGTGACTATAGGGGTGCTATTCCATGTCTGGAGGTTCTCTAATCATGTTTAAAAAAAACATATTTAGAAGGTGGCAAACATGTTTCCAATGTCTGATATGTGTTATTATGTCTACTATATTGGGTAACAGGAGTGTAAAGGTGACTATAGGGGTGTTATTTCATGGCCAGGGGGCTCTAATTATGTCGAAAAACGTATTTAGAAGGTTGTAAACATGTTTTCTGTGTCTTATATGTCTTATTATGTCTACTAGAGTGGATAACAGGAGTGTAAAGGTGACTATAGGGGTGCTATTCCATGTCTAGAGGTTCTCTAATCATGTTAAAAAAACATATTTAGAAGGTGGCAAACATGTTTCCAATGTCTGATATGTGTTATTATGTCTACTATATTGGGTAATAGGAGTGTAAAGGTGACTATAGGGGTGTTATTTCATGGCCAGGGCGCTCTAATTATGTAAAAAACGTATTTAGAAGGTTGTAAACATGTTTTATGTGTCTTATATGTCTTATTATGTCTACTAGAGTGATAATAGAAGTGTAAAGGTGACTATAGGGGTGCTATTTCATGTCTAGAGGTTCTCTAATCATGTTTAAAAAAACATATTTAGAAAGTGGCAAACATGTTTCCGATGTCTGATGTGTGTTATGATGTCTACTATATTGGGTAATTGGAGTGTAAAGGTGACTATAGGGGTGTTATTTCATTCTTGAGGGCTCTAATTATGTCAAAAAAACGTATTTAGTAAACATGTTTTCCATGTCCTATCTTTACTAGAGTGATAATAGGAGTGTAAATGTAACTATAGGGGTGCTATTTCATGTCTAGAGGTTCTTTAACCATGTTTAAAAAACATATTTAGTGTTATTATGTCTACTATATTGGGTAATAGCAGTGTAAAGGTGACTATAGGGGTGCTATTTCATGTCTAGAGGTTCTCTAATCATGCTTAAAAAACATATTTAGAAAGTGGCAAACATGTTTCCGATGTCTGATGTGTGTTATTATGTCTACTATATTGGGTAATTGGAGTGTAAAGGTGACTATAGGGGTGTTATTTCATGCTTGAGGGCTCTAATTATGCCAAAAAACATATTTAGTAAACATGTTTTCCGTGTCCTATCTTTACTAGAGTGATAATAGGAGTGTAAATATAACTATAGGGGTGCTATTTCATGTCTAGAGGTTCTTTAATCATGTTTAAAAAACATATTTAGTGTTATTATGTCTACTATATTGGGTAATAGCAGTGTAAAGGTGACTATAGGGATGTTATTTCATGGCTAGAGGGCTCTAATTATGTCAAAAACGTACTTAGAAGGTTGTAACCATGTTTTCTGTGTCTTATATGTTTTAATATGCCTACTAGAGTGGATAATATGAGTGTAAAGGTGACTATAGGGTTGCTAGTTCATATCTACAGGGCTCTAATAATGTCTTTAGAAGGTAGTCAATGTGTTTTCTACGTCTTATATGTCTTATTATGTCTTATTATGTGTACAGTATCGGGTAATAAGAGTGTAAATATGACTATAGGGGTGTTATTGCATGCCCAGAGGCCTCTAATCATGTTAAAAAGTGTATTTTGAAGCTCTAACTAGCTCATGTATAAATAAATAAGGAATCCTATTTGCATGGTCGGGTGTGGAACCAATTAACCGCCATAAACGTGGGATTGCGCCACCGTAGTGAGTAGTGCGTACACAAATACACATGTGTACATTTAACATCTGCTCATATTTGTGTGTTAGAAATACGTCATAACACCAGCAGGTTTTCTAGTACTTTTGCACTCAAGCGCTTTAACAGAGCAACACTTGAACCCTTTTATGTCTCCCCAGATTCATAACTGATTTTTGTTATTTACTCTTTGTACTCTTCTTTGGTGTCAAAGATGATTTTTCCTGTACTTTACATGAACCTGGTTTAGGGGATCTACAGATGGAAATATTCTATAATCTGTCGTATGTGTGTATATTTACATGATGATGGATATGAACTGTCCCTGTCTTTCTTCAATGAATTCATCTACAAATCAACAATGGAGGACGCCGTTCAACACAACGGCCCTCTATGGGCGCCCGTACCAGCGTCTAGTGTACGGGTGCCAACACCACGCCTACGCGTAGAAATGATTACTACAGTGTGAAAGACCTCATCAAACTAGCAAATAACACAAGTACTCCTGCTTGCCTCGTCAGACACACACACACACACACACACACACATACACACACACTCTTCTCTGCTGCTGGATTTATGGATGCAGCAGTTTGGTGTACGTCCACATGGTGCACAGGTCTGTCAAGCCATTTAGAATATTATAGTGCTGCAGTGGTCCAAAGTGGCCCAGTCAGGAAAAACACACATACAGTATAAGTACACAGTGTACACACTCCATACTGTATACTGTATGTATGCTGTATACATATACCTAATAGTCTTTTTGACTAAAGACAAGAATTAGGGTTATCAAAACATGGATGAAATATGATATTATTCATATTTTAAGGTTTTCTACAGTAATACTGTACTGGATATGAAAGCCCGAAGATGGTATTTTCATCTGTGATGCAGTTCTCTTCCTAAAGGGGCAGCAGAGAGTCAGCAAGCAGCTGAAGGCTAGACCTTCTAAGCACATTTTGTTTTACCTTATAGAGCCCCCTAGACATGGAATAACACCCCTATAGTCACCTTTACTCTTCAATTACCCAATATAGTACACATAATACGAGATAATAATCCACAGAAAACCTAAATATGCTTTTTAACATTATTAGAGCTCCGTAGATATAAAATAGCACCCCTACAGTGAAAAAACATGCTAGGTTAATTAGCCACTCCAAATTGTCCATAGGTATAAATGTGAGTGTGAATGGTTGTTTGTCTAAATGTGCATTGTAATTGGCTGGCAACCAGTCCAGGGTGTACCCCGCTTCTCGTCCGAAGACATCTGGGATAGGCTCCAGCACCCCCCCATGACCCTTGTGAGGATAAGTTGTAGAAAATTAATGAATATATGTCTTATCATGTCTACTATACTGGCCTACTATACTATACTATACTATAAAGGTGACTATAGGGGTGCTATTTTATGTCTAGAGGTTCTCTAATAATATTTAAAAAACATATTTAGAAGGTGGCAAACATGTTTCCTATGTCTGATATGTGCTATTATGTCTACTATATTGGGTAATAGCAGTGTAAAGGTGACTATAGGGGTGTTATTTCATGGCTAGAAGGCTCTAATTATGTTTAAAAAAACGTATTTAGAAGGTTGTAAACATGTTTTCTGTGTCTTATATGTCTTATTATGTCTACCAGAGTGGATAATAGGAATGCGAAGATGACTATAGGGGTGCTAGTTCATATCTATAGGGCTCTAATAATAGTAGTCAACATGTTTTCTATGTCTTATATGTTTTATTGTGTATACCGGAGTGGATAATAGGAATGCAAAGGTCACTATAGGGGTGCTAGTTCATATCTGTAGGGTTCTTATAATAGTAGTCAACATGTTTTCTACGTCTTATATGTCTTATATGTCTTATTGTGTCTACCGGAGTGGATAATGGGAATGCAAAGGTGACTATAGGGGTGCTAGTTCATATCTATAGGGTTCTAATAATAGTAGTCAATGTGTTTTCTACATCTTATATGTCTTATATGTCTTATTATGTCTACCAGAGTGGATAATAGGAATGCAAAAGTGACTATAGGGGTGCTAGTTCATATCTATAGGGTTCTAATAATAGTAGTCAATGTGTTTTCTACATCTTATATGTCTTATATGTCTTATTATGTCTACCAGAGTGGATAATAGGAATGCAAAGGTCACTATAGGGATGCTAGTTCATATCTATAGGGTTCTAATATTAGTAGTCAACATGTTTTCTACGTCTTATATGTCTTATATGTCTTATTGTGTCTACCGGAGTGGATAATGGGAATGCAAAGGTGACTATAGGGGTGCTAGTTCATATCTATAAGGTTCTAATAATCGTAGTCAACATGTTTGCTATGTCTTATATGTCTTATATCTTATTGTGTCTACCGGAGTGGATAATAGGAATGCAAAGGTCACTATAAGGGTGCTAGTTCATATCTATAGGGTTCTAATAATAGTAGTCAACATGTTTTCTATGTCTTATATGTCTTATATGTCTTATTGTGTCTACCAGAGTGGATAATGGGAATGCAAAGGTGACTATAGGGGTGCTAGTTCATATCTATAGGGTTCTAATGATAGTAGTCAACATATTTTCTATGTCTTATATGTCTTATTATGTCTACCAGAGTGGATAATAGGAATGCAAAAGTGACTATAGGGGTGCTAGTTCATATCTATAGGGTTCTAATAATCGTAGTCAACATGTTTTCTATGTCTTATATGTCTTATATCTCTTATTATGTCTACAGTATTGGGTAATAAGAGTGTGAATGTGACTATAGGGGTGTTATTGCATGCCCAGAGGTCTCTAATCATGTTAAAAAGTTTATTTTGAAGGTGATACACAGGTTTTATATGCTCTAATTATCCTATGTATAAATAAATAAGGTGAGCTGTCAGGGGTGGGGGTCCGACTTCTACACTTCTAGGCTCTCCATTACGTTGAATTTTCAAGTTGAAAAATATTTTGTCGCTTGGGGGGACATGACGGCAAATAATTGAGAAGCACTGCGTGAAGGTCACGCTGAGGATGATGAAGAAAAAAGGAAGACTTATTTTCTTTTTCTTCTTTTCTTCTTTTCTCCTTTTTTCATTGTTCTTTTTTCTTAATCTTCTTTCCTTCTTCTTATTCATTTCATCTCTCTTTTCATCATCATCTACTGTTCTTTGTGGCCGGGATCCCGGATGTAAAGAAGGATATCTCCTGGACGAGAACAAGCTCGGTGGAGCGTTTAAATGTCAGAAGGCAGAGATTGGAAGCAGCGTTCCCCCCTAACCCCCCAGGAGGCCAGGCTGTATGGAGACAATGATGATGTCAGGTGTGTTGGTGGTCACCACCCAGGGGTTCATACTGGAGCTCACCTAACCAACCTAACCTCACCGGTAATGAGAGACAGAGGGGACTGAAATGGCAGAACCTCGAAGGTCTAAACAGAACCAGCTTTTTTCCATCAAAACAAATCAACAAAAATCTGAAGTCCAAACACAAAAACCTTGCGGTCCTGGACCAGCTTCTCATCAGGACACGCAGGAAACATCTCACGAATGAAAAGTCAACTTTTATATGTCTTCATAGCAGAAAAAGTCCAGGAGAAGACGTCCTTCAGGGGTCCGCTTCATCTAGAAAGTTGCCTAATGTGCTGTCATTATCAAATAATAGTCACATTTAAAAAGCTATTTCACCTTCTTTTCTCATTCGGCTCTTTGAAATGTCAAGAAAATGACTTTCAACAGACGTCAGCTTACCCCCCCCCCCCCCCCCCCCCCCACACCAGGACGCCATCGCCTCTCTGACATGTCAACCCGGTTGCCTTGGAGACGCCGCATGTTTATCTCTGCACTTTTAACGGCACTGCTAAAAACACAAAGATACACCCGCATTTTTTTTCTTGTGGGAGGGGGCGCCACGGAGACGTAACGATACAGACGGAAGACACAACGACACAACGATACGACAACGACGCACAACACTCATGCTGACAGCACAAAAACTACAAAAGTTGATCTCTTTGCAAAATAAAATTCAGCTGATTTGATAGAAAGTGTTTTTCTTGTGTCCCCAGAGGAGAGTGCAATTTCTCACTCCACTGCGTCACACACTCACACACACACACACACACACACAAAAACACACACACAAACACAAGCAACAGCAAAATTCAAAGTGGTTTGAAATTGTAAATGTAAACGATGCCATGAGATCCAAAAGAACATTCTCATAATATACTATGTATATGTTGCCATATCTTTATGAAAATGTAAACAATCTGAATCGTCAATGCAGTCACGCTAGTCACGTAGCCGTGTTAGTGCCGTTAGCGCTTCTATTTCATGTTCCCCCTGGTCATAGATGGTAAACAATGTTGATAGCATCTTTATATAGCAACCTTTATACCGTCTTTTTCACCTTTCAATCCCGCCATGCAGCCTCTCCTCCTTCGTATCTCGATGGGGATCTCTGGTAGCTCGGCATAGGGAAGGGGTGCTCAAAGCTAAAAGTTGATCCCGAGTGAAAACAATGGAGCAAGAGGCAAATGTAACACGACGAACATCCATAGCTGCACACTTGCTGAAGGGGTTGCTATGGCAACAAAAATAAAAATAAAAATAAAAATAAAAATAAAAATAAAAATAAAAATAAAAATAAAAATGAAAATGAAAATGAAAATGAAAATGAAAATGAAAATGAAAATGAAAATGAAATTGAAAATGAAAATGAAAATGAAAATGAAAATGAAAATGAAAATGAAAATGAAAATGAAAATGAAAATAAAAATAAAAATAAAAATAAAAATAAAAATAAAAATAAAAATAAAAATAAAAACAAAAGTAAAAATAAAAATAAAAATAAAAATAAAAATAAAAATGAAAATGAAAATGAAAATGAAAATGAAAATGAAAATGAAAATGAAAATGAAAATGAAAATGAAAATGAAAATGAAAATGAAAATAAAAATAAAAAAATACAAATAAAAATACATAAATATGTATTAACATAATATACATAATATACATAAATACATAAACATAACATAAAATAAGAACGTAATAAAAAGTAATAAATAAACCCTAAATAAACACTAAAAAGGCAGCAGAAGACACTAAGCTGCCATAACTAGCTTGCACTCAGGCAGCGCCATCTTGACCTCCGCATCAACTGCCGTCTATATCCATATGAACCATATGCTTGTTTTTCATATCCATATTTGAAATATATCCATATATTGCCCAGGCTCTAATTCGGCCCCAATCAGGACAAGGTGATTCGGCGCAAGAAGACACGGACGCTCACGTCGGCCATGATGACGAGCTTAGTTAATCATCTCCGCTAAACGTCTCCTCCGTCCGCCCTCCCCCCCTCCCTCCCTCGCTCGCTCTTCCCCGTCCTCCCTGGCTTACATCGCCAGCCGCCGTCCTTCGCCGCGCGCATTAACCTTGCGGGCCCGAATCTCACTTTCATCCGCTCTTGCGTCCGTCCATCAACCGTCCAATAGGAGCGGCCGCCCCACTTTGCCTCCCAGGTAGCCATCAAACGTCTCACCATCACTCAGGACCTTAATCAGCGTTTAAGCCAAGGTAAATGTTACCCTGATGGAGAAGACAGAGGGGCGGGAAAAGAAAGGAAAGGAGGGGGGAGGAAAGGAAAAGAAAAGACTGGATATAAGCTGCAGGGAAAGAAAATAAACAAGGCATAGGAGGATAAAAAGGAAAGGAGATGATGAAAGAGGACAAAAAACGATGTGGAAGAGGGGAAGAGAAGAAAAGAATGGTGTTGGTGAAAAAGGAAAAGGAAAGAAAGCAAAGAAAAGAAGTGTAAGAACAGAAAGGGCAAGATAAAAAGGAAACGTAAGAAAGGAAAGAATAAAAGAGGAATAAAGGACTGCAAAGCTGGGGTCATTTCAGGAAAAATGAAAAGAAGAAAAACAAAAACAGAGAAATAAACGTCAATAAACAGCAAAGACATAAAAGCTTTAATGATGGGGAACAAGAACGGGGCGTGGGGGTTGGGTGCGGGGGGGGGGGGGGGGGGGGGGATGAGGAGGACGAGGGAGGGAAGTCAAGGAAAGTGCACGTGAGGCATGCCCATCCATCATCGCAGACGCCAGTCAAGTCAGGAAATAAGAAAAAGATGAAGAGCGATTTCACCTCACACTGCCGACAAAACCCTCATTTGTCAATACGCCCCCCCCATAGCCCATACCCCCAACCCCAGATGGACATACCACTATGGTATACACACCCACCCCCCCTCAAGTGGACCCAGATCACTACAATACACCTCCAACCCCTTCAGATGGACCTATATCACTATAATACACCCACCAGATGGACCCATACCACTATAATACACCCCCCCAGATGGATCCATACCACTATAATACACCCCACCAGATGGACCCATACCACTATAATACACCCCCCCAGATGGATCCATACCACTATAATACACCCCACCAGATGGACCCATACCACTATCATACACCCCCCCCTTCAGATGGACCCATACCACTATAATACACCCCCCCAGATGGACCCATACCACTATAATACACCCCCCAGATGGACCCATACCACTATAATACACCCCCCCAGATGGACCCATACCACTATCATACACCCCCCCCCTTCAGATGGACCCATACCACTATAATACACCCACCCAGATGGACCCATACCACTATAATACACCCACCAGATGGACCCATACCACTATAATACACCCCCCCAGATGGACCCATACCACTATAATACACCCCCCCAGATGGACCCATGCCACTATAATACACCCCCCCAGATGGACCCATACCACTATAATACACCCACCCAGATGGACCCATACCACTATAATACACCCACCCAGATGGACCCATACCACTATCATACACCCCCCCAGATGGACCCGTACCACTATCATACACCCCCCCCCCAGATGGACCCGTACCCCTATCATACACCGCCCCCCAGATGGACTGATACCACTATCATACACCCCCCCCCCCCCAATGGACTTACACCACTATGGTACACCCCCCCAGATGGACCCATACCACTATCATACAGCCCCCCCTTTAGATGGACTAATATCACCATAATACCCCCCCCCCCAGATGGACCCATACCACTATCATACCCCCCAGATGGACCCATACCACTATCATACACCCCCCCAGATGGACCCATACCACTATCATACCCCCTCCCCCCAGATGGACCTATACCACTATCATACACCCCCACACCCCTATGGACCTATACCATTATGGTACACCCCCCCCACATGGACCTATACCACTATGGTACCTCCCCACATGGACCTATACCCCTATAATACACCCCCACCCACCCTCAGATAGACATATACCACAAAGGTACCCCCCACCCCCACCCAGCCTGTAGCAACGCCCATTGTCCCTTGGGGAACGTGCCAAAGCCAAAACAAGTTTTAAGGGCGCTACACACTGAAGGTGACTGAAGGTGATTGGCTGGTGGTGGCCAGCCAATCACAGGGCACATATAGACAAACAACCATTCACACTCAAATTCATACCTATGGACAATTTGGAGTCGCTAATTAACCTAGCATGTTTTTGGAACGTGGGAGGAAAACCCACGCATGGGAGAACATGTAAACTCCGCACAGAGATGGAATTGAACTCGGGTCTCCCAGCTGTGTGGCCTCTGCACTAACCACTCATACACCGTGCAGCCCTGATTGGTCCTTGTTTGGCTAAAATGCAACGGAAAATCACCCAAGAAAACATCCATACATTTGGTGTTCAAAGTGTGGCATGGGGCCATTTGCAGCTGCAGTTGTTTTTTAGTGGCCCACTATTAAACTAGTATACTAGTACTACTACCAGATCAGGGACATTGTACATTAGGGTTAGGGGGTTAGGGTTTAGGGTTAGGATGAGGGGTTTGGGAGGAGTCATCAGCGCACGCTTGAACATATTTTTTCTGGAAGACAAATAGTGAGATCGCTGCTGACTTTTAGGCAGGAAGTGGTCGTCACGGACGCATGAGGTCAGCACATCTTGTCCATCAAATTCAGCGTGAAACGCTGCAGCCAAGCATTAACACAATCAAAGCCTCGGGAGACGCCATTAATATCCTGGCACTCGTGTGTTCTCACCTTTTCCCTGACCCTCAGCTTTTACCAAGAAATGGACTGTTCCTTTTTCCCGAGCACTCGCTCCAAGTGGAGACATTTACACGATACCGTATACACCTTCGTACTCTCCAAAATGGATGTGACATTAAAAACACTTGTGAGCACATTCAAAATCAGCGGTGTGGCATTCAAGGGAAACAGGGAAAAAGGAAACAAAAGGTTTCATGCTCACCTCCACTCGAACAACATGGCCAAACGGCAAATTACAATATAGACCAACTACTACACTTCCTAATATTATATCATATTCTACCGTATATCATGCCACATGTGTACATGTACAGTATGCAGTAAAACTACATGTCTTCATCCATCCTGTACTGTATCCTCCACTCTGCAGGGGGCAACAGCGAGGCATCGAGAGCAGTAAAAGAAGACCAACATGGTCCTTATCAGTTCTAGAAAAGTACACACACACAATGAGAAACTTGATTCCTTTTACTGGCTCAAGTTTTTATGAGTCGTTCACTGACCTGAATTGGGTACTCTTGTCACTTGAGTCAGTGAAAATGTAGTCTTTGTTGGGTACCCGTGAGTCAGTGAAACTTGAGTCTTGGTCAAATACCCGTGGGTCAGTCAAATTTGAGTCTTTGTCAAGTACCCATGCATCAGTGAAAATTGAGTCTATGTCGAGTACCCATGGGTCAGGGAAACTTGAGCCTTGGTCGAGTACCTGAGTCCGTCAAACTTGAGTCTTTGTCAAGTACCCATGAGTGAGTGAAACTTGAGTATTTTTCAAGTACCCGTGGGTCAGGGAAACTCGAGTCTTGGTCGAGTACCTTTGAGTCAGTCAAACTTCAGTCTTTGTTGAGTACCCGTGGGTCAGTGAAAATGTAGTCTTTGTTGAGTACCCGAGGACAGTCAAACTTGTGTCTTTGTCGAGTACCCGTGGGTCAGTGAAACTTGAGTCTTTGTCGAGTACCCATGGGTCAGTGAAACTTGAGTCTTTGTCGAGTACCCGTGGGTCAGTGAAACTTGAGTCTTTGACAAGTACCCGTGGGTCAGTGAAACTTGAGTCTTTGTCGAGTACCCGTGCGTCAGTGAAACTTGAGTCTTTGTCGAGTACCCGTGGGTCAGTGAAACTTGAGTCTTTGTCGAGTACCCGTGGGTCAGTGAAACTTGAGTCTTTGTCAAGTACCCGTGGGTCAGTGAAACTTGAGTCTTTGTCGAGTACCCGTGGGTCAGTGAAACTTGAGTCTTTGTCGAGTACCCGTGGGTCAGTGAAACTTGAGTCTTTGTCGAGTACCCATGGGTCAATCAAATTTGAGTCTTTGTTGAGTACTCATGGATCAGTGAAAACTGAGTCTATGTCGAGTACCCATGGGTCAGGGAAACTTGAGTCTTGATCGAGTACCTTTGAGTCAGTGAAACTTGATTCTTCGTCGAGTACCCGTCGGTCAGTCAAACTTGAGTCGTTGTCGAGTACCCGTAGGTCAGTCAAACTTGAGTCTTTGTCGAGTACCCATGGGTCAGTGAAACTTGAGTCTTTGTCGAGTACCCATGGGTCAGTGAAAATGTAGTCTTTGTTGGGTACCCATGGGTCAGTGAAACTTGAGTCTTGGTCGAGTACCCATGGGTCAGTCAAATTTGAGTCTTTGTTGAGTACCCATGGATCAGTGAAAACTGAGTCTATGTCGAGTACCCGTGGGTCAGTGAAACTTGAGTCTTGGTCGAGTACCCGTGAGTGAGTGAAACTTGATTCTTCGTCGAGTACCCGTGGGTCAGTCAAACTTGAGTCTTTGTCGAGTACCCGTGGGTCAGTGAAACTTGAGTCTATGTCGAGTACGCCTGGGTCAGGGAAACTTGAGTCTTGGTCGAGTACCTGAGTCAGTCAAACTTGAGTCTTTGTTGAGTACCCATGGGTCAGTGAAAATGTTGTCTTTGTTGAGTACCCGTGGGTCAGTGAAACTTGAGTCTTTGTCAAGTACCCGTGAGTGAGTGAAACTTGAGTCTTGGTCGAGTACCTTTGAGTCAGTGAAACTTGATTCTTCGTCGAGTACCCGTCGGTCAGTCAAACTTGAGTCTTCGTCGAGTACCCATGGGTCAGGGAAACCTGAGTCTTGGTCGAGTACCTAAGTCAGTCAAACTTGAGTCTTTGTCGAGTACCCATGAGTGAGTGAAACTTGAGTCTTTGTTGAGTACCCATGGGTCAGTGAAAATGTTGTCTTTGTTGAGTACCCGTAGGTCAATGAAACTTGAGTCTTTGTCGAGTACCCATGAGTGAGTGAAACTTGAGTCTTTGTTGAGTACCCATGGGTCAGTGAAAATGTTGTCTTTGTTGAGTACCCGTGGGTCAATGAAACTTGATTCTTCGTCGAGTACTCATGGGTCAGGGAAACTTGAGTCGTTGTCGAGTACCCGTAGGTCAGTCAAACTTGAGTCTATGTCGAGTACCCATGGGTCAGCGAAACTTGAGTCTTGGTCAAGTACCCGAGTCGGTCAACCTGAGTCTTTGTTGAGAACCCGTAGGTCAATGAAACTAGTTGAAATGAGTTGAGGACCAGACGGACTCGTGGATCCTTTCAAAGCATTTCTTCCTCCATCTCCTTCTTCTTCTTGTGTTTGGGCAGCATGACAGTCCGTCTTGTCTCGCGCTATTTCATTCCCTGCCGTCCGATGAAATGAAATCACACGGGAAGGAAGTTGGTGTTTATTTTCTCTCATCTCATGACGCCTTCTCCAAGAGCGCCTTCAGTTGAAAGACCAGAAGATGTTGATCTTCCGCAAAGCTAAAGCACATATTTACTCACTTCATCATAAATACATGCACTTTATTGCTCATCAACTTTCATATCAGCCCTGCTACTCGCTCTCAGAGGGCTACCTCCCCCAAGGCAGGCCTTCTTCTGACCAAACATGAAGAGAAGCATTCATCAGGCATGCAAAAGACGCCTTTCATGCTAGTTAGCGCGCGTCCAATCAGCCCTAACGCTCAAAACAACACCCACCTTTGATTGACACTGCCCAAGCCTTTCTATGTTAGCACAAACGAAACGAAAAATCCTTTAAAAAATCATTATAAAAAATTAAATCACAAAATTAAAAAACACAATTAGAAAATAAAAATATATTTTTTAATTATTTAAAAAAAATAGTAAAATAAATGCAATCTATATATTAATATGTGATATGATAAATAAGTTGTATAATAATATAATAATTGAGTTGTGGGTTCTTACAGAGCAGCTACACACCATAAACCACACACAAAGCTTTTGAGATCTTCTACAATCTGCACCTATTCCAGCTGGACTTCCAAAACGCTCTGTATTTATTCATGAAATAATGAAAAATCCTTTTAAAAAAATCATCATAAAAATTGAAATCACAAAATTAAAATATACAATTGGAAAATAAAAAAAAATAACTATAACAAATGGTAAAATGAATGCCATCTATATATTAATATGTGATATGATAAGTCAGTTAATATTTATTTATTTATTTATTTATTTATTTATTTATTTATTTATTTATTTATTTATTTATTTATTTATTTATTTATTTATTTATTTATTTATTTATTTATTTATTTATTTATTTATTTATAAATACTAATAATAAAAAATAATAAAAAAAATAAAAAAATAATTATAACAAATGGTAAAATAAATGCCATCTATATATTAGTATGTGATATGATAAATAAGTTAATATTGATTTTTATTTTTTATTTTTTATTTTTTATTTTTTATTTTTTATTTTTTATTTTTTATTTTTTATTTTTTATTTTTTATTTTTTATTTTTTTATTATTATTTTTTTTTATTTATTTTTTTTATTTTTTATTTATTTTTCTCTTACTGGGAATCATCCAACTTCAACCACTTCTGCCTGAGCTTGCCTCGTAGGAGCCTAGGAAAACCTCATTATCTGAAAAGTTGTCTCGGTTTATCACCAGAATCCAATATTGTAACTCCATTTATAGGTCAGAAAAGTGAAAAAAGCATCACAGGTCCCTTTTAATGAAATTCAGGGTGACGTAGGAATGCGACCGAAAGCCTTGGTGACGGAACAGACCCTTCCTTTTCCCACCACATTCAACCGGAAGAGGTCAAGCGGTCCTTTTCAACCTTCAAACAAGGAAGTTCCAACTGCAGCGAGAAGATCATGAAATGCCAAGTCAATAAATATATCATGATGTGTTTTTTTACCATTCTTCCCACATGCGTTGACAGCTGCAGCAATCCCTAAAATAAAATCTGTGAGGGCCGTTTGACAGCAGCCCGCTTGGGAAGCGTATCAAAGCGCAGCAAATGAATGAGATCAAGTGTAGTTCCGCCATCAACCTGCACGCCGCAAATATCCTTAAAGCCTCCCCCAGGGCACCGCACGACGACAGCAAAGACTCCACATATTCTCAGATGTTCTCCATGTAGATATTATCCTTTAATATCATTTGTTCACCACGCTCTCTACCCCGAGTCTCTTCTATTTTTAATAGCACATCCAATTATCTGACTTGATCTGTGTTCCGCCCTGAGTGGAGTTACTCGCTTGTGATCAACGTGAGATTAAGAACTACACGCAAGCAGAGAGCGCCTGCAGCCTTGGCATCGGCGGCAACTTAGCTTAACCTAGGAAAGCTGAAATATTAGTTTACATTTGCAATGGGGGTGCCCAAGGTGCAGCCTCGAGGGCATTTATGGCTTGTTCTAAAAATATCATTCAATAATGGTAATGGTAATGGTTTTTATTTATATTATGAATATGTATCAGATTACAATTGAGTGCATCCCATAATCAGTTCCCAGTTCCGCATGTCCAAAAGGAGTAGGAAGAAGCAAAGCTTATTAAATCCTACCCCTTCATCTGGTACTTTTACAATCAGTAACTGTTACATTTGTTCACTTCCTGCTTTCCTAATATAATTTATTTATTTATTTTTTATTTTTATTTTATTTTTTTTATGTATTTTTTTTAATTTGACAAAAAAACAAAACATCTTTTTTTACAATCAGTAACTGTTACATTTGTTCACGTCCTGCTTTCCTAAAATAATTGTATTTTTTATTTTTTATTTTTTATTTTTTATTTTTTATTTTTTATTTTTTATTTTTTATTTTTTATTTTTTATTTTTTATTTTTTATTTTTTATTTTTTATTTTTTATTTTTTATTTTTATTTTTTATTTTTTTGTATTTTTCATTTATTTATTTTTTTAATTTATTTTTTTTAATTTGACAAAAAAACAAAACAATTTTTTGGGGAAAAAAACAGCAGCAAAAATGTACAAATCAGCAGTAATACAAGAGTCAAAATGTAAAAAAAAAAAAGTCACCAGTTGTCAAAAATGTCATTTAATGAGAATAATGTTTAATATTATGAAAGTAAAAGTTTTTGCAGCATGAAGTTGAAATATAAAAAACATCAGAGTCATATTTGGAAATTAAAAACTACAAAATAAACTACAAAAATAAACTACAAATATTCCAGGAATAAATTCACATTTTTTATTACATGTTATTATATGTAAAAAATTAGAATAAATATTTTTTATATTGTTTCAATATTTGAAAAATAGCATCAGAAATGACAAACAGCTGTATTTTGATTTTGATGTACTGTAAGAATTTCTCTTATTTTTTAATTTCAGCTCTGATGGTTGATGGCTTTAACGGGATTGGCTGGATGGTCGTTTGAAAGGTCGCCTAGAAAGGTGCCCTGCGGACCTCAGCTTCTGTTGACCAATCAGCTTCCTTGGCTTATTTGGCGTGCTAACTAGGTCAAATACAATCAGTGAGTGAGTTTGCAAACTTTGATGAGTCGTCGTCAACAGGAAGTCGTGTCGGGAAACTGAGATGTCGCCTGTGATACCTGCCTGTCGTCCTTCTGATACCAGCATCCAAACCTGTCTCTTCAATCCCGCAAATCATCAGGAGGACGCCAAAGGCGGCAAGTGACGAGCGCTGCGAGGACTTTGGGGCCGACGCGGTGATGAGGCTCGTTTTCCCGCGCTGGGGATTTTCATCTCATGAAAAATTCTTTCAGTCTGTCTGGTCTTGTGTTGATCACACCCAGCTTCATGTTTGTCGTCCCAGGATGGCGGATCCTTTGCTCCTCCCCAGCCTGACGGCCCGCCGCTGAGCACATCTGTCAGCCTTGCAACTTCACACGTCAACACACACGCACGTTACGTGAGAAAGCTGCATCGTGATTGGCTGGTATCGAAGTAAAAACCGCTAAGTGAGTGCAGCAGATCAAAGTTGTGTCAAGCATTCCCATCTCAGCTATCTAAATATGCCTTGGAACAATAATAGAGCCCTCTAAACATGAACTAACAACCCCAAAGTCACCTTTACACTCCTGTTACCCAACATATTACCCAATAAAACAAAATAAGACATATAAAACCTGTTTAGCACCTTCTAAATACACCTTTTGACATTATTAGAGCCCTCTAAACATGAACTAACACCCCTATATTCACCATTACACTCCTATTACCCAACATATTACCTAATAAAAAAAATAAGACATATAAAATCTGTTTACCAGCCTCTAAATACGCCTTGTAACAATATTAGAGCCCTCTAAACATAAACTAACAACCCAAAAGTCACCTTTACACTCCTATTATCCAACATATTACCTAATAAAAGAAAATAAGACATATAAGACATATAAAAACTGTTTAACACCTTCTAAATAAGCCTTTTGACATTATTAGAGGCCTCTAAACATGAACTAACAACCCTATAGTCACCTTTACACTCCTGTTACCCAACGTATTACCTAATAAAAGAAAATAAGACAGAAAAGACATATAAAACCTGTTTAGCACCTTCTAAATACACCTTTTGACATTATTAGAGCCCTCTAAACATGAACTAACACCCCTATATTCGCCTTTACACCCCAACATATTACCTAATAGAAGAAAATAAGACATATAAAACCTGTTTACCACCTTCTAAATACACCTTTTGACATTATTAGAGCCCTCTAAACATGAACTAACACCCCTATATTCACCATTACACTCCTATTACACAACATATTACCTAATAAAAGAAAATAAGACATATAAAACCTGTTTACCAGCCTCTAAATACGCCTTGTAACAATATTAGAGCCCTCTAAACATAAACTAACAACCCAAAAGTCACCTTTACACTCCTACTATCCAACACATTACCTAATAAAAGAAAATAAGACATATAAGGCATATAAAAACTGTTTAACACCTTCTAAATAAGCCTTTTGACATTATTAGAGCCCTCTAAACATGAACTAACAACCCTATAGTCACCTTTACACTCCTATTACCCAACGTATTACCTAATAAAAGAAAATAAGACAGAAAAGACATATAAAACCTGTTTAGCACCTTCTAAATACACTTTTTGACATTATTAGAGCCCTCTAAACATGAACTAACACCCCTATATTCGCCTTTACACCCCAACATATTACCTAATAGAAGAAAATAAGACATATAAAACCTGTTTACCACCTTCTAAATACACCTTTTGACATTATTAGAGCCCTCTAAACATGAACTAACACCCCTATATTCACCATTACACTCCTATTACACAACATATTACCTAATAAAAGAAAATAAGACATATAAAACCTGTTTACCAGCCTCTAAACACGCCTTGTAACAATATTAGAGCCCTCTAAACATAAACTAACAACCCAAAAGTCACCTTTACACTCCTATTATCCAACACATTACCTAATAAAAGAAAATAAGACATATAAGGCATATAAAAACTGTTTAACACCTTCTAAATAAGCCTTTTGACATTATTAGAGCCCTCTAAACATGAACTAACAACCCTATAGTCGCCTTTACACTCCTATTACCCAACGTATTACCTAATAAAAGAAAATAAGACAGAAAAGACATATAAAACCTGTTTAGCACCTTCTAAATACACCTTTTGACATTATCAGAGCCCTCTAAACATGAACTAACACCCCTATATTCACCTTTACACCCCAACATATTACCTAATAGAAGAAAATAAGACATATAAAACCTGTTTACCACCTTCTAAATACACCTTTTGACATTATTAGAGCCCTCTAAACATGAACTAACACCCCTATATTCACCATTACACTCCTATTACACAACATATTACCTAATAAAAGAAAATAAGACATATAAAACCTGTTTACCAGCCTCTAAATACGCCTTGTAACAATATTAGAGCCCTCTAAACATAAACTAACAACCCAAAAGTCACCTTTACACTCCTATTATCCAACATATTACCTAATAAAAGAAAATAAGACATATAAGACATATAAAAACTGTTTAACACCTTCTAAATAAGCCTTTTGACATTATTAGAGCCCTCTAAACATGAACTAACACCCCTATATTCACCATTACACTCCTATTACACAACATATTACCTAATAAAATAAAATAAGACATATAAAACCTGTTTACCACCTTCTAAATACGCGTTGTAAAAAAATATTAGAGCCCTCTAAACATAAACTAACAACCCTATAGTCACATTTACACTCCTATTACCCAACATATTACCTAATAAAAGAAAATACGACAGAAAAGACATATAAAACCTGTTTAGCACCTTCTAAATACACCTTTTTGGCCTTATTAGAGCCCTCTAGACATGAACTAACAACCCTATAGTCACCTTTCCACTCCTATTACCCAACATATTACCTAATAAAACAAAACAAGACATATATGACATATAAAACCTGTTTACCGCCTTCTAAATACACCTTTTGACAATATTAGAGCCCTCTAAACATGAACTAACAACCCTATAGTCACCTTTACACTTCTATTCTATAGGTTCTAGAGAGCTCCGAGTGCCCGATGGCCGTCGAAGCAGCCTCCCGGGGATGAGTGGACATCGTATTTCGCCTCCCGTGTGCGACACAAGCGAAGCAAGCGTGCTTTGGTTTGCATATTTCCACGTCTTGCATCAGTGGGTCCAAAACAATGTGACATATGCTTTGCATATTTTGCATTGTGAGATGGAGATGGAGCAGCCAGGTGATGAGAAGAAGAGCAAACACCTCCTACACGCCTTCTGTTGTTAGCGAGAGAACAACATGGCCGCCTGGATGATAAATTTCACTTCATTAGGTACACCTGGGAAAGCGCCATCCGCCTCGCGCTAATCCTCGATGAAAAGTGTCACGGTGAAAGGAATGGCTCTTCAACAGCGTCAATTACACGGCAGCCATACACATGCTTCCCACCTTTAGTCAACTTTACACTCCTATTACCCAACATATTATCCAATAAAACAAAATAAGACATATAAGACATATAAAACCTGTTTACCACCTTCTAAATACACCTTCTAACAATATTAAAGCCCTCTAAACATGACCTGACAAGTCACCTTTACACTCATATTACCCAACATATTACCCAATAAAACAAAATAAGACATATAAGACAAAAAAACCTGTTTACCACCTTCTAAATACGCCTTGTAACAATATTAGAGCCCTCTAAACATGAACTAACAACCCAAAAGTCAGCTTTACACTCCTATTACCCAACATATTACCCAATAAAACAAAATAAGACATATAAGACATACATATAAGACATATAAAACCAATATTAGAGCCCTCTAAACATGAACTAACAACCTGAAAGTCGCCTAAAATCACCCAACATATTACCCGATAAAACAAAATAAGACATATAAGACATATAAAACCTGTTTACCACCTTCCAAATACACCTTTTGACATTAATAAAAAAAACATTAAAACCAATATTAGAGCCCTCTAAACATGAACTAACAACCCGGAAGTCAGCTTTACACTCTTATCACCCAACATATTATCCAATAAAACAAAATAAGACATATAAGACATACATATAAGACATATAAAACCAATATTAGAGCCCTCTAAACATGAACTAACAACCCGGAAGTCAGCTTTACACTCTCATCACCCAACATATTATCCAATAAAACAAAATAAGACATATAAGACATACATATAAGACATATAAAACCAATATTAGAGCCCTCTAAACATGAACTAACAACCCGGAAGTCAGCTTTACACTCTTATCACACAACATATTATCCAATAAAACAAAATAAGACATATAAGACATACATATAAGACATATAAAACCAATATTAGAGCTCTCTAAACATGAACTAACAACCCGGAAGTCAGCTTTACACTCTTATCACCCAACATATTATCCGATAAAACAAAATAAGACATATAAGACATACATATAAGACATATAAAACCAATATTAGAGCCCTCTAAACATGAACTAACAACCCGGAAGTCAGCTTTACACTCTTATCACCCAACATATTATCCAATAAAACAAAATAAGACATATAAGACATACATATAAGACATATAAAACCAATATTAGAGCCCTCTAAACATGAACTAACAACACGAAAGTCACCTAAAATCACCCAACATATTATCCAATAAAACAAAATAAGACATATAAAACATACATATAAGACATATAAAACCAATATTAGAGCCCTCTAAACATGAACAAACAACCCGGAAGTCAGCTTTACACTCTTATCACCCAACATATTATCCAATAAAACAAAATAAGACATATAAGACATACATATAAGACATATAAAACCAATATTAGAGCCCTCTAAACATGAACTAACAACCCGAAAGTCAGCTTTAAACTCCTATCACCCAACATATTATCCAATAAAACAAAATAAGACATATAAGACATACATACAAGACATATAAAACCAATATTAGAGCCCTCTAAACATGAACTAACAACCCGGAAGTCAGCTTTACACTCTTATCACCCAACATATTATCCAATAAAACAAAATAAGACATATAAGACATACATATAAGACATATAAAACCGATATTAGAGCCCTCTAAACATGAACTAACAACCCAGAAGTCAGCTTTAAACTTCTATAACCCAACATATTATCCAATAAAACAAAATAAGACATATAAGACATACATATAAGACATATAAAACCAATATTAGATGCCTCTAAACATGAACTAACAACCCGAAAGTCAGCTTTAAACTCCTATTACCCAACATATTACCCAATAAAACAAAATAAGACATATAAGACATACATATAAGACATATAAAACCAATATTAGAGCCCTGTAAACATGAACTAACAACCCGGAAGTCAGCTTTAAACTCTTATCACCCAACATATTATCCAATAAAACAAAATAAGACATATAAGACATACATATAAGACATATAAAACCAATATTAGAGCCCTCTAAACATGAACTAACAACCCGGAAGTCAGCTTTACACTCTTATCACCCAACATATTATCCAATAAAACAAAATAAGACATAAGACATACATATAAGACATATAAAACCAATATTAGAGCCCTCTAAACATGAACTAACAACCCAAAAGTCACCTAAAATCACCCAACATATTAAGCAATAAAACAAAATAAGACATATAAGACATACATATAAGACATATAAAACCAATATTAGAGCCCTCTAAACATGAACTAACAACCCGAAAGTCACCTAAAATCACCCAACATATTGGGTGGGTCATTCGGTCGTCCATCAGTCTGTTGGTCGGTCAGACTGTCAATAGGTCAGTGGACCATCGGTCCATCGGTCGGTTGATGGATCTATTGGTCCATTGTCAGTCCGTTGGTCAGTCGGTGGGTCATTCGGTCGTCCATTGGTGGGTCAGTCCGTCAGTCCATCGGTTGGTTGTCCATCGTTCATGAGTCTGTCGGCCAGTGCATTGTCCATCGGTCGTTGATTGATTGTCCATCAGTCTGTCAGTCGATCATTAGTCCATTGGTTAGTTTAATCGGTGTATCAATGGTTGGTCATCAATCTGCGGTAGCCTTCAGCCCCACTGCCTGTTCTTGCGCAAGGTAGGTGCAGACAACTGAGTCACTGGGTCATGTCCTCCCAGCTCCAGTAGGACACATTGATCTTCCTCAGGCCCACCCATGGAGGCAGGAGATGAGCATTCTCCTTCCTTGCGTCTGACCTAAGTAAACCCGAGTAGACGTCATGGCGTCTGACCTCATCTTAGAGATGATATTTGTTCCTCTTGTCCAAGTGCAAGGAGGCCATGTTTCCTCCCAGGTTCTTGTAGATGTTCTGAAGGTTGTTGTTGTTGCTACACAGACAAGCGCTTCCTTCCAACATAAACATGCTGCCAACATGATGAAATCTGCCACAAAAGTTCAGCCGAGCGGGGAGGAGAGCAGGCGTATCCTGGCACGCCCATATATGGAAGTCACTGTGACATCACAGAGAGCCAGCATTAGAAAAAAAACTCACTCATCATTCAGAGGGCTCTAATATTGTTATAAAGTGTATTTAGAAGGCGGTAAACAGGTTTTCAATGTCTTATTTGCTTGGGTAATAGGAGTGTAAAGGTGACTATAGGGGTGTTATTTGATGTCTACAGGGCTCTAAAAATGTTACCATGAGGATTTAAAAGGAGGTAAACAGGTTCTTAATGTCTTACTTTCTCTGATTATGTCTACTATATCGGGTAATATGAGTCTAAAGGTGACTATAGGGTTGTTATTTGATGTTTGGACGGCTCTAATCATGTTAAAACATGTACTTAGAAGTTTGTAAACAGGTTTTCAATGTCTTATTTTCTCTTATCGTGTTTATTTTATTGGGTAATAGGAGTGTAAGGTGACTATAGGGGTGTTATTTGATGTCTACAGGGCTCTAATAATGTTAACATGAGTATTTAAAAGGAGGTAAACTGCTTTTCAATGTATTACTTTTTCTGATTGTGTCTACTATATTGTGTAATACGAGTCCAAATTTGACTATAGGGTTGTTATTTTATGTCCAGAGGGCTCTAATCATGTCAAACCATGTATTTAGAAGGTAGTAAATGGGTTTTCAATGTCTTATTTTCTCTTATTGTGTCTACTTTATTGGGTAATAGGAGTGTAAAGGTGACTATAGGGTTGTTATTTGATGTCTACAGGGCTCTATTAATGTTAACATGAATATTTAAAAGGAAGTAATGTATTACTTTCTCTGATTGTGTCTACTATATGGGGTAATATGAGTCTAAAGGTGACTATAGGGTTGTTATTTGATGTCTGGAAGGCTCTAATCATGTTAAACCGTGTATTTAGAAGGTGGTAAACAGGTTTTCTGTGCTCTCTCTACCAAGATATTCCATTTATAAATTAGGAATTGAACTTGGCAGAAAGTGACTTATCACAGTGGGGTGTGGAAGTGGCATAAATGAGGGAACACGGTACAATATCCTTTTTGTCTTCATGTTGTATAAAGTGGCATGCTGGTTTCATGAAGTGAGGTGTTGCCTTTCTCACAAACGGTTTGAGGTGTGTTTTCTTTTTCAAATGGTGAGAGTTCAGCCTTGCGGTCAACCCGACAGATGACAAAGCGTACACACACATGTGCCTGTCTGACACCTCCCATGCTTCCACAAGCTCATCTTACCAGGATGCACTCGCTGGAGGCGGAGATGCACTTCCTGTCCTCGCACTGCTGGCAGCCGCGAGTGTTGGCGGTGCAGCTGGAGTATCGGGAAGTATCGGGAGTATTCTTTCTTGCTGCTCATACCATCAGCTGCACCCCCGCAGCGTAGCCATAACACCACAAAACACGCACACCCAGGCTCAACATGGGCAACGTGACAACCCCAAAACATGCTCACCAAGGCCTACGCTAACAGAGGTTCCGCTGGAAATGCAAACTTAATGAATGTCAAGCTTCAGTTTACACGTGAAAAAAAAAGTTTTGTTTAGTTGTGTTTTAATTAAATTAAATTAAATTAAATTAAATTAAATTAAATTAAATTAAATTAAATTAAATTAAATTAAATTAAATTAAATTAAATTAAATTAAAATTTGATTTTAAAAATGAATAATAAAATAAAATAAAATAAAATAAAATTAAATAAAATTAAATAAAATTAAATAAAATTAAATAAAATTAAATAAAATTAAATTAAATTAAATTAAATTAAAATACTTGTATATCAATAAAAAGTGAACTAATTTTTAAAATATTTTTTTTACTTTCCAAGTAAATGAAAGAAATTAGATTTTAAAAAATTAATAAAATTAAATTAATTTGACAACGTAAGTTAATGTCGATGTTTTTGTTTACAAACCAAACATTTTTCTCTGCAAGTTCATACATTCATTTACTTTTATTTATGAGTAAATATTTTTTGTTTAAATAAATTAAATTAAATATATTTGTATATCAATAAAATGTCAACTAATTTTTAAAAGTTAATTAATGGAGATGTTTTTGTTTTCAAATGAAAATTTAAACTTCTTTGTTTGTAAATAAATTATTTTAATACCTGAATACCTGATTTTAGTTTTGTCTGCAAGTGACTGACATTATCTAAAAGAATATAACAAATTCAAAATAAACATTCCAAATTGGAAATACATCTAAAATGATAAATGGAATGTTTTTGTTTCCAAATAAAGAAATGGGAGCTTGCAGGTAAACAAATAGGAGTAACACAAAGTAACAATGAGGAACTACTCATGACTTCCTGTGTACTACTGTGTACCTACCCTCCAGTGAGGGCTAAAGATGTAGTACACTAGGTGTAGGAGGTACAAAGTGAAAGGTGAAAGTCTTGCATGAAGATGAGGGCGTGGGTACGTGCTGTCAGCCCACGAATGAAGGAAGTCAGCGACCTCCTGCTGTGCGGGTCATGCTATGCAAACAAAGCCAAACGCTGTTGATTATTGCTTTGTTATTTGATGCTGCAGAGTGACGCACCCGTCCGCCCGGGGCAGAACTCGGTCGGAAGAACCTGGTCAGGCGGAATTGGCTCCCATGGGACTGGGCCGGCACAAGAGACCGGATTAGAGAAGACGCAGCAAGCCGGTGAGGTGTAGACCAGCACGTTGTTCAGGACCAAGACCAACATGGAGCTGAAGAGGAGGAAAAAAGGTCAGTCACCCGCGGCTTCAGGATGAAAACACTAAGGTTGAGGTTAGCATTCTGGAATGTTTTGTCTAACAAGGAAATCTAAAGCTGTCATTCAACCATCTGGAATAGAAGGAAGCATTGCTGTAGGCTCTTTTCAAACCTATAAAGCTGATTTTTTATCTCACAACATTTCTAAGTGCTGCTGACACTCAGAAGGACATTCAATACACTGAAAAAAAAAACAACTTTTTTCCCTTAGGTTTGCTTATGAAGTAATCCTTCATCTATGGTATAGAAATTAACATCACTAGAGCCCTCAAGATATTAAATAACACCCCTATAGTCACCTTTACACTCTTATTACTTAATATAGTCGACATAATAAGAGAAAACAGGACATAGAAAACCTGTTTACTGCCATCTATAATATGCTTTTTAGCATAATCAGAGCCCTCCATATATGAAATAACACCCCTATAGTCACCTTTGCACTCTTATGAGGCCATCAATGGAGGAAGGAGGAAAAAAACACAACTTTTTTCCCTTAGGTTTGCTCATGAAGTAATCCTTCATCTATGGTATAGAAATTAACATCACTAGAGCCCTCAAGTCATTAAATAACACCCCTATAGTCACCTCTACACTCTTATTACTTAATATAGTCGACATAATAAGAGAAAACAGGACATAGAAAACCTGTTTACTGCCATGTATAATATGCTTTTTAGCATAATCAGAGCCCTCCATATATGAAATAACACCCCTATAGTCACCTTTGCACTCTTATGAGGCCATCAATGGAGGAAGGAGGAAAAAAACACAACTTTTTTCCCTTAGGTTTGCTTATGAAGTAATCCTTCATCTATGGTATAGAAATTAACATCACTAGAGCCCTCAAGACATTAAATAACACCCCTATAGTCACCTTTACACTCTTATTACTTAATATAGTCGACATAATAAGAGAAAACAGGACATAGAAAACCTGTTTACTGCCATCTATAATATGCTTTTTAGCATAATCAGAGCCCTCCATACATGAAATAACACCCCTATAGTCACCTTTGCACTCTTATGAGGCCATCAATGGAGGAAAAAAAACACAACTTTTTTCCCTTAGGTTTGCTTATGAAGTAATCCTTCATCTATGGTATAGAAATTAACATCACTAGAGCCCTCAAGACATTAAATAACACCCCTATAGTCACCTTTACACTCTTATTACTTAATATAGTCGACATAATAAGAGAAAACAGGACATAGAAAACCTGTTTACTGCCATCTATAATATGCTTTTTAGCATAATCAGAGCCCTCCATATATGAAATAACACCCCTATAGTCACCTTTGCACTCTTATGAGGCCATCAATGGAGGAAAAAAAACACAACTTTTTTCCCTTAGGTTTGCTTATGAAGTAATCCTTCATCTATGGTATAGAAATTAACATCACTAGAGCCCTCAAGTCATTAAATAACACCCCTATAGTCACCTTTACACTCTTATTACTTAATATAGTCGACATAATAAGAGAAAAAAGGACATAGAAAACCTGTTTACTGCCATCTATAATATGCTTTTTAGCATAATCAGAGCCCTCCATATATGAAATAACACCCCTATAGTCACCTTTGCACTCTTATGAGGCCATCAATGGAGGAAGGAGGAAAAAAACACAACTTTTTTCCCTTAGGTTTGCTTATGAAGTAATCCTTCATCTATGGTATAGAAATTAACATCACTAGAGCCCTCAAGACATTAAATAACACCCCTATAGTCACCTTTACACTCTTATTACTTAATATAGTCGACATAATAAGAGAAAACAGGACATAGAAAACCTGTTTACTGCCATCTATAATATGCTTTTTAGCATAATCAGAGCCCTCCATACATGAAATAACACCCCTATAGTCACCTTTGCACTCTTATGAGGCCATCAATGAGCCTCGTTGCATTTGGATCTTATACCCCCCCCCCCCCCATTCAGCGGCCAGCCATGCCTACGCTTGTAATTAGATTTGGTGGCTTGATTAAAAACGCGACCCCCCCTCCACTAGAGGTGACCGAACGCTCGCCTGGAAGATGGCAGGAAGGTTCTGGCAGGCAGCCTTCCTCATCTTCATCCTCCTCCTCCTCCTCCTTCTCCTCAGACAAGCCAAAACTACCCCCCCTCCCCTACCCAAAAAAAGCCTCTATTTGTGCTCATCAGATCAAACCGCCAATCAGCCGCCAACGCCAGCCAGCCTGCTTCTATCTTGATTTCTCTCGCCGTCTCAACCGTGCTTTATTAACACACTTTTTATGAACACATGACAGGAAATGAAAATCTCTGTGTTTGTGTCTTCATGTGAGACCTGCGGCCACACTTGAAGGAACTCAAAGGGCAAAACGTGCTTGTGGTTCCTCCTGCAGGTGGCGCTATGGCGCCTGGCTGTCATACAAGCAAATAAAAACGTCTGAATGCAAACACAAATATAAGGCATCGAAAAAGCCACTAGGTGGCGGTAATGTTACTGTAATGTTGGCTGAGACACACAAGCACCAGACTTCATCAACAGGTTTTTATTGTCATCTCACTGTTACTCGTTACGATTCACAACAGCACATTTCCATTACTATGTCTACTATATTGGGCAATACCAATGTAAAGGTGACTATAGGGGTGCTATTTAATGTCTGGAGGGCTCTAATAATGTTGAAAAACATATTGAGAAGGCTTTCTATGTCTTATTTTCTCTTATTATAAGTACTATATTGGATAATAGGAGTATTACTCTGTCTACTATATTGTATAATAAGAGTGTAAAGATGACTATAGGGGTGTTATTTTATATCTAGAAAACTCTAATGATGTCAAATAGTGTATTTAGAAGGTAGTAAACAGGTTTTCTATGTCTTGTTTTCTCTTATTATGTCTCCTATATTGTCTAATAAGAGTGTAAAGATGACTATAGGGGTATTATTTTATAGCTAGAGAGCTCTAATGATGTCAAAAAGTGTATTTAGAAGGTAGTAAACAGGTTTTCTATGTCTTGTTTTCTCTTATTATGTCCACTATATTGTGTAATAAGAGTGTAAAGATGACTATAGGGGTGTTATTGTATACCCAGAGAGCTCTAATGATGTCAAAAAGTGTGTTTAGAAGGCAGTAAACAGGTTTTCTATGTCTTGTTTTCTCTTATTATGTATACTATATTGTGTAATAAGAGTGTAAAGATGACTATAGGGGTGTTATTTTATATCCAGAGAACTCTAATGATGTCAAATAGTGTATTTAGAAGGTAGTAAACAGGTTTTCTATGTCTTGTTTTCTCTTATTATGTATACTATATTGTGTAATAAGAGTGTAAAGATGACTATAGGGGTGTTATTTTATATCCAGAGAACTCTAATGATGTCCTGTTGTCTCTTATTATGTATACTATATTGTGTAATAAGAGTTTAAAGATGATTATAGGGGTGTTATTTTCTATCCAGGGAGCTCTAATGATGTCAAAAAGTGTATTTAGAAGGTAGTAAGCAGGTTTTCTATGTCTTGTTTTCTCTTATTTTGTTTACTACTATATTGTGTAATAAGAGTGTAAAGATGACTATAGGGATGTTATTTTATATCTTGAAAGCTCTAACGATGTCAAATAGTGTATTTAGAAGGCGGTTAACAAGTTTTCAATGTCTTGTTTTCTCTTATTATGTCTACTATATTGTGTAATAAGAGTGTAAAGGTGACTATAGGGGTGTTATACAATGCATGGAGGGCTCTGATTATGTTAAAAAGCATATTTAGAAGGCAGTAAACAGGTTTTCTATGTCCTGTTTTCTCTTATTTTGTCTACTATATTGTGTAATAAGAGTGTAAAGATGACTATAGGGGTGTTATTTTATATCCAGAGAGCTCTAATGATGTCAAAAAGTGTATTTAGAAGGTAGTAAACAAGTTTTCAATGTCTTGTTTTCTCTTATTATGTCTACTATATTGTTAAATAAGAGTGTAAAGGTGACTATAGGGGTGTTATTTAATGTATGGAGGGCTCTGATTATGTTAAAAAGCATATTTAGAAGGCAGTAAACAGGTTTTCTATGTCTTGTTTTCTCTTATTATGTCTACTATATTGTGTAATAAGAGTGTAAAGGTGACTATAGGGGTGTTATACAATGCATGGAGGGCTCTGATTATGTTAAAAAGCATATTTAGAAGGCAGTAAACAGGTTTTCTATGTCCTGTTTTCTCTTATTTTGTCTACTATATTGTGTAATAAGAGTGTAAAGATGACTATAGGGGTATTATTTTATATCCAGAGCGCTCTAATGATGTCAAAAAGTGTATTTAGAAGGTAGTAAACAGGTTTGCTATGTCTTGTTTTCTCTTATTATGTATACTATATTGCGTAATAAGAGTGTAAAGATGACTATAGGGGTGTTATTTTATATCCAGAGAACTCTAATGATGTCAAATAGTGTATTTAGAAGGTAGTAAACAGGTTTTCTATGTCTTGTTTTCTCTTATTATGTCTACTATATTGTTAAATAAGAGTGTAAAGGTGACTATAGGGGTGTTATTTAATGTATGGAGGGCTCTGATTATGTTAAAAAGCATATTTAGAAGGCAGTAAACAGGTTTTCTACGTCTTGTTTTCTCTTATTATGTCTACTATATTGTTTAATAGGAGTGATGACTATAGGGGTGTTATTTTATATCCAGAGAGCTCTAATGATGTCAAATAGTGTATTTAGAAGGTTTTCTATGCAGAATGCGCATTTGCCGAGAATGCGCCCCCTTTGAGCATCAATGGATCCATGGAGGCTGTGCGGAGGAGGGCGGGGTCAGGAAGTCAAGCAGCGATTGAGGTTCCACTCTGGTGTCACTTTCATCATCTCTTATTGCTCTTCAGGTTCATAGTATCCGTCCCATGGGGGGGGGGGGGGTGGGGGGGTAGGGTGGCGAGATGTGCGGATACAGGCGCTAATGAATAAATGATCATATTCATAAAGCGCCTGAGCTGAGGGGCGCATAAAGCCACGCGTTTATGGCGAGTGTTGACGGGGCGAAAAGGAAAAAAGCAAGTTGCTCGCCCGCAACTTCATTAAGGAAATTGTTTTTGTTTATTGCTTTTTCTTTTTACCTTTCAGTCGCTAGCTTGATTGTGCAAACCTTTATTGTCTTTAGGTCTTTCTCTCTCTCTCTCTCTCCCTAAATCCCTTCTTCATCTGCTCTTCATCTCCTGGCTGCTCCCTTCCTCCACGCCTCCTTCTTCGTTCCAACCAACGTCCTCCTTTGGCCTTCGTACCAAGAGTTCGTCATGGGTGATCAATCAGATATCAATCGTAGATCCATCAAGCATGGGTCAAAAGTGCTTCAAAACACATCAATTGAGGCTCGATCACAGATCAATCATAGATAATTAAACATGCATCAGACACCAATCACAGATCAATCATGGATAATTAAACATGCATCAGACACCAATCATAAATCAATCATGGATAATTAAACATGCATCAGACACCAATCATAAATCAATCATAGATAATTAAACATGCATCAGACACCAATCACAGATCAATCATGGATAATTAAACATGCATCAGACACCAATCACAGATCAATCATGAATCAATCAAAATTCAACCATGCATCAATCGTAGATCAATCATGAATCAATCATGGATAATCAATGAAAGAATGAATTGTGGATAAAGGTGTTCATTTTGGAACGATTGATTATCCATGGTTGATGCAGGTTTGATCTATGATTGATTAATCATGGTTGATGCAGGATTGATCTATGATTGATTAGCTATGATTGATGCAGGATTGATCTTTGATTGATTATCTGTGGTTGATGCAGGATTGATCTACAGTATGATTGATTATCCGTGGTTGATGCAGGATTGATCCATGATTAATTATCCATGGTTGATGCAGGATTGATCCATGATTAATTATCCGTGGTTGATGCAGGATTGATCCATGATTAATTATCCGTGGTTGATGCAGGATTGATCCATGATTAATTATCCGTGGTTGATGCAAAATTAATCTATGATTGATTATCCATGGTTGATGCAGGTTTGATCTACAGTACGATTGATTATCCGCAGTTGATGCAGGATTAATCTACAATATGATTGACTATCCATGGTTGATGCAGGATTGATCTATGATTGATTATTCTTGGTTGATGCAGGATTGATCTATGATTGATTATCCGCGGTTGATGCAGGATTGATCTACACTATGATTGATTATCCGTGGTTGATGCAGGATGGATCTTTGATTGATTATCCATGGTTGATGCAGGATTGATCTACAGTATGATTGATTATCCGTGGTTGATGCAGGGTTGATCTATGATTGATTATCCATGGTTGATGCAGGATTGATCTATGATTGATTATCCGTGGTTGATACAGGGTTGATGTACAGTATGATTGATTATCCATGGTTGATGCAGGATGGATCTATGATTGATTATCCATGGTTAATGCAGGATTGATCTTTGATTGATTATCCATGGTTAATGCAGGATTGATCTATGATTGATTATCCATGGTTGATGCAGGGTTTATCTACAGTATTATTGATTATCCATGGTTGATGCAGAATGGATCTATGATTGATTATCCATGGTTGATGCAGGGTTTATCTACAGTATTATTGATTATCCATGGTTGATGCAGGATGGATCTATGATTGATTATCTGTGGTTGATGCAGAGTTGATCTATGATTTATTATCCATCGTTGATGCAGGATTGATCTTCAGTATGATTGGTTATCCGTGGTCGATGCAGGATTGATCTATGATTGATTATCCGTGCTTGATGCAGTCATAAGAATGCATAGCATCAGTCGCATAGCTCATGTTTCTCAGCATGTGTGTGTGTGTGTGTGTGTGTGTGTGAGCTGGAGGTTACCGATGTTGTCGGCCAGGAAGTCAGCAGAGAAACATTTGCTTAGGGTCGTGTCATTGTGCGTGTTTCCCCCCAAACCAGCACCGTGCCACCCAGCAGCACCGCAGAGTGAATGATACCTCGCCCTGCCGCTCTCACGCATGATCAGCCCTCACACACACACACGCACACACACGCACAAGAGAGAGTTGATATGTCAGCATGCGTGTGCATGGTGCCGTGTTACTAATGGCCTCCACAACAGCTGTTCCTGGGCAGCACACACACACACACACACACACACGATAAACACACGTATAACATGCTTGGAGGTCTCAGCCTGCTATGTGACCTGCTGGGGGTGAAAGGTCGCATGGTGTCACATCTGAGTCCTCTTCATGACTTGAGTACACATGTATGTCAATCAATTCCTATCAGCGATCATTCGTACGACTCAATTACATTTCTATTCTATTGATTGATCGATGATTAACCTTGCTAAAATTAGCAGTCATTATTATTTGGAATGATTTCTATAATTGTTATTATTTGGATGTAAGGATTTATTTTGAAGTAATTATTATTTTGGATTGATTTACTATGATTCGTATTTATTTACAAGCATTAATCATTTATTTGCATTTATGTATAATTGACAGTCTGGTTTTTTTAATGATTATTTTTCTTTATAGATAAAGATATAGTAATAAAAGCAAATATTGCTATTTTTGTTTATTAGAATCATTACTCTTTTTTATTTGTTTGGTTTGAGTTTAGAATTATAAGTAATTATTTGTATTGTTGGGAATTATTATTTGTATTGGCTTATAATTATTACTGTAATTATTTGACACAGTTATCAGCAATTGTTATTTTTCTCATGGTTTATTATATTATTATTTTAATAATAATTATTATTTTATATTATTATTTTATTATTATTTAGTATAAAATAAATAATAATAATACTTATTATTAAAATAAATTTATTAAAAAATTATTAAATTTATTAAAATAAATAATAATTATTATTCTTATTTATTATAAAATAAATAATAATTATTATTATTATAAATTATTATTTAATTTATTTTTATTTGATTTAATAATGTTTCATGTATTCATTTATCATTAGTAGTCATTCTTGTTTTTTTATTTATCATTATATATATATTAATGTATATATGGATCAATGTTCTATGTATTGATAGAGAGTGATTAGTAATGAGTACATCCTCGCTGGTGGAATGAAGATGACATTCACTCATCTTGACTGACACTTGACTCATTAGCGTGTGTGTGTGTGTGTGTGTGTGTGTGTGTGTGTGTGTGTGTGTGTGTGTGTGTGTGTGTGTGTGTGCGTGTGTTGGTGTGAGAGTGAGCCATGTTGGACAGGTCAGTGAGGTGTCAAGCCTTATTATTAGAAAGCTTTTGTAAAAAGTATGGTTTGTATTTACATGAGGCTTGATAAAGACTCATATCGTTGATGTTAAATGATCCATTTGCAATGCATGCAGAAGAAGAACGTGATATTTCTATGAATTATGAACAATAAAGAGTATACCTTGTGGCAGACCTACTGTATAACTGCATGGGTATCATTTGTGTGGTTTTATTTGTTCCCAGAACTCAGCTCGTCTCGTTTTCCTCCTCTGAAAGCACCGATGAGACGTTCCATCGTTGAAAGAGAAAGAAGGTTGATAAAGAAGAAAGAGAAAGGTTCCTGGCTTGGACATCAACCCAAGGAGTGTCCATTAGGACCAGGAGTCATCACGCCAACTAGTTGACGGAGGAAGCCGGCAGGCGTGAGCAAGAAAAGTGAAAATCAAAAAGAAAAAGTGATGACTCAGCTTAGGAAGGCGAGGAGGCGACAGGGAAGAAGAAAAAGAAGGTCAAGGCTGATCTGGACTGGAGAGACTAATTGACGCCTTGTTAAGACCTCCTTAGGATGCATGGCGGAGGGGGTTGGGAGGGGGGTGGGGGGCTTGTGTCTCAACCACATGACTTAAAAAAAAAAGATGACAAGAAGGGCGACTCATTCATCTTTTCATCTTTGTTGGCTCACTGTTTTTTAATGACCACTCCATCTACAGTACCTGTGTATGTGTGTGTATGTGTGTGTATGTGTCACACAGGCCAACACTGCCCTCTAGTGGCCACAAAGATACACACACTTGGCAATACATTTGGTACATATATTCTTTTCTATTTGTCTATTAATACTCGTCACGCTTTCACAAAAAAAAGCCCCACGAAATGTTTTTGAATATAGTAATCCCTGGCCTGAATTAGTCACAAAAATAGGCTTATTTAAGCTAATTTCAATGGTTTTTGTGGCTGTATTTTCAAAATAAAAATAGCTAATTTAACTCAACTACGAATAAAAAGCATCAGCCAGCCAACCAATAAAGAAAACTCCGTACACAAGGTTTACTTTTATTGCTTTAGTCAAGTTATATCGTGCATGTATGTACGTAAATAGACCACAGCGTTATAAACAAACATAGCATGTTTATTAGCTTTCGACTTTCATTTCTGCCGTTGCTAGCTTCCGGTTCACAAAGAAGCGAAGAACCCGTCAAAGATTGTCTAATATGGCGAAGAGAACTCACTCTTGCTGGTAATGAAAATATATTTTTTGCACAAGATGTCTCACTTTTATCTTTTTAGCAATAGCTTTTTAACATTTTTTGTATTTTAGCATATTTATTTACTGATTATGAACCCGGTTACACATTTTAAATCGACTCAGAAACCACTGTCTGTGAAACATCAACATATAGTATGTGGCAGGATGATGTGTTGCATCTATGCTTAATTATGAGCTACGTTGTTGAGTCACTGTCAGCCAATGACCTCATGATGGCGCCATTTTCTTAGACAAGACCAATATTCATTCATTTTCTTCCGCTTATCCTCACAAGGGTTGCAGGCGTGCTGGAGCCTATCCCAGCTGTCTTCGGTACACCTTGGACTGGTGGCCAGCCAATCACAGGGCACATATAACAAACAACCATTTACACTGACTCTTTGGTGATACCTGTTGTGTATTGGTTCTTTCAAGTTGACGTGTATGAATTACTACGCTGGTCGGGTACCTGAATGTATCACGGCAGTTACTTAGCTTCCGGAGTCATTGTATCCAAATGTACTTTGATTTGATGCTATAAATAGCTATGTGCGGTCTATAAATGTGAGTAACTCTCATATTCTCACTTGTTATTAATGTTAGACACAATTTGGTTCATATTATTTTGTTATATAGTGTCATGTGCCTTTACATCCAACCACTAAGCTGGTTGCTAACTGCCTGGCTAGTTAGCCTTGTTAGCATCGCCACTGTGTTGCTGTTCAATTGTGTTTATGTTGCTCGCTGATGTGTATTCTAGTAGGCTTTGTGCTTATGTTTAGTTTCATTGTAGTCACTTTATAGTCACTCATACGTGTTTATGCAGTAATTGCTGACCAGTACTACTCCCAATTAAACCCCTTTACTACATTTACTGTAGTACCTCTCTTGGTTTGCCTGCTCGGAAAAGACGACCCCTGCTGTTGAGCAGTTGGAAGTACAAGTTGCGCAAATGGCCATAAACGTGACGTCAGCGAGTCATATATTTATATAAAAATGTATACTTCACACTTTATATGAATGAATATATATTCTTATTTTTGTGTCTGCGTTTCATTTGATTGAAAAGATTGGCTTTCAGGTAAATAAAGAGAGTTGGCCAGCAGGTGGCAGCAGTGTCGTCTTCCTGTGTCCGTTCAGTGACGTCACGTACATCCTTGCAGCCTGTGGTAGAAAACGCACCAATGTTGGCATTTGTACACATGCGTGTCGTTTATTCTTGGGAAAATACAAATATTTACGTTTTTATATGTTTGTATTGCAAAGCCTTACTTGAACTCACCTTTCTTTAACTCCGTGTTGATGCTACTAAGATGCTATTAAGTCACTTTTATTTTATTTCCACTTGTTGATAGTACTTGTGGTTTGTAGTATCTTTGCACAGGATTTATTGACGCTATCATAGTATTTAAGTAGTAGTCGACTTGTGAGCATGTTCTTCACTTTGATGGGGTCTGGGGGTTTGAGGGTGTCTGCTGAGGAACTTCCGCGGACGGCCTGAATCCCGCCCCTCCCAGGTTGACTGCGAGTCCTCGCATTTCTCTCACCAGGAAGGAGTCGCTGCAGTGTCCGCGGGGGGTTGGAGCTTTGATTCCGGAGTCTGTCCGGACCCCCCCGGCGTCATGGTGGTCTTCAACGGGCAGCTGAAGATCAGGATTTGCGAGGCGCTGGACCTGAAACCCACGGCCTGGTCCCTGCGTCACGCCGTGGGGGGCAAGAGTCAGTCGACCTTCCTCCTGGACACGTACATCGCCCTGAACGTGGACGACTCTCGGGTGGGCCAGACTGGCACCCGGCAGAGGACCAACAGCCCGACGTGGAACGATGAGTTCACCACGGAGGTGCGAGACGGCCGCACCATCGAGCTGTCCGTCTTCCACGACGCGCCCATCGGGTACGACGACTTCGTGGCCAACTGCGTCATCCAGTTTGACGACGTCGTGCACAACCACAGCAAACACATGGAGGACTGGGTAAGACCCTCATCCTCCTCCGCGGACCCTCTTCCTCTTCCACGGCATGCTCCTCCACAGTCACGTCACTTTATGACTCTGACCTTTTGTTAACATCAACATCATCCTAGCAGACTCTCATCGCCATGCTGTCTCATTCTATTGACTTCATCATCATAATCATCATTCTATCATATCATCATCATTTATATCATCACCATTCTATCATATCATCATTTATCATATCATCATCATTCTATCGTATCATCATCTTGCTATCATATCATCATCATTCCATCATAACATTCTATCATCTTATCATCATATCACCATTCTTTCATATCATCCTCATTCATAAAATCGCCATTCTATCATATCATCATCATGTTGTCATATCACCATCATTCTATCATGTCATTCCATCCTTTTATCATATAATCCCATCATTCTATCATATCATCATCATACTATCATATATCATCATTCTATCATATTCTATCATATCATTCTATCATATCATTCTATTATATCATTCCATCATTCTATCATATTCTATCATAGCATTCCATCCTTCTATCATATAATTCTATCATATCATTCCATCATTCTATCATATCATCATCATTCTATCATATCATTCCATCATTTTATCATATCATCATCATTCTATCATATGATTCCATCCTTCTATCATATCATTCTATCATATCATCATCATTCTATCATGTCATTCCATCCTTTTATCATATCATTCCACCATTCTATCATATCATCATCCTTTCATATCATTGTATCATATCATTCCATCATTCTATCATATCATCATCATTGTATCATTCCATCCTTCTATCATATCATTCTATCATATCATCCCATCATTCTATCATATCCTTCCATCCTTCTATCATATCATTCTATCATATCATTCCATAATTTTATCATATCATCATCATTCTATCATATCCTTCCATCCTTCTATCATATCATTCTATCATATCATCATCATTCTATCATGTCATTCCATCCTTTTATCATATCATTCCACCATTCTATCATATCATCATCCTTTCATATCATTGTATCATATCATTCCATATATTATCATATCATGCTAACATAATTCTACCTTATCATTCTATCATATAATCATTCAATATCATCCCATCATTCTATCATAACCTTCCATCATTCTATAATAGCATGTTATAATAATCATGATATACGGGTTATTATGATAATGGAATATGATATCATGTATAATCATGTTCTGTGATATCAGTTTATCCTAATCATGCTATGATATCATGTTATCACGATCATGGTGTATGATATCATGTTGTCATGATAATGGTATGTGATAGCATGTATAATCATGGTATGTGATATCATGCTATCATAATGATGTCACGTGAAATGATGTTATCCTGATCATGGTATATGATATCATGTTGTCATGCTGATGACAGAGAGGAATGAGGAGTTCATGTAATATAATGTAATGTAAGTAGTAGGTTTTAGTGTAGTATTTATTGGAGCCATGTTGTGGTCGCATTTGTTTTGCAGGTGTGATGTGTACAACTGTGCAAGTGTGTAACAGTACATGTGTACATGTGTGGCCCGGCATGCAGGTTCCACTCCTTCCACTGCTTTTCGGTGCCGTGTGGGTGCCTCGATGGCATGAGGAACATGTTGTTACTGAGGGAAAGCAGTGACAGGAGTAGAGAAGATGACAAAGACCAGTAGTTCTTAATCCAAACACTGGAGCAGTAACAATGTCATCAGCATTTATTCCACGGCTTCTCCAAGAGGACGCTTGTGCTCTGACTGCAAAAGACGAGGAATCGAACGTGCCCTCGCCTGACACGTCATGTTGCAACACGTCAGCCACGCCAACATGCCTCTCACACGTTTACCTGAAATCTTGTGTTATTGTTATGTTATTGTTTTGTTATTAGATTGCTGTTTGGAGAAAAAAGTCACCTCTGCATGCCTTTCCTGTGAACTTTGACCCCAGTGTGTGTGTGTTTGTGAGCAACACACAAGTGGTGGTGTCAGACACACACGCACCCAATGGGGGTGTTCGTTTCCTTGTCCGTACTGCTCTATATTTGGAGATGACGCGTCATGTCCTGGGCGGCACGGTGGTCGAGTGGTTAGCGCGCAGACCTCACAGCTAGGAAACCAGGGCTCAATTCCACCCTCGGGTTTGCATGTTCTCGTTCCCGTGCATGCGTGGGTTTTCTCCGGGTTCTCCGGTTTCCTCCCACATTCCAAAAACATGCTAGGTTAATTAGCGACTCCAAATTGTCCATAGGTATGAATGTGAGTGTGAATGGTTGTTTGTCTATATGTGCCCTGTGATTGGCTGGCGACCAGTGCAGGGTGTACCCCGCCTCTCGCCCGAAGACAGCTGGGATAGGCTCCAGCACCCCCGCGACCCTCGTGAGGAAAAGCGGTAGAAAATGAATGAATGAACGTCATGTCCTGACGTGTCCTGTCGGCTTGTCTTTGGACGAAGGCACCATGGAGGAACATCAGCAGAACTTCATGAAGCCTGCGTCTGCTAACAAATAAGAACGTAAACATTCCCATGAAGTTGATGCTGCCTGATGAAGAAGCATCTTCTATCACCTTCATCCTGGTGCTGAAGGCATCTTGGTGCCTGCAGTGAGGTGGTGTGTTTAAGATTAGAGCACACAGGAAGTGGACCTTAGGTCCAAGCGTTGCGTGCATCGGTACCTTGATGCTATTCCTGCACTCTAGTAGCACAATCCCTCATATTCCTCCTCCTCTTCCTCCTCAGGTGGACCTGGAGCCGGCTGGGCGGGTCTACGTGGTGATTGACTTGTCAGGATCGTCCTCTGAAGGTACAGGATAGTTTTTTTTTTTTTACTGAGGGGGGAGATCAGCCAACTCATGAATAGCACACACGTGGACAGTCACATGACACATGGAGCGTCACCCATCCGTCCATCCATCCTTCCATCCATCCATCCAACTGTCCACCCATTTGTCCGTCCATCTATGCATCCATTCATCCACTCATCTGTCCATCCGTCCGTCCATCCACCCATCCATCCGTCCTTCCATCCATCCATCCAACTGTCCACCCATTTGTCCGTCCATCCATGCGTCCATCCATCTACTCGTCTGTCCATTCGTCCATCCATCCACCCATCCATCCAACTGTCCACCCATTTGTTCGTCCATCCATGTGTCCATCCATCTACTCGTCTGTCCATCCGTCCATCCATCCACCCATCCGTCCATCCATCTGTCCTTCCATCCATCCAACTGTCCACCCATTTGGCCATCCATGCGTCCATCCATCCACTCGTCTGTCCATCCGTCCACCCATCCATCCGTCCTTCCATCCATCCAACTGTCCACCCATTTGTTCGTCCATCCATGTGTCCATCCATCTACTCGTCTGTCCATCCATCCACCCATCCATCCGTCCATCCATCCGTCCTTCCATCCATCCAACTGTCTACCCATTTGGCCGTCCATCCATGCGTCCATCCATCCACTCGTCTGTCCATCTGTCCGTCCATCCATCCACCCGTCCACACATCCATCCGTCCATCCAGCCACCCATCCATCCATCATCCATCCATCCAACTGTCCACCCATTCGTCCATCTATCTGGCCATCCGTCCATCCATCCATCAGCCCATCCGTCCATCCATCCACCCATCCGTCCATCCATCCACACATCCATCCGTCCATCCTCCCATCCATCCCCCATCCATCCAACCGTCCACCTATCCGTCCATCCATCCATGCATCCATCCATCTATCTTGTCTTAACCATGGTTGCAGCAGTATGATGGAGCCTATCCCAGCTGACTTTGTGCAATATTGTATTCATTCTAGTCTAAATCATTATTTTAAATACATTACTTTAAGTCAGACACAAACATGGATTGATTAGAAGTTGCTATATGTATTATTAATCAGCTGCATGTGTACTGCGTATGTGTGTATGTGATCTGTCATTTTTAGTATCGACTCTTTTACAAGTTACTTAAAAAAACACGGGCCATACTTTGGACATCCCTGGTGTACGAGACACACACTCTCCTTCACTGCACTTGCTTCCTCCATTGTTGTCGTTAAGCTTCCTCTTAGGGAAAGACTTCCGGTATGATTGGGATAGTGTGAACATCCAGCAGCAACACAACATTTTGGCATGGCTGCTATTTGAATGGAAAATATACTGAACCCAGTGGATCCTCAAGTTGTATTTGTGGAATTTGTGAGTGGTGGTGGTGGGGTGGTGGGGTGGGGGGGCTTTTTTCAGTAGGTCCCAGGTTGTATAATGTCCAAGCATTTCTTATTTGCTTCTTATTACAGTACACTTATATATCACATTCATTCAGTCATACTATTATTTGTTTTTACATTTTCATTATGATGAATTACTGATTATCTTGCATTTCCAATGTGTAAATAAAAGTAAATTCATAGCAATAGAGTAATAAAAATATTCTTACGGATTGAGGGTGAATGAGATGTGCCTTCAGTGGAAAGAAAGCAGTAAAAATATGTGCCGTACGTCCCATGGGTGGCGTGAACCGGTCTTCACTGTTCCATGCAGCGTCCCTGCCACCTAGCGTTGCTGCACTGTAAGTGCATCTCCGGATGAGACCCGAGACCAGAAGCGCACTGCATGACCCGGCATCTGTTTGTGTGGCAGCTCCGGTCTCCAGCGGCAACGAGGAGCGGGTTTTTCGCCAGCGGTTGCAGCCCAGAAAACGTCAGGGCGCCGTACGCCGCAGGGTCCACCAGGTGAACGGACACAAGTTCATGGCCACCTACCTGAGACAGCCCACCTACTGCTCCCACTGCAGGGACTTCATCTGGTGAGTCACCCAGAAGAACATGAAGGAGGACTTTGGTCCATAGTCTTCTTCTATGATGAATCTAAATGATGAAGATACCAAGCACACGTCTTCTTCTCCTTGCTTCTGTTGTGTGTGGCCTTCAGGGGCGTTTTGGGGAAGCAGGGATACCAGTGCCAAGGTAGGAGGGTTCCTCCAAAGGTTTCTCCTGGTCTGGATGTTTGTGTCACTTAAGGAGTCTTCTTGTGCTCCCCCAGTGTGCACGTGTGTGGTCCACAAGCGCTGCCACGAGCTCATCATCACCAAGTGTGCCGGCATGAAGAAGCAGGAGGACAAGGTCCAGGAGGTGAGAGACCTTTTATCGCTTGAGTGATGGTGGTGGACTTTTGGCAAGCGTGGCTGGCGTGGTAGCCTCACAGGAGATCCAGGCTTTGAGGTTTGGTGGGAATTTGCATCTTCTTCTGCACTTTGGTCGTGTGGCTTTTATTATTTAATGTTCTACTGATTCATCCATCTGTCCACCCCTCTGTCTGTCCGTCCATCCACCCATACGTCCACCCATACGTCCATCCAGCCGTCCATCCATCCAACCCATCTGTCCATCCACCCATCCATCCATCTGTCCACCCCTCTGTCCGTCCGTCCACCCATCCGTCCATCCATCCAACTGTCCATCCATCCACCCACCCATCGATCCATCCATTCATCCATCTAACTGTCCATCCATTTGTCCGTCCATCTATGCGTCCATCCATCCACCCCTCTGTCCGTCCATCCACCCATCCATCCAGCCATCCGTCCATCCACCCATCCATCCATCCATCCATCCATCCATCCATTCATCCATCCATCCATCCATCCATCCACCCAGCCACCCATCCATCCATCCATCCATCTGTCCACCCCTCTGTCCGTCCGTCCACCCATCCGTCCACCCACCCGTCCATCCATCCACCTGTCCACCCATCCGTCCATCCATTCATCCATCCATCTCTCCACCCCTCTGTCCATCCGTCCACCCATCCGTCCATCCATTCATCCATCCATCTCTCCACCCCTCTGTCCGTCCGTCCACCCATCCGTCCATCCATTCGTCAACCCACCCGTCCACCCATCCATCCATCCACCCATCCATCCATCCATCCAACTGTCCACCCATTTGTCCATCCATCCATGCGTCCATCCATCCACTCGTCTGTCCATCCGTCCATCCATCCATCCATCCACCCGTCCATCCATCCATCCAACTGTCCATCCATCTGGCCATCCGTCCATCCATCCACTCGTCTGTCCATCCATCCATCCATCCACTCGTCCATCCATCCATCAGCCCATCTGTCCACCCATCCACCCATCTGTCCATCCATCCCCCATCCATTCACCCATCCAACTGTCCACCTATCCGTCCATCCATCCATGCATCTATCCATCTTGTCCTAACCATGGTTGCAGGGGTATGATGGAGCCTAAAAAAAGTGTATTGAAAAAGTGGAAAAGAGGTTTCTATGTCTTATTTTTTCTTATGATGTCTACTCTATTGGGTAATAGGAGTGTAAAGTTGACTGTAGGGGTGTTATTTCATGTCTTGAGGGCTCTAATTATGTTAAAAAGTGTATTTTGAGGGTGGTAAACAAGTTTTCTATGTCTTATTTTCTCTTGTTATGTTATGTCACTATTTTGGATAAAAGGAATGTAAAGGTGACTATAGGGTTGTTATTTCATGTCTGGGGTGCTCTAGTCATGTTAAAAAGATTATTTAGAAGGTGGTAAAGAGGGTTTGTTTATGCTGGAACTACCAATATATTGCATGTTTAAATAAGGAATAATGAAACTGGGGTGTGATGAAGGAGGGATTATTGTCGTATGATCAAACTCCTTTAGCATGTTACGGACCGAAACGTGTTGTTTTGTGTATTCCAGCCGCTGGGCTCGCAGAGGTTCAGCGTGAACATTCCGCACAAGTTCAGAATTCACAACTTCAAAGTTCTCACCTTCTGCGACCACTGTGGCTCCCTGCTGTGGGGTCTCCTGCGACAAGGCCTGCAGTGCAAAGGTAGCAGCCGTACCTTTACACACGTGTGCTGCACGCGTGACACATGTGTGTGTGTGTGTGTCAGTGTGTAAAGTCAGCGTGCACAAGCGCTGCCAGAGCAACGTGGCACCAAACTGCGGCGTGGACGCGCGGGGCATCGCTAAAGTCCTCTCGGACCTCGGAGTCACGCCGGACAAGATCTCCAACAGCGCGCAGAGACGGAGGAAGGCGTCACATCCGCAGGTCGGTTTCACCTGTGCGGTCCCAGCCCCGCCCATTCTGCGTCTCAACCTATCAGCTTCCTGCAGGTTGTGTTTGATTAGCTCCCTCAGGTTCACCACCCACAACAGCTGCCTGATTTACCTCAGACCCAAGAAGACCGCTCAAGATCCGCCCCCACGTCCCCATGTGACCCGGGTACTGACCCCTCGCAAAGCAAACGCTGCTGCCGAGTGTTTAAGCATCTGACAAAAAAAATAAATTTTGGTGTCCAGACGCGAAGGAGCTGGAGAACATTCGGAAAGCTCTATCCTTTGACCGAGGAGGCGAGGAGCTATCTCCTAGCCCCTCGGTTGCCGTAGTGACAGACACGAGGGGCGGCGGCGAGGGGGGCGTGAAAGAAAGTCAACAAAAAAACGGCGAGGTGAAAAGTCCTGCTGCTCCAGAGCTCCAGAGGATGAACCTCCATGACTTTGTCTTCATCAAAGTTCTGGGAAAAGGAAGCTTCGGGAAGGTGAGCCCCAACCGACTCAATTCTTCATCGTTTCTTTTCCGTCGGCTCTCACTTCCTGTCGGTGGCGCCAGGTGATGCTGGCGGAGCTGAAAGGAAGCGAGGAGGTGTACGCCGTCAAGGTGCTGAAGAAGGACGTCATCCTGCAGGACGACGACGTGGACTGCACGCTGACGGAGAAGCGCATCCTGGCACTGGCCCGGAAACATCCGTACCTGACCCAACTCTTCTGCTGCTTCCAGAACAAAGTAAGAACACGCAACCCTGGAGGCCGCCTGCAGGGGGCGGCATCCAGCCACCGTCCTGCCCTCAAGCCTGGAAGCAGAACCAGCAATGCATGTACTGCATGATACAATGATGATTGACACATATGTCAAATGTATTTTATACCAATATAATAATGATATCATAAATACAATCAATATAAGAATAAACAGAAGTAAATATATTCCATTTATTGTATTCATGTTAATTTAGATTAGTATTACATGTATTTATTATATTTATTATATATTATAGTTTTCTTATATTTATTATATTTATTATATATTATTGTTATTATTATTATTATTTATATATTATATTTTAATAAATAAATATATTAAATATATTCCATTTATTGTATTCATGTAAATTTAGATTAGTATTATATGTATTTTATTATATTTGTTATAATATTATTTATTATATATTATTGATTTATTATATATTTTTGTTATTATTATTATTACATTATTTATATATTATATTTTAATAAATAAATATATTAAATATATTCCATTTATTGTATTCATGTAAATTTAGATTAGTATTATATGTATTTTATTATATTTATTATATTATAGATTTATTATATTTTATATTTATTATTATATTATTATTATTATATTTATATTATTTATACATTATATTTTAATTAAATCTATATAGTTTTCTGTTTGTATGATTAGAAGTATTTTCCAGAACACAAGTCCAATCTTTATATTTAAATCCACTTTGCTCAAGGGCACCTCAGCAGGACTCTAACCTTTTGCCTTTGAGATGTTTTCAATCGCGCATGAAACAGAGACACAAGTCAAAATGAAATACGACACAAGAGAAATAGTCTGTTCCCGGGTCAAACATGGCCACCATGAGAGCTTGAAGCGAAATGAAGCCGTGTCAACTCGGCTTTGGGTGGGAGGAGCTTCCTGTCTGGGTTCTTCACGAATAATGATACTGTACACATTTTGTACTGTTGCTATGACGATGCATGCATGCAGTAATAACAACATTTTATACAATGTCTTTGCCGCATGTCGCCATGACGATGCAGTGCATGCATGCAGTAAGCATGACAGACTGCTGACGGGCGTGACGCCGCCAATGCCAGCAGCTTCCTGTGGTCGTGTTATGTTTTGTCTAACACGTGTTGCATAAGTGTTCCCGGCGTGGAATGTATACATGCAGTATGCGTGTGCGTGCGTGTGCGTGTGTGCTTTCATTTCCACTTGAGCCTGACGCCGTTGAGACGGGTGTGTGACTTGTCACCGCCAAGCAGTACGAGTGGAATGTATTTTTACTGTAAATGTAACCCTTTGTATAGTAAATGTACAGTAATACGTAGATAAGTATAGCATACATACAGTATACATATAGTATATAAGTATACAGTGTGTATATGTACAATGTGTATTCATGATTCATGACAGCCTCTTTTATGCACACAACACACATCTCACTCACACTAACTTGCCGATTGTGTATGAATCAAATATACTCCACGTACCACTCTTCATGCTTTTTCATCAAATGCTGAGATTACACGCCGTCCTTGAAGGCACCATAGTTCCTACTCACAGTCATCCCTCCACACGTCCTTTCAAAATTCATAAATCAGGCTGTTTTGTGCTTGAAATATGCATATCTAAGCACATTTGACATATTTGGATTTGCGGCGGCATAATCCATGCCTAGCTAAAACTCAACTCTGAACCCTGACGTCACTTCCTGTCCACGCTCCCCGAGCACCAGAATACATTTATAGCATACACAAGCATAAGTTTATGTCTTATATGTCTTATTTTCTCTTATTATGTTGTAAAGGTGACTATAGGGGTGTTATTTCATGTCTAGAGGGCTCTAATGATGTTAAAAAAGTGTATTTAGAAGCTTATAAATAGGTTTTCAATGGTCTAACGTTGAAAATATTGCATTTTTAAGCAGTTTGCGTAATAATAGTGGGGTGGATTACTGTAAAAGACGTCGCTGGTGTTGTCTGCGGAGGTTCAGCTGAGGTCAGACGCGATGAGAGCTTTGTTTATTTTCTCCAAAGGTTCTGGAAGACTGCATGATGGCGTCGACAGTAGAATTGATGTATTCCTGTTATTTTCCTCTCAAACAAACAACACACACTGGGTGGGCGGGCTGGGAGGGACCAGGAGGTCACATGACATGTTTGTTGTTGTTTGTTCTCCATCGGACTGTATTGCACACACACACACACACACACACACACACACACACATTGGCAGGGAGTGTGTTCTTGCTGCAAACAAAGGGATTGTGGCTCTTGTGTAACATCTTTGATCATAATCAGGATGTGTGTGACCCCGCCCTCGTCTAGCCGATGCCCCCACCTCCTTCTTGCTACCAGAGCCCACACACACACACACACACACACACACACACACACTATACCTTCACACACACAATTCCTGGGTTTCACGTCTTACGTAATGTCGGCTCCACTGCCCGAGCACGTCGGCTCAGTGAGCTAACGAGGTGACCCGTTGGACCGCGGTGGCGTCATCCTACTTTGGTTGCTTTGGGGAAACTTGTGGGGGGGGGGGGCAGGAAGGGAACACAAACTCCGTAGTTTCACTTTTCAGCAATTCTTCACTTTCTACACGCCATTTATATGAGTATGCACTGTATTTGACTGTTCAGCATACATGCTGGCAGGCATCCTCACGGTGACATCATGTGACCTACACCACGTCCCCCCCATCCCCCCCCCCCACCTCTCCGCTTCCTAATCAAGCGTGGCATCTCAACGTCTCTCCTTATCGTACTAATTACAGCAGAGAAATGTAAATATTGTTACACAAGGCCTGCATTCCTCTCGCCAAGACACAAAATGTGGAAGTAGAAACGTGGAAGGAACCTCATGAGAAGATCACAGCCAGGAGACCTCCGCCAAGCAACATCCATCGACCTTTGTTGTCCTTTTAGATCAATGGCTAGCGCTGCCCCTCTCTTGTGGCTGGATTGCACAGGTCACCACGGTTACATCGCTACCGTGACCCAGATGACTGTGAGGTTGGGGGTTGTATTTGCATACAAAACCTATTAACCTCCTATGAATACGCTAATTAGAGCCCTCTAGGCATGGCATAATACCCCTATAGTCACCTTTATGCTCCTATTACCCAATATAGAAGACTAAGAGAAAATAAGACATAAAAAACCTGTTGACCACCTTCTAAATATACTTTTGAACATGATTAGAGCCCTCTAGGCATGACATAACACCCCTATATTCACCTTTATGCTCATATTACCCAATACAGAAGACATCATAAGAGAAAATAAGACATAGAAAACCTGTTTACCACTTTCTAAATATACTTTTGAACATGATTAGAGCCCTCTAGGCATGACATAACACCCCTATAGTCATCTTTATGCTCATATTACCCAATACAGAAGACATCATAAGAGAAAATAAGACATAGAAAACCTGTTTACCACTTTCTAAATATACTTTTGAACATGATTAGAGCCCTCTAGGCATGACATAACACCCCTATAGTCACCTTTATGCTCATATTACCCAATACAGAAGACATCATAAGAGAAAATAAGACATAGAAAACCTGTTTACCACTTTCTAAATATACTTTTGAACATGATTAGAGCCCTCTAGGCATGACATAACACCCCTATAGTCATCTTTATGCTCATATTACCCAATACAGAAGACATCATAAGAGAAAATAAGACATAGAAAACCTGTTTACCACTTTCTAAATATACTTTTGAACATGATTAGAGCCCTCTAGGCATGACATAACACCCCTATAGTCACCTTTATGCTCATATTACCCAATACAGAAGACATCATAAGAGAAAATAAGACATAGAAAACCTGTTTACCACTTTCTAAATATACTTTTGAACATGATTAGAGCCCTCTAGGCATGACATAACACCCCTATAGTCATCTTTATGCTCATATTACCCAATACAGAAGACATCATAAGAGAATATAAGACATAGAAAACCTGTTTACCACTTTCTAAATATACTTTTGAACATGATTAGAGCCCTCTAGGCATGACATAACACCCCTATAGTCACCTTTATGCTCATATTACCCAATACAGAAGACATCATAAGAGAAAATAAGACATAGAAAACCTGTTTACCACTTTCTAAATATACTTTTGAACATGATTAGAGCCCTGTAGGCATGACATATCACCCCTATAGTCACCTTTACACTCATATTACCCAATACAGTAAACATAATTTGAGAAAATAAGACATAGAGAAGTGTTAGCAGTGGTTAGCACGCAGGCCACACAGCTAGGAGACCCGAGTTTGAGTCCACCCTCAGCCATCTCTGTGTGGAGTTTGCATGTTCTCCCCGTGCATGCGTGGGTTTTCTCCGGGTACTCCGGTTTCCTCCCACATTCCAAAAACATGCTAGGTTAATTAGCGACTCCAAATTGTCCATAGGTATGAATGTGAGTGTGAATGGTTGCTTGTCTATATGTGCCCTGTGATTGGCTGGCCACCAGTCCAGGGTGTACCCCGCCTCTCGCCCCAAGACAGCTGGGATAGGCTCCAGCACCCCCGCGACCCTCGTGAAGAAAAAGCGGTGAAAATGAAAATGAAAATTAATGAATGAATGAATGATTAGAGGCCTCAAGACTTTAAATAACACCCCTATGTGTAATATGAGTGTAAATTTGACTATAGGGGTGTTATTTCATGCTTAGAGGGCTCTAACATGTATATAGAAGGTGGTAAACAGGTTTTCTGTGTCTTATATGTCTTATTGTGTCTATTATATTGTGTGTTAGGAGTGTAAAGGTGACTATGGGGGTGTTATTTCATGTCTGCAGGTCTCTAACAATATTAAAAGTCATATCTATGCTCTGACTACCTAAATATTCAATTTCTGAGCATTGAATCTGATTCATGGCAGTCCGGTCTGGAAAGGGGGAGGGGGGCGCTATAAACGAGGGATCTTGGAGCTGAATCAAGTATGGACTGTGAGGTAGTTCTGATCAAGACCAGTTGTAGACGCTGATGAGAAAGAGAAGGAAAGGTGAGCGTTCCAATCAGTGAGGTCATGAATTTCAGCGGGAGGAGCCGCGTCTGAGCACTAATGACTCGTAATGTTCCAAGGAAAATAGGCCAGTAAATTCCTTCTTTTTTTTGTGTCTTTTTTTCTCCACGGAGCAGATTTTGGGTTGTTATTGTTGCCAAACGCACTCCATGTGCTCACCTTTTTATTCATGAACTCTCACCATCATCACATTTGTAGTTGAAGGTCCATCATTGAATCGATTCGTCAATTGCCATACGGGGTACGTGAATAACAATTAGCGCCTAACACTCAAAATTACGAGTGTGCCTGAACGCCTCACAGTGCAAGGAGATGGCAAGTTGTTCTTTGCTCTGTGTGCATCATGTCAACAAATAACATGTTCCAATATATTGATGGCTGTATTTTTTTGTTGTATTTTAGATACTACTAAGAAGTGAATAGTGGTTCTTTTAGAGTTGGGACACCATGGATAGATTCCAGTCAGATAATGGACGCTTCATACTCAACAAGCAATATCAAAACTAGCAAACTGCTGTCAATGCTGCTCAAGCTTTGTCTAAAATGGTGCATTCAGGTGCACATGCAGTCCAAAGTATGCAGTCGTTACTCATACAACAATAAGACAATGATAGAAATTTGTGTACTTCTAATAGACATCAATGTTAAAGAAACCTTTGGACAGATACTAAAAGGTCGGGAACCACTGGAATCGTGTAAAAGTCAATCAGCAGCGTGTGTTCCTGATTGGAATGACATCAGGAAATGTTTCTTCACGTTTGATTGGGCGGCTCCAGTAGGAACGGGAACACATTTAAACAAACTATTTTGGACATCCTGTTTAAAGTCGCAGCGCAGAGAGAAATCCTTGCAGCAGATGTGGACCGCCGGCCCGCTTACGTAAGAACCGGGCTTTAAACTGGCATGGTTACCGTGGCAACCGTTCAACTAAAGTGACACAAAGTGACATTTTTCACGCACGGATCCAGAGTCATTTTCTGGAATATGGTTACTTATTGATTTATTATTCACTGAGATCATGCACACACACACACACACACACACACACTGTAAGAGATCATGCTGTGCACTCACACAATGACCTGCAGGCTCTCCTTCTGCCTCTTTATATACACTGCTGTTTATATCACAACCCCCCCACCCCTGGAATTCAGGAAACTCCATTTTCAGTACTGAGAAAACACAACTGGTAGGGTGCTGTGTGTGTGTGTGTGTGTGTGTGTGTGTGTGTGTGTGTGGTAGGGAGAGGTCACATGGATGCGGAGATCATCATTGTCTCAGCAGCCTCCTTCTTGCATACACACACATGGTGCACACATAGCTATGACACGTTACATGTAATTGTAACGCCTCCTATATTTATCACTGAGACGTACCTGTGACATTGATGTAACACATACCCGTCTCGACCATGATACGTATGCCTCGGCCATGGTGCGTATGTCTTGGCCATGACGCGTACGTCTCGGCCATGGAGCATACGTCTTGGCCATGACGCGTACGTCTCGGCCATGGAGCATACGTCTCGGCCATGGCACATACGTCTTGGCCATGGCAGTAAGTCTCGGCCATGGCGCGTACGTCTCGGCCATGGCACATACGTCTTGGCCATGACGTTTATGTCTCGGCCATGGAGCATACGTCTCGGCCATGGCACATACGTCTTGGCCATGGCGGTAAGTCTCGGCCATGGCACGTACGTCTCGGCCATGGCACATACGTCTTGGCCATGGAGCATACGTCTCTGCCATGGCATGTACGTCTCGGCCATGGAGCATACGTCTTGGCCATGATGCGTACGTCTCGGCCATGGAGCATACGTCTCGGCCATGACATATACGTCTTGGCCATGGCGGTAAGTCTCTGCCATGGCGCGTACGTCTCAGCCATGGCATGTACGTCTCGGCCATGGCGTGTATGTCTCGACCATGGAGCATACATCTCGACCGTGGTGCGTAAGTCTCGGCCATGGCGCGTACGTCTCGGCCATGGAGCATATGTCTCGGCCATGGCGCGTACGTCTCGGCCATGGCACGTACGTCTCGGCCATGGCGGGTATGTCTCAGACATGGTGCGTACGTCTCGGCCATGGCACGTACGTCTCGGCCATGGCGGGTATGTCTCAGCCATGATGCGTACGTCTCGGCCATGGTGCGGAAGTCTCGGCCATGGCGGGTACGTCTCGGCCATGGAGCATACGTCCCGGCCATGGTGCGTACGTCTCGGCCATGGCGTGTACGTCTCGGCCATTGAGTATGCGTCTCGGCCCTGGTGCGTACGTCTCGGCCATGGCGTGTACGTCTGGGCCATGGCACGTACTTCTCAGCCATGGAGCATACGTCTCGGCTATGGCGCGTATGTCTCAGCCATGGAGCATACGTCTCGGCCATGGCGCGTATGTCTCAGCCATGAAGCATATGCCTCGGCCATGTCGCGTACGTCTCGGCCATGACGCGTACGTCTCGGCCATGGCGCATACGTCTCGGCCATGACGCGTACGTCTCGGCCATGGCGCATTTGTCTCAGCAATGGCGTACCTGTCTCGGCCATGGTGTGTCAGCCAGTTTGATTCGTTTTTTGTTGAAAATGTTCACTAAACGTTTATGTCTGACAAGTACGCCTATGATGCGTACCAGTGACATTGCATCACGCAATGAGAGACGTTTTCATCGAAAAGTGATTTACTGGTTGCAGTCATATGAGTGTTTTGTTGATGTTGTGTCGACTTCCTGCTTCCAGGACCGCCTCTTCTTTGTGATGGAATACGTCAACGGAGGCGACCTCATGTTTCAGATTCAGCGCTCCAGGAAGTTTGATGAGACGCGATCCCGTTTTTACGCCGCCGAGGTCACGTCCGCTCTGATGTTCCTGCACCGGCATGGAGTCATATACAGGTAACCATGGAAACCATGCTACCATCACCAAAACACAGAAAAAACATTACATTTTTTACTGCTTAGGCGGAGTACACCCTGGACTGGTGGCCAGCCAATCACAGGGCACATATAGACAAACAACCATTCACACTCACATTCATACCTATGGACAATTTGGAGTGGCTAATTAACCTAGCATGTTTTTGGAATGTGGGAGGAAACCGGAGTTCCCGGAGAAAACCCACGCATGCACGGGGAGAACATGCAAACTCCACACAGAGTGCCGCAAGGTATGCTGTGAAGCCTTGAGCACTCCCAGCGACGCTGTGCAAGAGGAAGTACTCCAACAAGTGGCCAAGAGGAGCCTACGCCGCGAAGAAGTGTTGCGGATGTACTAGCCTCATCCAGACTCCGCCTCCGGACTCCAGGCTCCGCCCCCAGGGGAGTTTGAGTTTTCAGCTTTGAAGTTGTTTTCCCCGATGGAGTGTGTTTTGGCACACACACCTTGGCGTGTTGATTCACGGACGGAACGCCGCTACCCGATCCTCCGCCAGCGGTGCCCCCCCCCCGCCCCGTCTGTGTTGTACACCTGAACATAAACACTCAATTTTTTTACGACATGATGTTGATGTTCTGACTCGCCGCTGTTCGCCACCTCCTCGCACCCCTTCCTCACCTGACAACCACTTCTTTCCATCCAAGGCCCCCCTCAACCCCCACCCCTCGCCCCCGCATCATCACTCCCAAAATCACCCAATCATGTAACATCCTCTCAACGTTAGAATGTAACAGGTTCAAATGCGGACTCAGCGGGTTCAGACCGGTTTAAGCAAACACCTGAAGCTTCCCCCAACGGAACGTCACAAACGTGCTACAGTTTGGATCTCATGCAAAAAAAAAAAAAACTTGGAAGTTCAAACCATCTTCAGCAAAGGAGAGAACATTTAGGGACACATGCGTGGAATTTTCCCAGGAGTACAGTACTGTGTGTGTGTGTGTGTTTGTGTGTGTTTGTGTGTGAATCTGCTTGTCAAAGTGTGGCTGGGATGTCATGGAAAAATCTGTTCAAGAGCAACAACAAACACAGGAAATGCCCTCAATTAAGCCTGATTGGTGTGTGTGTGTGTGTGTGTATGCGTGTGTGTATGTGTGTGTGTGTTTTCCCACACAGTGTCAAAGGTGATTTCCCAGACGGAAGCAGCAGATAGACGGGGGCCATGTACACACGCCTGAAGGAAAATCAAGTCAGCTGCTCGCTGGTGTGAATAAACGGCTGATAAATGACGGTTTCTATCGGGCGGCCACAAATGCAACTCGGTTCTGGTGGGGATAACGACAGAATGGAAGCTGCTGTTTGAGTGGTTGAAAAGCGTTTTGTTCCGTGTGCCAGCAGCATCTTCTGCTTGTTCTTTGCTGATGTCAGCTGCCTCTTGGAGGTTAAAGCCTTTTGATCCGCTTCACGGTCGCAGAGGCCACACGCAGAGCCATCACTGGACCGGAACGTAGCGCATTAGCATATAGTATGTGGAATGGGTATCAAAAATGGTACTTTTATAGGCACTGAACAAATTCCACCGCCATGTCCTTCTCAGCCAGTGTCTTGGCCATGGCATGTATGTCTCGGCCATGGCATGTACGTCTCGGCCATGGCGTGTCCATCTCGGCCATGGCATCGACGTCTCGGTCATGCATGTACGTCTCAGCCATGGCATTTTTGTCTTGGCCAAAGCACATACGTCTCGGCCATGGCATGTATGTCTCGGCCATGGCATGTACGTATCGGCCATGGCATGTACGTCTCGGTCATGGCATGTCCGTCTCGGCCATGGCATCTACGCCTCAGTCATGCATGTACGTCTCAGCCATGGCATCTACATCTCGGCTATGGCATGTACGTCTTGGCCATGGCATGTATGTCTCGGCCATGGCACATACATCTCGGCCATGGCATGTACGTCTCGGTCATGCATGTACGTCTCAGCCATGGCATTTTTGTCTTGGCCAAAGCACATACGTCTCGGCCATGGCATGTATGTCTCGGCCATGGCATGTACGTCTCGGCCATGGCATCGACGTCTCGGTCATGCATGTACGTCTCAGCCATGGCATTTTTGTCTTGGCCAAAGCACATACGTCTCGGCCATGGCATGTATGTCTCGGCCATGGCATGTACGTATCGGCCATGGCATGTACGTCTCGGTCATGGCATGTCCGTCTCGGCCATGGCATCTACGCCTCAGTCATGCATGTACGTCTCAGCCATGGCATCTACATCTCGGCTATGGCATGTACGTCTTGGCCATGGCATGTATGTCTCGGCCATGGCACATACATCTCGGCCATGGCATGTACGTCTCGGTCATGCATGTACGTCTCAGCCATGGCATTTTTGTCTTGGCCAAAGCACATACGTCTCGGCCATGGCATGTATGTCTCGGCCATGGCATGTACGTCTCGGCCATGGCATGTACGTCTCAGCCATGGCATGTACGTCTCGGCCATGGCACATACGTCTCGGCCATGGCATGTATGTCTCGGCCATGGCATGTACGTCTCGGTCATGGCATCTACATCTCGGCTATGGCATGTACGTCTTGGCCATGGCATGTATGTCTCGGCCATGGCACATACGTCTCGGCCATGGCATGTACGTCTCGGTCATGCATGTACGTCTCAGCCACGGCATCTATGTCTCAGCCAAAGCACATACGTCTCGGCCATGGTGCGTACATCTCGGCCATGGCATGTACGTCTAAGCCATGGCATCTACGTCTCGGCCATGGCACGTACATCTCGGCCATGGCGTGTCCGTCTTAGCTATGGTGCATTTGCGTCAGCTATGGCATGTCTGTCTCAGCGATGGTGTGCCTGTCTCGTAAGTCTCGGCCATGGCGCGTACGTCTCAGCCATGGTGCGTATGTCTTGGCCATGGCGTGTAAGTCTCGGCCATGGAGCCTATGTACGTCTCTGCCATGGCACATACATCTTGGCCATGGTACGTCCATCTCGGCCATGGCGCATTCGTCTCAGCAGTGGCGTACCTGTCTCGGCCATAGCATGTACGTACTTCTCGGCCATGGTGTGTCTGTCTCAGCCAGTTTGGGATTGAAATGCTAATAATAGCCACGCCGTGAGACAAAGAGCAATTAGCCCTACCCGTATTTGCATCTTATGAATGTGTGCTCTACGTGATTGTATTCCTGGTGAACAGCTGATCCTGTGTTTAATAGCATCAGTAACATCATTGGACATTCAAAATGAAGAATTCATCCAATGAAAGTGTCTGGCTGTGTGGCCTGGGGGGGGGTTGGACTCTGCAAAGATTGGACCGGTCTGCCGGGGAGGCTTTGTAGGATAAGTCCTACTTTTCTTCAGTAGATGCCTTGCATTGACCATGTAGAAGAAAGCTGAGGAGTTGCAAGAAGACTTGCAATGGTTCATGCTGAATGACTAGATAGGACAGCTCTGGTCTGAGGGGACAGTGCAGCATCCAAGGTATTTAGTTATAATTTTGCTGCAAAACGACAGCAAAAAGATGATGGCACGTGCTTTAAAATTGGGAATGAATGGTTCAGCTCTCATCTGAGCAGGCATCATCACTTTGTGATGCTAAAAGACTAGATAGGACAGCTCCGGTCTAAGGGCATGGTGCAGAATCCAAGGTATTTATTTATAATTTTATTGTGACAGCAATAAGATGATGGCACATGCTTTAGAATTGGGAATGGATGGTTCAGCTCTCTTCATGCTAAAAGACTAGATAGGACAGCTCTGGTCTGAGGGGACGGTGCAGCATCCAAGGTATTTAGTTATAATTTTGCTGCAAAGGGACAGCAATAAGATGATGGCACATGCTTTAGAATTGGGAATGGATGGTTCAGCTCTCTTCATGCTAAAAGACTAGATAGGACAGCTCTGGTCTGAGGGGACGGTGCAGCATCCAAGGTATTTAGTTATAATTTTGCTGCAAAGGGACAGCAATAAGATGATGGCACATGCTTTAGAATTGGGAATGGATGGTTCAGCTCTCTTCATGCTAAAAGACTAGATAGGACAGCTCTGGTCTGAGGGGACGGTGCAGAATCCAAGGTATTTATTTATAATTTTGCTGCAATAAGATGATGGCACATGCTTTAGAATTGGGAATGAATGGTTCAGCTCTCATTTGAACAGGCATCATCACTTCATGCTAAAAGACTAGATAGGACGGCTCTGGTCTGAGGGGACGGTGCAGAATCCAAAGTATTTATTTATAATTTTGCTGCAAAACGACAGAAATAATATGATGGCACGTGCTTTAGAATTGGGAATGGATGGTTCAGCTCTCTTCATGCTGAAAGACTAGATAGGACAGCTCTGGTCTGAGGGGACGGTGCAGTATCCAAGGTATTTAGTTATAATTTTGCTGCAAAGGGACAGCAATAAGATGATGACACATGCTTTAGAATTGGGAATGGATGGTTCAGCTCTCTTCATGCTAAAAGACTAGATAGGACAGCTCTGGTCTGAGAGGACGGTGCAGCATCCAAGGTATTTAGTTATAATTTTGCTGCAAAGGGACAGCAATAAGATGATGGCACATGCTTTAGAATTGGGAATGGATGGTTCAGCTCTCATCTGAGCAGGCATCATCACTTCATGCTAAAAGACTAGATAGGACAGTTCTGGTCTGAGGGGACGGTGCAGAATCCAAGGTATTTATTTATAATTTTGCTGCAATAAGATGATGGCACGTGCTTTAGAATTGGGAATGAATGGTTCAGCTCTCATTTGAACAGGCATCATCACTTCATGCTAAAAGACTAGATAGGACGGCTCTGGTCTGAGGGGACGGTGCAGAATCCAAAGTATTTATTTATAATTTTGCTGCAAAACGACAGAAATAATATGATGGCACGTGCTTTAGAATTGGGAATGGATGGTTCAGCTCTCTTCATGCTAAAAGACTAGATAGGACAGCTCTGGTCTGAGGGGACGGTGCAGCATCCAAGGTATTTAGTTATAATTTTGCTGCAAAGGGACAGCAATAAGATGATGGCACATGCTTTAGAATTGGGAATGGATGGTTCAGCTCTCTTCATGCTAAAAGACTAGATAGGACAGCTCTGGTCTGAGGGGACGGTGCAGCATCCAAGGTATTTAGTTATAATTTTGCTGCAAAGGGACAGCAATAAGATGATGGCACATGCTTTAGAATTGGGAATGGATGGTTCAGCTCTCATCTGAGCAGGGTTCATCACTTCATGCTAAAAGACTAGATAGGACAGTTCTGGTCTGAGGGGACGGTGCAGAATCCAAGGTATTTATTTATAATTTTGCTGCAATAAGATGATGGCACGTGCTTTAGAATTGGGAATGCATGGTTCAGCTCTCATTTGAACAGGCATCATCACTTCATGCTAAACGACTAGATAGGACGGCTCTGGTCTGAGGGGACGGTGCAGAATCCAAAGTATTTATTTATAATTTTGCTGCAAAACGACAGAAATAATATGATGGCACGTGCTTTAGAATTGGGAATGGATGGTTCAGCTCTCTTCATGCTGAAAGACTAGATAGGACAGCTCTGGTCTGAGGGGACGGTGCAGCATCCAAGGTATTTAGTTATAATTTTGCTGCAAAGGGACAGCAATAAGATGATGGCACATGCTTTAGAATTGGGAATGGATGGTTCAGCTCTCATCTGAGCAGGCATCATCACTTCATGCTAAAAGACTAGATAGGACAGCTCTAGTCTGAGGGGATGGTGCAGAATCCAAGATATTTATTTAATAATTTTGCTGCAATAAGATGATGGCACGTGCTTTAGAATTGGGAATGGATGGTTCAGCTCTCATCTGAGCAGGGTTCATCACTTCATGCTAAAAGACTAGATAGGACAGCTCTGTTCTGAGGGGACGGTGCAGAATCCAAGATATTTATTGATAATTTTGCTGCAAAACGACAGCAAAAAGATGATGGCACATGTTTTAGAATTGGGAATGGATGGTTCAGCTCTCATCTGAGGAGGCATCATCACTTCATGCTAAAAGACTAGATAGGACAGCTCTGCTGGTGAGCAACCATGACTGAATGAACAGTACAACTAACTGATTCCCGGCTGAGCTTTATGTAAAAAAATACATTTCTTCGTATGTTGGAAAGTCAACAAGCCGGAGCCAAAGCCCTGACTGCGTTCCAGCGTTGCCATGGTAACGAAAGCCAAAAGAGGCCATCTCTCAACAGCAAATCACTCCAGCTTTCACAAATCAACTTGCGATTGAACACACTTGGCCTGAGAGCCAAACAGGCCGCTCAGGCCGCAGAGATGTTGACATTCTTCTTGCAATCAACCATCAAGGCTCCATTCACAGCAACAACTCCGCCGTCTCTCAACGCTCCGCTCTTATCTCCTCTGATGCCGGCTGAGGCACACCGTGTTCCCGACGAGCCGAGCTTCCAGATTCCAGCATTAAAAGCGAGGAGGAGCACATGATGCATGATACTCACATGATCATCTTCTCCTCTGACCTGCAGGGACTTGAAGCTGGACAACATCCTGTTGGACGCAGAGGGCCACTGTAAGCTAGCAGACTTTGGAATGTGCAAGGAGGGGATCCTGGACGGCGTCACCACCAACACCTTCTGCGGGACGCCAGACTACATCGCACCCGAGGTCAGAATCATCTGATTGTCCCACATTTGAGGCTTCAGCTGAGATGATTGGTGTGTTTAGATCCTACAGGAGCTGCATTACGGGCCTTCGGTGGACTGGTGGGCGTTGGGGGTGTTGATGTACGAGATGATGGCGGGACAGCCGCCATTCGAGGCCGACAATGAAGACGACCTGTTTGAGTCCATCCTCCACGATGACGTCCTTTATCCCGTCTGGCTCAGCGCGGAGGCCGTGTCCGTCCTCAAAGCGGTCAGGGGGGGTAGACATGGGGGGTGTGACTATTAGGATACGTAAGATATAATACAGTATATACAATATCAAACTATAACACACGTTTACATGGACCCAAATATTCCAATTCCATTCGGATTATTTACTCAAACGGAAAAAATTTAACTTTTGTATACACCTCATTCCCAAAGAAAAGTGCCGATCCGAATGAATATATAATCGGAATATTCCTTTCCCCAATCCGATTGAGGTATCTTGTACCCGCCCAATCGGAAAAATTGTCAGATTTTCAAGACTGGACGAAGGAAAAACTGGCAATACGGAGTTATTCCAACAAGTGAAAGAAAAACTCGAAGAAGCCGGTATCACGTTTTACTGGGCATGCCCCATTGACTATTCTGGTTGATTATAGCGGCGCATGTAGACATGCGATTGGAATATTCCTTTCCATGTATACCATTGTTTTCGGAAAGGTCATTCGGAAAGATTCCATTCGGAAAGAGAAAAACTCCTCATGTAAACGTGGCTAATGATAATGAAAGATGATCCATCAATGGTGCAAACTGTGGTGCATTCAAGTGCTGCCAAAGAAAGTGCAAAATATCAATGCTTGAGGAAAAACATAATAGTGAAGCATAACTATATACACATGGTGGTATTTTTTAACAGTGGTACATTTATGCTCTATATTTGAGCCAAAGTATCATCGATAGTATTTATTTATTATTATTATTATTATTATTAGCCACTTTTAGCAGAGAAAAATAAATGACAGACGCACAATACTTATAACGATATGGTACTGATAACCAAGAATTTTTTCATATGAGAGATGTAAGTGTAGTTTTTTCACACCTAGAGGTAAGAAGGACTGTAATACACCAGTACTTGTGTATTAGTCTTAATGGACTACCATGACAGGAGAACCATGGGATAGAGGGGGAGGAGCCGCCTGCTGTGCCCCAGCAAGGTGCACTGTATTCGGGCACACTCACCATGCAGCCGATGGGTCCCAGCCCAATAAGTATCGGTGTTATAATTATCACGAAAATAAATCCAAAATATCGGAAATAAATAATCGTAACAACAACAAAAGTTGATATCGGCGTTGATGTGCTCATATGTTACGATGTTTATCGTTTATGGACGGCGTAGACATGATGAGATCTCCTTCACGTTTCTTCTCCTCAGTTCATGACCAAAAGTCCCAGCAAGCGTCTGGGCTGCGTGCTCGCTAACGGCCTGGACGAGGCCATCAAGCTCCACCCATTCTTCCGAGAGCTCGACTGGACGCTGCTGGAGGCGAGGCGGATCACGCCGCCATTCAAGCCTCGCATCGTGAGTCCACACACACACATACTGGATCTTGCGAGAACATCACTGATGTGAAAACCAAGATCCTGAATGATCACCAAGTGTCTTCTCGCTTGCAGAAAACCAAAAGAGACGTGAACAATTTCGACCAGGACTTCACGCGAGAGGAACCCGTGTTGACGCCGGTGGAGGACAGCGTGGTGAAGCAGATCAACCAGGATGAGTTCAAAGGTTTCTCCTACTTTGGAGAGCAAACTGTGGCATAGATGTACGTACGTGCACACTATATCCAAACCGTGACGCCATCTTTTCTTAGGACCACTCCAGGAAGTATACTAGACCATTTGCATTGCCACATGTGTGGTTGACCTTGACTCAGAGGTCATGTGAAGTCCAAACAGGTCGCATTTGAAGCTCATATAGGATCGCCAACATGCTTTTTGCACACTCATCGGGTACGCTTGTTGTCGAATTTCGCACCGGCGTACGCTACACCGGGTTGCTCCTCCCCGTGGCGTGCACTTCCAAAATAATGTTACCTCACGCTGTCATGTGGCGGACCATAAAGGCTGTGATTGGTCAGAATGTAGGACATGACTTCCTGTGTTTACACCACTTTGCGGTTGTTTTAATGAACTTTGTAGCATCATGTCCGTCACCCATTCAAAAGCCTTGGAAGATAGCTGCTCATTTAGAATTTACACGTTGTTGTGCAACAACAACATGACCTTGGGAAACAACGACAATGCTTGAAATGAATTACGTCTACTCATATTTCAACTGTATGTACTCACCAACCATTCATCACCAACTCGCTCCCTTATTTGTGCCGAATCAATGAATGAAATCCTCCAATTTCACATCAACATTTGCAATAAAGTCTCGTTCCAGCTGCAATAAATCACCCTCTCACGCGCCTCTCTTTAATTACCATGGTTGGATCGCTACCAAGGAAGACGACAAGCTAAATAATCGACAAGCGTTGATGATGCCTACAAAAGCTTGGGTGTTCAAAGTATGGTCCAGGGGCCATTCGCAGCCCTCGATTTGTTTATGACATGGTATGGTGTATGATATGGTGTATGATTTTGTATGGTGTATGGTATGGTGTATTGTATGGTGTATGATTTGGTATGGTGTATGGTATGGTGTATTATATGGTGTATGGTTTGGTATGGGGTATGGTATGGTGTATTATATGGTGTATGGTTTGGTATGGTATATTGTATTGTGTATGATATGGTGTGTGGTATGGTGTATGGTTTGGTATGGTGTATGATATGGTGTATGGTTTGGTTTGGTGTGTGGTTTGGTGTATGGTTTGGTATGGTGTATGATACGGTGTATGGTTTGGTGTATGGTTTGGTATGGTGTATGATACGGTGTATGGTTTGGTATGGTGTATGGTATGGTGTATGGTTTGGTATGGTGTATGGTATGGTGTATGATATGGTGTATGGTTTGGTATGGTGTATGGTTTGGTATGGTGTATGATATGGTGTATGGTTTGGTATGGTGTATGGTATGGTACGGTGTATGGTTTGGTATGGTGTATGATATGGTGTATGGTTTGGTATGGTGTATGATACGGTGTATGGTTTGGTATGGTGTATGATATGGTGTATGGTTTGGTATGGTGTATGGTATGGTACGGTGTATGGTTTGGTATGGTGTATGATATGGTGTATGGTTTGGTATGGTGTATGATACGGTGTATGGTTTGGTATGGTGTATGATACGGTGTATGGTTTGGTATGGTGTATGGTTTGGTATGGTGTATGGTATGGTGTATGATATGGTGTATGGTTTGGTATGGTGTATGGTTTGGTATGGTGTATGATATGGTGTATGGTTTGGTATGGTGTATGGTTTGGTATGGTGTATGATATGGTGTATGGTTTGGTATGGTGTATGGTATGGTACGGTGTATGGTTTGGTATGGTGTATGATATGGTGTATGGTTTGGTATGATGTATGATACGGTGTATGGTTTGGTATGGTGTATGGTTTGGTATGGTGTATGGTATGGTGTATGATATGGTGTATGGTTTGGTATGGTGTAGGGAATGGTACGGTGTGTGGTATGGTATATATTATGGTGTAGGGAATGGTATGGTTTGGTATGGTGTATGATACGGTGTATGGTTTGGTATGGTGTATGGTTTGGTGTATGATATGGTGTATGGTTTGGTATGGTGTAGGGAATGGTACGGTGTGTGGTATGGTATATATTATGGTGTAGGGAATGGTATGGTGTGTGGTATGGTATATATTATGGTGTAGGGAATGGTATGGTCTGTGGTATGGTATATAGTATTATGGTGTAGGGAATGGTGTGGAGTTTGCATGTTCTCCCTGTGCGTGTTCTCTGGGTACTCCTCTTTCAACAAGGGTGATGTGCAGAGCTGTGGCATCTCCAGAGGTATAAAGCTAAAGAGCCATACAATCAAGTTATGGCAAAGAGTAGTTAAAGCTAGGCTGTTTAAAGTGTGGCTAATAGCACAACGCATTTGGGTTAGGGGTTCTTCTGTCACTTGAACTAAACAAATCATCTACATTAAAGATACGTCTATGTAAACAGACATGTAATATATTATTTAGCTTTTAGTGTGACGTCATTATCCAATCAACTTGAAAATAGTCAATCAAGCGTCAACAATCCTCCCACCCACGTGAAGGACAGGTAAAGAGGAGGGCTTCGAGCCGGAGGGGGCGGGGTCACTGATTGAGCGCGCTTCCCCCTCCCCTTGTGACTTCCAGCCAATCAGCAGCCACCGGCGGGACTCTGCTGTCCGGGTTCCCTCACGTCTTTACAGCTTTTGGACGTTTAGTACCGCAGGACAAAGTTCCGAAGAAGAGCAGCAGCGGAGGTGTCACTGTTCGGGAGAGGCTGTACAATCCTCGGCAGTGTTCTGAGACTGTACGTACCTCCTCCGGTCCATTTGGACTCCTCACGGCGAACACTAACTTTGATTTGGACTGTTAGACTCCACTGAGGACGACATGACGGCCAACAAGGACAAAAAGAGGTAGGAACTACTTTCACTTGACAGCACATACTCTTTACTTAATTGTTCGACATACTAAATACTTGTTGAATACTTTCTTTTCATTTCATATTATTTGACTTGAAGGAACGTTTTTAAAATTGATCCAAAGTGCTGCTAAACTGTCAAACGGGAGTCAATCACCGTTAATGTGCTCACTCTTCGGCTATTGATTATGTATCATTAAAGGTAGTTGTGGTTCGAACAACATTCGAATAAATATTGTATAATAAATATTGTAATATCGATTAGATTAATTGGGATTTAAGAAGAACCCTAACTAAATGCTACTGTGACATTCTGCTAGCTTAGACATTTAATTTCCGTGGACATTTCGTTCCACTTTATGTTTGGTTTAAGTTGTGGAAGAATATTACACTTAACAATCTAGTCCCTTTGCGTGTGGTGTATCCTTCCGCCGGCAAAGCACCTTACACGCTTACTGACTCTAAATAACACGCCATGGGGCCAAAGACAGTTGGCATTGGCAGCAAATCAAGTGAGAAAGATTTTTATGGGAAAAATGCTTTGTTTTTTTCCTCTGTCCCTGATGTCACTTCCTGTCACCCCCCCCCAGCTCCCCTTGCACTGGAATATATTTATAGCAATATATTTAGAGCATGAATCTTATTCGTGTCTTATTTTCTTTTGTTATGTCTGCTGTATTGTGTAATATGAGTGTAAATGTCACTATAGGGGTGTTATTTCATGCTTGGAGGGCTCTAATCATGTTAAAACATGTATATAGAAGGTGGTTAACAAGTTTTCTACGTCTTATATGTCTTATTGTGTCTACTATAATGAGCGTTAGGAATGTAAAGGTGACTATAGGGTTGTTACTTCATGTCTAGAGGGCTCTAATAATGTTAAAGCATATTTAGAAGGTAGTAAATGTTTTTTCTCTGTCTTATATGTCTTATTGTGTCTACTATATTGAGTGTAAAGATGACTAGAGGGATGTTATTTCATGTCTAGGGGGCTCTAATAATGTTAGAGTGTAATTAGAAGGTAGTAAATGGGTTTTCTATGTCTTCTATGTCTTATTGTGTCTACTATGTTGAGTGTTAGGAGTGTAAAGGTGACTATAGGGATGTTACTCCGTGTCTAGAGGGCTCTAATTATGTTAAAGTGTAATTAGAAGGCAGTAAATGGGTTTTCTATGGCTTTATATGTCTACTATATTGAGTGTTAGGAGTGCAAAGGTGACTATAGGGCTGCTATTTCACATCTGGAGGGCTCTAATAATGTTAAAGTGTAATTAGAAGGTAGTAAATGGGTTTTCTGTGGCTTTATATGTCTACGATATTGAGTGTTAGGAGTGTAAAGGTGACTATAGGGCTGCTATTTCATGTCTCGAGGGCTCTAATAATGTTTAAAAAGTGTATTTAGAAGGTGATAAACAGTTTTTCTATGTCTTATTATGTCTACTGTATTGAGTGTTAGGAGTGTAAAGGTGACTATAGGGCTGCTATGTCATGTCTAGAGGGCTCTAATAATGTTAAAGTGTAATTAGAAGGTAGTAAATGAGTTTTCTATGTCTTATTATGTCTACTATATTGATTGTTAGGAGTGTAAAGGTGACTATAGGGCTGTTATATCATGTGTAGAGGGCTCTAATAATGTTTAAAAAGTGTATTTAGAAGGTGGCAAACAGTTTTTCTATGTATTATATGTCTTATTATGTCTACTATTTGGGTGGTAGGAGTGTAAAGGTGACTATAGGGCTGTTATATCATGTGTAGAGGGCTCTAATAATGTTTAAAAAGTGTATTTAGAAGGTGGTAAACAGTTTTTCTATGTCTTATATGTCTTATTATGTCTACTATTTTGGGTGGTAGGAGTGTAAAGGTGACTGTAGGGCTGTTATGTCATGTCTAAAGAGCTCTAATGATGTTTAAAAAGTGTATTTAGAAGGTGGTAAACGGGTTTTCTATGCAATAATGTGCCATGAAGGAGGGATATATAAGATATACAGTAGATTGATACATTGTATAAGGATATGTGGTATAGTATAGTGGTAGAGTATGGTAAATATGGTGTATATGATTGAGTGCAGTAATACATGAATGTAGTGGTCATCGTCAAATGAAATGATGTTTGAGGTGAATTGTTTGACCTTGTGAGAGAGAAGATGGTGGTCCAGCAGGAAGCGCGTAGAACTGACGTGTGCTCGCTGTGATTCTCATCCAGTGACGCCGGCTCACACGGTCCTGGACTGCTCGAGGGCGTCCAAGCCGCTCGCTCTCTTCTTTCTGGCCGTGGTTCTGATCTCCGCATGAGCTCATGTTGAACGTGTTTGCCGAGTCTGCTTTGTGTTTTCAATGTTCAAAGACGCGCAATTATGGTGTCACTTCGGGCTTCGGCGCCAAGAGAGCGGTCCAAACCCTGCACAGAGCAGGTATTAAGAAGACCAGCACACTGAGGCCTCTGTCACCCACCCTAAAAGCCAAGTTGACAAACTGGGATAACGCCACGGCACAGACTTCTGCCATTTTAGGGAAACCCAGTCTGTGGTTGCAAAGGAAACTGTGTGTGTGTTGGACGGTCACGGCTGCCATCTTGAAGTACTCGTGGTTGTGATAAGTTGCTTGATTGATGATGACTTGGCAGGAAGATGGCGATCTGGTCAAGGATCAATAAAGAAACCTCGCCTGATTGAGCCAACACACATGATTCATTTGTTCCAGAAGGTCAGACCAAAACCAAAACGTACAAAAACCAAGGTAGTTTTCCCAAGGAATCATGGAAGTCCAATTTTTTTCCCAATTCCCACTTCCATGTGATAATGGTATCACAATGATGTGATACCAGCAAGGAGCCGAGTGGGAAGTCCGATACGTCCAGGACCCACACGTGATCCCGACTGGACCTCATTCAGAGGTCAGAGTCCAGGTTGGTGGCAGAGAGACTGATAGATGTTGTGATGATATCTAGCATGCGTGCTCATAGAGAAGCACACGTCACATGATCACGTCATGGATGCAGCATCAGCGTGTTTGTCTTCTTAACTGATGGACTGATAGTCCAATAGTCCAATAGTCCAATAGTCCAATAGTCCAATAGTCCAATAGTCCAATAGTCCAATAGTCCAATAGTCCAATAGTCCAATAGTCCAATAGTCCAATGCAAACTTTACACTGCAGGGCTTAGGACACTATGCTTAGGACACTATGCTTAGGATGCATTGCTTAGGACACTATGCTTAGGACACTACGCTGAGGACACTGCGCTTAGGACACTGCGCTTAGGACACTGCGCTTAGGACACTACGCTTAAGACACCATGCTTAAGAAGCAATGCTTAAGACACTACGCTTAGGACACTACGCTTAGGACACTACGCTTAGGACACTACGCTTAGGACACTACGCTTAAGACACCATGCTTAAGAAGCAATGCTTAAGACACTACGCTTAGGACACTACGCTTAGGACACTACGCTTAGGACACTATGCTTAGGATGCAGTGCTTAGGACACTACACTTAGGACACTATGCTTAGGACACGATGCTTAGGATGCAGTGCTTAGGACACTACGCTTAAGAAGCAATGCTTAGGACACTACACTTAGGACACTACGCTTAGGACACTATGCTTAGGATGCAGTGCTTAGGACACTATGCTTAGGACACTATGCTTAGGATGCAGTCCTGAGGACACTACGCTTAGGACACTATGCTTAAGAAGCGATGCTTAGGACACTATGCTTGGGACACTATGCTTGGGACACTACGCTTAGGATGCAGTGCTGAGGACACTACGCTTAGGACACTACGCTTAGGACACTACGCTTAGGACACTATGCTTAAGAAGCGATGCTTAGGACACTATCAGGGCTCGACAATAACGATGTACCGATGGCCCGGGGCAAGTTAAAACAAAATTGGGGCAAGTAAATCTAATCAGTGATATTCCCGTGGGGCAAGTGTACTTTAGCATGCCATACTGCCAAGAGTTTTTTTAAAGCGGTTCTTGCTGGGTGTTGGTAAAACACGGACTGCGTAATTCCGGTGGTAATTTGCAAAGCAATCCTTGCAATGGACCAATCAGAATCGTTTATTTAGACCGCGGTCCGTAATCCACAGTCCGCGTTTTAACATCCATCATGGCGTCGCTGCCAACATGGTCTAATTCTGAAGGAAACAGCAAAAAGTGATGAACCAGTGCCTCCTAAACAAGTATTTTATTAGCGGCAGCAAATCAAATGATGGCACAGGTGAGTGAATCACATTGCTGTGACAATTTGAAGTGGTCACAATGAAACACCGCCCATTAGATCCAATACCAAGTGCTGATTTTGCACAAGCTACAAAATCTAGCGCTTCCATTTCTCTGTGGATTTTTCTCACCTTTGCTTCACAAATTATTGTTTGACCATTGAGCTTTTTTTCTGGATTAAAAACAATTTACTAGTACACAAATGTGTCTATTCAATAATGTTTCATTGTGGTGCACAACTTATAAATATCACTGCGTACTACGACTACGATGTGTAAGGTATTATTTATTTTATTATTTTATTTATTTGAGATTGTCATGTGATGCCACAAAAAAATTACATGATATCATTATGGCAGTCTTTTCATTTTACATGGGGCAAGTTCGGGCAAGTAGTTCTCACCTTAAGGATTCCCTGTGGGCAAGTCATTTTGGTTTTTAATGTAGAGCCCTGACTATGCTTAAGAAGTGATGCTTAGGACACTATGCTTAGGACACTATGCTTAGGACACTATGCTTAGGACACTATGCTTAGGACACTATGCTTAGGACACTACGCTTAGGATGCAGTGCTTAGGACACTATGCTTAGGATGCAGTGCTTAGGACACTACGCTTAGGACACTACGCTTAGGACACTACGCTTAGGACACTACGCTTAGGATGCAGTGCTTAGGACACTATGCTTAGGATGCAGTGCTTAGGACACTACGCTTAGGATGCAGTGCTGAGGACACTATGCTTAGGAAGCGATGCTTAGGACACTATGATTAGGAAGCGATGCTTAGGACACTCTGGTTAGGAAGCGATGGTTAGGACACTCTGGTTAGGAAGCGATGCTTAGGACACCATGGTTAGGAAGCGATGCTTAGGACACCATGGTTAGGAAGCGATGGTTAGGACACTCTGGTTAGGAAGCGATGCTTAGGACACTATGGTTAGGAAGCGATGCTTAGGACACTCTGGTTAGGAAGCGATGCTTAGGACACCATGGTTAGGAAGCGATGCTTAGGACACTATGGTTAGGAAGCGATGCTTAGGACACTATGGTTAGGAAGCGATGCTTAGGACACTATGATTAGGAAGCGATGCTTAGGACGCTATGGTTAGGAAGCGATGCTTAGGACGCTATGGTTAGGAAGCGATGCTTACGACACCATGGTTAGGAAGCGATGCTTAGGACACTATGGTTAGGAAGCGATGGTTAGGACACTCTGGTTAGGAAGCGATGCTTAGGACACCATGGTTAGGAAGCGATGCTTAGGACACTATGGTTAGGAAGCGATGGTTAGGACACTCTGGTTAGGAAGCGATGCTTAGGACACTATGGTTAGGAAGCGATGCTTAGGACACTATGGTTAGGAAGCGATGCTTAGGACACTATGATTAGGAAGCGATGCTTAGGACACTATGGTTAGGAAGCGATGCTTAGGACACTATGATTAGGAAGCGATGGTTAGGACACTCTGGTTAGGAAGCGATGCTTAGGACACCATGGTTAGGAAGCAATGCTTAGGACACTATGATTAGGAAGCGATGCTTAGGACACTATGGTTAGGAAGCGATGCTTAGGACACTATGGTTAGGAAGCGATGCTTAGGACACTATGATTAGGAAAACATTCCAAAGCACCACTCTGCTTTGTACCAGAACTTTGTCTTCTCTGAGCTGCCATGACTACAAGTACTACTACTACAGTAGTACATAGTATCGTAGTGATGTGGCTAAGCACAAAGGCGCTACTTTTACTTCGGTGGTGAAGCGTTGGGATCAAATCATATAAAAAGTTGGCCGGGTTGCGTGAAAAAGCTGGACACAAGAATGCTAGACTTGACTTATTCATGACTACATTTTAGCTTTGGCCTCTACTGAGCCTCATTTGCTTTTCATTTGCGGTTCTGGCAGATTCTTTGCCTTTGCCGCCCATCTGAGTCCCCATTTGGCCCCCTGTGTGTCCCGGTCCCCTCCGTCAGAACTCTGTCTCCTTGCCATTTCCTGTTTCCTGACCGCCATCGACTCCCACTTTTCCGCTACCAGAATGGAAGCTGGGCCAGGATCGCCTTGGCTGAGGTCCAGGCGCTTCTGGTCTTCTGGGAGGATCTTGGAGCTTTCCTGCAATGGCGGCGGGATTGTTGGCATTTCTTGCTAATGATGGCGTTCACGACATCGGAACATCGCCTTCTTGTGCACTCCTGCACATGTGTGCTGCCTGAAGTCACGTGACCTTAAAGAGGGTTCTCGAAGACGTCATGTTTTGGCTAGCTGACTTAGCTTGTTGCCTCAGTTGACGTCAAACTCTTCCTGTCAGAATGATTCAACAACAGGAAATACTTTTCCAGCTAACGCTGCGTTACGCTAAAAGACGCACCAGATTCTTCTTTTCTTCAGCTCGGTTTCAAACATGCGGCGTGAGACGCTCCGACGCAGACAAAGTGGAAAAGGAGCGGCATTCCTATCCCGTTAAGTCGCTCTAATCCTTGGCACAGATTACGTCGTCATGCCAGATTGCTGCGGCCTTTTGGGGTGTCTACGATTGGCATGTACATAAAGTACACGTCACGTGTGGATAAAGTACACAAAGTTCACTTGACGTGTAGATGAAGTAGACTTGACACATACAGGAAGTACATGTGATATGTACAGAAAGTACATGTGACACGTACATAAAGTACGCGTCATGTGTAGATAAAGTACATGTGACACATACACAAAGTACACCTAATGTGTAAATGAAGTAGACGTGACACATACAGGAAGTACACTAGACATGTACAGAAAGTACATGTGACACGTACATAAAGTACGCGTCATGTGTAGATAAAGTACATGTGACACAAAGTACATGTGATGTACAGAAAGTACACATCATGTGTGTACACGTGACACATACACAAAGTACAACTGACGTGTAAATGAAGTAGACGTGACACATACAGGAAGTACACTAGACATATACAGAAAGTACATGTGACACGTACATAAAGTACGCATCATGTGTAGATAAAGTACATGTGACACAAAGTACATGTGATGTACAGAAAGTACACATCATGTGTGGATAAAGTACACGTGACACATACACAAAGTTCACCTGACGTGTAGATGAAGTAGACTTGACATGTACATGAAGTACATGTGCTAGGTACACAAAGTAGACATGACACACGTGACATGTACATAAGGTACATGTGACGTACAGAAGGTACTAATGACACATACATAAAGTACATGTGTGGATAAAGTACACAGGACACATACACAAAGTACACCTGACGTGTAAATGAAGTAGACGTGACACATACAGGAAGTACACTAGACATGTACATAAGGTACATGTGACATACAGAAAGTACTCATGACACGTACATAAAGTACACGTCATGTGTAGATAAAGTAAACATGACATGGAGTACACGTGCCATGTATATAAGGTACATGTGACGTACATAAAGTACACGTCATGTGTGGATAAAGTACACGTGACCCATACACAAAGTACACCTGACGTGTAGTTGAAGTAGACTTCACACGTACATAAAGTACACATGACACATAAAAAAATACACGTGACATGTACATAAGGTACACGTGACATACAGAAAGTACTCATGACACGTACATAAAGTACACGTCATGTGTAGATAAAGTACATGTGACACAATGTACACAATGTACATGTACATAAGGTACATGTGATGTACAGAAAGTACACATCATGTGTGGATAAAGTACACTTGACACACACACAAAGTACACCTGACGTGTAGATGAAGTAGACGTGACATGTACAGAAAATACATGTAACATGAAGTACATACATAAAGTACACATGACACGTACATAAAGTACACATCATGTGTAGATAAAGTAGACATGCCATGAAGTACACGTGACATGTATATAAGGTACATGTGACGTACATAAAGTACACGTCATGTGTGGATAAAGTACACCGGACGTGTACATGAAGTAGACGTGACACGTACAGAAAGTACATGACATACAGAAAGTACTCATGACACGTACATAAAGTACACGTCATGTGTAGATAAAGTAGGCGTGATACAAAGTACATGTGACATGTACATAAGGTACATGTGATGTACATAAAGTAAACGTGATGTGTAGATAAAGTACAGGTGGCACGAAGTACTCGTGACATGTACATAAGGTACATGTGACGTACATAAAGTAAACGTCATGTGTAGATAAAGTACATGTGACACGAAGTACTCGTGACATGTACATAAGGTACATGTCACGTACAGAAAGTACTCATGACATGTACATAAAGTACACATTATGTGTGGATAAAGTACACGTGACACATACATGAAGTTCACCAGACATGTAGATGAAGTAGACATGACACATACAGAAAGTACATGTGACACATACATAAAGTACTCGTGACACGTACATAAGGTACATGTGATGTACGTAAAGTACACGTGACACATACTACATAAAGTACATCCATCTTGCTGGTCCAATGTGACGTTGATGAAGTAGCGGAGTCGTATCAACGGTTCTTTGAAGTGAACAAAGTGATTCCCAGGACTGCTTGTCATCTGGTCTGCTCTGGTGGGTCTGGTGGCTTCTCACCATTGATGTCATCATCGTGTGACTTCCTGTTTGGTTGGTAGTCCGACTCCTTGTCTCCTCGGTGTGAGTGACACGCTGACGCATGTGGAGAAAGACCATGATATTGATATTTTTGAAAACATGTTTTATACATCCTGGTTATACATTATATTACAACAATATTTTTATAAGCAATGTCATGAATCAATAAATAGTGGATATAAATATCATATGTGCAAATATCATATAACTTCAATCATGTACTTTTAATGAATGAGTTTCATACTTTTAGAAGAAATAACATTTTATATTATAATATCTTTCAAATGAAAAATAAATAATATTTAAAAAATAATTATTTATACTATATATTTTTACTTTACTTTTTTACTACATATTTTTAAATAAACTATATACTTTTCTCAATTATATTTTGAATAAATTACATTTCTTTTTAATAAAATGTTTGCAAAGAGATATTGACTACATGTTGTATTTAATAAGTGCTATTTACATGAGGTATTCTATGTAGTAATACTACATGTTGTATTTAATAAGTGCTATTTACATGAAGTATTCTATGTAGTAATACTACATGTTGTATTTAATAAGTGCTATTTACATGAGGTATTCTATGTAGTAATACTACATGTTGTATTTAATAAGTGCTATTTACATGAAGTATTCTATGTAGTAATACTACATGTTGTATTTAATAAGTGCTATTTACATGAAGTATTCTATGTAGTAATACTACATGTTGTATTTAACAAGTGATATTTACAAGTATTATATGTAGTAATACTACATGTTGTATTTAATTAGTGATATTTACATGAAGTATTCTCTGTAGTGATACTACATGTTGTATTTAACAAGTGATATTTACATGAAGTGTTCTATGTACTAATACTACATGTTGTATTTAATAACTGATATTTACAAGTATTCTATGTAGTAATACTACATGTTGTATTTAATTAGTGATATTTACATGAAGTATTCTCTGTAGTGATACTACATGTTGTATTTAACAAGTGATATTTACATGAAGTGTTCTATGTACTAATACTACATGTTGTATTTAATAACTGATATTTACAAGTATTCTATGTAGTAATACTACATGTTGTATTTAATTAGTGATATTTACATGAAGTATTCTCTGTAGTGATACTACATGTTGTATTCAATAAGTGCTATTAGTAATACTACATGTTGTATTTAACAAGTGCTATTTACATGAAGTATTCTATGTAGTGATACTACATGTTGTATTTAATAAGCGATATTTACATGACGTATTCTATGTAGTGATACTACATGTTGTATTTAATAAGCGATATTTACATGAAGTATTCTATGTAGTAATACTACCTGTTGTATTTGGCTGTGGAAGGAAGAAAGTCAAATTTAATAAGTGCTATTTACATGACGTATTCTATGTAGTAATACTACATGCTGTATTTAGTAAGTGCTATTTACATGAAGTATTCTCTGTGGTAATACTACATGTTGTATTTAATAAGTGCTATTTACATGAAGTGTTCTATGTCGTAATACTACATGTTGTATTTAATAAGTGCTATTTACATGAAGTATTCTATGTAGTAATACTACATGTTGTATTTGTGTAGTTGTGGAAGGAAGAAAGCGTACGAAAGCCTTGGAGTCTTGGAGCACGTTGATCACGGTGTTTGGTATTCTGACTCGTGGTCTGGTCTGCGAAGGCCACCTGTGTCGGCCATGGCCTTGGTCTCTGTGCCCCTCTGAATCGGCCGGTTTGTTTATGTGTGTGTGTGTGTGTGTGTGTGTGTGTGTGTGTGTGTGTCTTTCATGGCCTATCACAATGATCAGCAATCTCCTGCATCGTTCTTCCCCTGATTGAGCTGAAGCTGGGGGCCCCTGAGCGGGATAGCGGTTTGTTTGGCTGGGTGTGCGTGTGCGTACATGTGTGTGTGTGTGTGTGTGTGTGCTTGGCTGTGTTTCCAGAACTCCGTGTTCCCGGGGATCACAGATTAGCCAGTGTTGTATTGTTGTTCTGTGTTTGTGTGTCGGCCAGGCGCCACAACTACAGGAAGACTTACTGTAAGCAAGGAAAGGTGTGTGTGTGGGGGGGGGGGGGGGTAGTATGACATTTATAATGCAATGCAGCAAACCAAGTGGTGTTAAGATGGAAAAAAATGTGTGCCAATCATGTGCAGATGCGGTGGGGTGTCTCACACACACACATGCACGCTCACATGCACGCTCACATGCACGCTCACACAGACACCTGCTGTGTTTGCAGGGATCTGTTTCCTATAATCGCCTCTCAGCTTGTTATCACAACATGGTCCTGTGTGTGTTTGTGTGTGTGTGTGTGTGTGTGTGTGTGTTCATAATCAGCAAACATGCAGGAAGAAGAGAAGACTGGTAGGTCAAAGGTCATTGAGGGCAAGGAAGGTGAGTTTCCCACATGTGTGGTGGTAACTAGCTAGCTAGCTTTGTCGCTATTCTTGTTGAGAAAGACGACCTAAACGGTTCTCATTCATGATATAGTCTGGTGTGGCGTTACCCAGCATGCCTTGCGGGCGAAGGGGAAGGTAGGGGTTAATTTTTTGTGTTCGGCCAGGCGTCGTTTTGGCAATCGTGACACTCACGTGGTCACGAGGCCGAGAGGTGAGGGTGTTTTTTTTCGGGGGGGGGGGGGCAAGTACATCAGGAGCATCATTAGTGGAGCCCATATTGCTGCCATCCTGCCCCAAAATTAAAATTAAAATTAAAATTAAAATTAAAATTAAAATTAAAATTAAAATTAAAATTAAAATTAAAATTAAAATTATTTTTTTTAAATTAAAATTAATTTTTTAAAATTAAAATTAATTTTTTAAAATTAAAATTAATTTTTTAAAATTAAAATTATTTTTTTAAAATTAAATTAATTTTTTAAAATTAAAATTAAATTAATTATTAATTTTAAAATAAAAATAAAAATAATAAAATTGTTTTAAAAAATTATTGACTATTGATACTACTTTTGATATTCATCAATCAGATTTGTAATCAATTCAATGGTTACTAATAATTCATGTAAATAATAGTATTGTAACATAAGCAGCATATTTTAACTGTGTCTTTCATATTTGAACTACATCTGCGTCGGAGGCCTATTTGAGGTATCTGCGTATCTGAGTAGGAGGCTCCAACAAAGGCAAAACGACACAAATATTTCCGACTTGCCAACAGGAAGTACGTCAGATGCACTACATTTTAAGGCTGCGTCTTCTGAACATGAAATATTTTTAGCACAAGGCCTTCAAAAGTGCGTCGGCCGCCTATTGACATTCACCTCGCATGCACGCCACGTACGGGTGGCTGCGACATCACAAGACTGGTCACCGCCATTGTTTGGCATCCTGCAACTGTCTGCACCAACAATGGACACACACCATCAAAGAGTAGCGTACAAACACACACACATGTGTTAGCGTGTTAGCATCATTGTAGGTTAATGAGTTGAAAGTACAGGCACATGTACTCATGTGGCATTTAAGATAAGATATTCGTTATCTGTCAGCTAAGTCTTTTCCTCTGTGGCCTCGGGGCCACATAATGCATTCTCCTCTGATTTTGGATCAACATTTGCAAAAAAAAAAAAGAGTGTTGTAATGATTAGATTCAGATCCAGAATCCTACCCTTCTCTCTTCAATTACCATTGCTCACTTGCAACACTGGGCTGCATGGCGGTCTAGTGGTTAGCGTGCAGACCTCACAGCTAGGAGACCTGGGTTCAATTCCACCCATCTCTGTGTTGAGTTTGCATGTTCTCCCTGTGCATGCGTGGGTTTTCTCTCACATTTTAAAAACATGCTAGGTTAATTAGCGACTCCAAATTGTCCATAGGTATGAATGTGAGTGTGAATGGTTGTTTGTCTATATGTGGCCTGTGATTGGCTGGCCACCAGTCCAGGGTGTACCCCGCCTCTCGCCTGAAGACAGCTGGGATAGGCTCCAGCACCCCCGCGACCCTCATGAGGAAAAGCGGTAGAAAATTGATGAATGAATGAATGAGTGGACGTGCGGTCTTCTAACTGTTGTGCTTTATCCATACACCACAAACCAGGGGTCTCAAACACGCGGCCCGTGTGCCAAATGTGGCCCGCAGGACACTAGTTTGAGGCCCCCGCCTTGATATGAAAGTTTAATGTTAGTGCGGCCGGCGCAAGTTTGACATGGATGCCGTATGGTATCATGTACCCAGAAAAAAATATTACGTTTGATTAATGTTCATGTTAAAGGTTAAATAACTGTTAATAGTTATCCTCCCTATCCGTGTGGAAGTGGTAAGTTTTTGGCGATTTAAGTTTAAAGGAAACAACTTGAAGGCTACCGTTTAGGTCACTAGCTCTCTAGTTTGCGAGTTAGCATGAGTATCAATAATGCTCATGAGAACAGTAACATGAATGAGTATTATTACCATGTGACCAAAGGTTCTCACGGTTTTGTTTCTGCAGGAGCAGCTCGGAGCGTCGCAAGGAGAAGTCACGTGACGCGGCTCGCTGTCGACGCAGTAAAGAAACGGAAGTTTTCTACGAGCTGTCTCGCCAACTTCCTCTACCTCACAGCGTCAGCGCTCACCTGGACAAGGCGTCCATCATGAGGCTGGCCATCAGCTTCCTGCGGACGCGCACGCTCTTCACCGCCGCAGGTACAGGTAGGTGTTGATCTTTAGAAGGACAATATGGAGATACCGTTCATGGCATGTTCATATCTGATACATGTGACTAAGAACTGGTTTAGTGACCTCTTTGTGGCTTGTTAGAAGTTAGAGGAACTTTTTTTGGGACACTGGAGGACACACAGAAGGACAAGCCGTAGGACAGAAGTGCCAGTGAGGTTGGCTGAGGACAGTCTGAGATGTTTAGATGTTTAGATGTTTAGATGAGAGTTCAGATGAAAAGACAGATGGCAGAAAAAGATTGGAGAGGAAGTAAACAACTCTGTCCATCGTTGGGACGGCTGCTAGCATTACTGCAGCTAGACATAACAGCCCCGAACCGTGGCGCCGACACGCTGCCGTGCACGCACACACACACACACATGCACGCACACACACATGCACACACACACAGTTTGACAAGTTGTTACAATGGTGGAAGTACACTTTGTGTCAAAAATCATTTTTCAGAGTTGTTACTTTTTCACATGAATGACCTTTAATTCATTCATTCATGATGAAATTCTAAATTAATTCATTCATTTTCTACCGCTTATCCTCACGAGGGTCGCAAGGGTGCTGGAGCCTATCCCAGCAGTCTTCAGGCAGCTGACATAAACATGTTTTTATGTTTATTTGTGTTGGCTCAAAATAAGATTGTTTATTTATGATGAAATTCTAAATTAATTCATTCATTTTCCACCGCTTATCCTCACGAGGGTCGCAGAAGGTGCTGGAGCCTATCCCAGCAGTCTTCGAGCAGCTGACATAAACATGTTTTTAAGTTTATTTGTGTCGGCTCAAAATAAGATGTGTTATTTATGATGAAATTCGAAATCTACCGCTTTTTCCTCACGAGGGTCGCGGGGGTGCTGGAGCCTATCCCAGCTGTCTTCGGGCAGCTGACATGAACATGTTTTTATATTTATTTGTGTCCGCTCAAAATAAGATGTGTTTATTTATCATGAAATTCTAAATTCATTCATTCATTTTCTACCGCTTATCCTCACAAGGGTCGCGGGGGGTGCTGGAGCCTATCCCAGCTGTCTTCGGGCAGCTGACATAAACATGTTTCTATGTTTATTTTGTGTCAGCTCAAAATCAGATGTGCTTATTTATGATGAAATTCTAAATTCATTCATTTTCTACCGCTTATCCTCACGAGGGTCGCAGAAGGTGCTGGAGCCTATCCCAGCAGTCTTCGAGCAGCTGACATAAACATGTTTTTATGTTTATTTGTGTCTGCTCAAAATAAGATGTGTTTATTTATGATGAAATTCTAAATTCATTCATTCATTTTCTACCGCCTATCCTCACGAGGGTCGCAAGGGTGCTGGAGCCTATCCCAGCAGTCTTCGAGCAGCTGACATAAACATGTTTTTATGTTTATTTTGTGTCGGCTCAAAATAAGATGTGTTATTTATGATGAAATTCGAAATCTACCGCTTTTTCCTCACGAGGGTCGCGGGGGTGCTGGAGCCTATGCCAGCAGTCTTCGAGCAGCTGACATAAACATGTTTTTATGTTTATTTGTGTCTGCTCAAAATAAGATGTGTTTATTTATGATGAAATTCTAAATTCATTTATTCATTTTCTACCGCTTATCCTCACGAGGGTCGCGGGGGTGCTGGAGCCTATCCCAGCTGTCTTCGGGCAGCTGACATAAACATGTTTCTATGTTTATTTTGTGTCAGCTCAAAATCAGATGTGTTTATTTATGATGAAATTCTAAATTCATCCATTTTCCACCGCTTATACTCACGAGGGTCGCAAGGGTGCTGGAGCCTATCCCAGCTGTCTTCGGGCAAGTTGTCTTCATACCTATGGGCAATTTGGAGTCGCTAATTAACCTAGCATGTTTTTGGAATGTGGGATAAAACCCACGCATGCACGGGGAGAACATGCAAACTCCACACAGAGATGGCCAAGGGTGGAATTGAACCCGGGTCTCCTAGCTGCGAGGTCTGCACGCTAACCACTAGATCGCCGTGCAGCCCAGTGTTGCAAGTGAACAATGGTAATTGAAGAGAGAAAGGTAGGATTCTGGATCTGAATCTAATCATTTTTTTTTTGCAAATGTTGATCCAAAATCAGAGGAGAATGCATTAGGAAATCTGAGAAAAGGTGGTGGAGGACAAAACAGACATTTTTATTGCATATTTTGTCATTGGCTGGTGGATTGACTGTGTCGTGTTTTTTCCACTGAAGTGTCCGCCTTCAGAATGAAGTTTACTGAGTTCTGATCCCCTGCAAAAAGAACTTCATGTAAACGCCGCAGTGTTCCGTCAAAGTGCAAAGGATCATGTGATCAAGCAGTACGATTACGCAACACAAGAACAACACACAGAGGAAAAAGTGCAACTGGCTCCGAAATGGCTGCTAATCACGGCTAAATATGTGGGCCAAAGGTGCCGCCCGCCAGGCAGCCTTTTGGACCCGACTACAGAGTCCCCAAGTCCCGTGGGGCCTGTGAGAAAGCTCTGGACACACACACACACACACACATGCACACCAACATGGAGGACATGTGTGCTGGTTTGTTTTGTTGTGAGAAGAAAAAGGTCACAGAAGTGTATCATGTACACACAAACATACCAGCTGCACCCTTTATAATCACCCTTGTGTGTGTGTGTGTGTGTGTGCGTGTGTGCGTGTGTGCGTGCGCCCTCAGGCTGCGAAGGCAATGAGGACGAGCAGATGAGCAGCTTGTACCTGAAATCTCTGGAGGGCTTCATCACCGTGGTAACGTCTGACGGCGACATGATCTTCCTGTCGGAAAACATCAACAAATTCATGGGGCTCACACAGGTGCGCACACACACACACACACACACACACACGTGCGTGTGCATGGCCACATTAGCGTGCTATCGCGGTTGTTTCCGTGTGCAGGTGGAGCTGACGGGTCACAGCATCTTTGACTTCACGCACCCGTGTGACCACGAGGAGATCAGAGAGAACCTCAGCCTCAAATCCAACAGTCAGTGTTTTTCTTTGGACCTCTAATTTGGGTCAATGCGTATGAATGGAAGTTATATCATTTCAATATATAAACACAAAGAAATATTCCAATATAGGAAGAAAAAATTGGATATTTTTCACCATTTTTTCCATATATGGAGAAATCACAATTATGAACACATTTTTTGCGACATAATTCAAGACTCAAACGTTTTCTGTTATGCTGTCAAACTTAATACAAATTGACCGTTTACACTTGTGTGACGTTTGCCCCCCCCACCTCACTCAAACCTCTGGTCAAATAGTCTGGTCAAAGGTCAACCAGCCCCCCCCCCAACATGTTCTGAATTCAACCATTTTCGTCATTTTCGTGCCGTGTTTGTGCAGTTCAAATGAATGTTTTTTTTTGTCTTTTTCAGTTAATACCGCGTTATTACAGAGTTATTACAGTTTATTACATAGATCAGAGATGATGTCATCCCCCTGATTATGTAATCAGTGGAAAATTAAATCTTTGATCCCTCCAAAAGTATGACACAAATAAAAGATATTTAAATGCACAAAACAGCACAAACAAAGGAAGGAAAAAAATGACACTTTAAAACCGCAAAAAAAAAGAACGAAAGCTGCACAAAAGTTTATTTTAACTGCACAAAATAGCACAAACGCAACACATATCAATGACACAAGTGATTCAATTCTTAGCATGGGGGGGGGTGACCTTTTGTTGACCTATGTAATAAAATGGAACAACTCTGTAAAAACTCAAAATCAAAAAAGTTGAAAAAAAAAAGTTCATTTAAATGCACAAAATAGCACAAACGTAGCACAAATCAATTACACACGTGATTCAATTCTTAGCATTGTGGGGGGGGGGGGACTCACCTTTTGTTGACCTATGTAACAAAATGGAACAACTCTGTAAAAACTCAAAATCAAAAAAGTTGAAAAAAAAAAGTTCATTTAAATGCACAAAATAGCACAAACGTAGCACAAATCAATTACACACGTGATTCAATTCTTAGCATTGTGGGGGGGGGGACTCACCTTTTGTTGACCTATGTAATAAAATGGAACAACTCTGTAAAAACTCAAAATCCAAAAAGTTTAAAAAAAAGTTCATATAAATGCACAAAATAGCACAAACGTAACACAAATCAATGACACAAGTGATTCAATTCTTAGCATTGGGGGGAGGGGGCTGGCCGACCTTTTGTTGACCTATGTAATAAAATGGAACAACTCTGTAATAACTCAACATCAAAAAGGTTGAAAAAATGTTCATTTAAATGCACAAAATAGCACAAACGTAGCACAAAACAATGACATAACTGGTTCAATTCTTAGCATTTTTTGGGGGGGGGGGTTGCTGGCCTGCTGATTTTAAGTAATATCTGAAGTTATATCCCGGTTCTTGTTCCTTATTTGTTTTTTTGATTTTTTTTTATTTTATTTTATTTTTCATTTCCAGGGGGCTACGCCCCCCCTGTCCTTTTGCCAGATCCTGCAAAAAAAATGTGGTAACTCACAAAATAATTAAAAAACATTTTTTTTTTAATTAAAAAAATTACAATCATTATCATGAATGAAGAAGAATGAATACAAAAATAATATGTGAGGTAAAATAAATGTGTCAGTGTACTTGCTGTGTTGCAGCTGGCGTTCAGTCAATGTGCTGGTGGGTCAAACGTAAGGCCTCACATGTTACATAACATCCTTTATCTCATGACAGCATCATGGCAGCATGACAGAAGCCTAGCGAGACGTGTGTGTGTGTGTGTGTGTGTGTGTGTGTGTGTGTGTCATGGCACACATACCTTTTGATAAGACTTATCAGTTGCACAAGCAGAGCAATCTGGTTTGCTTTATTGTTGTTGTCTCACACGCGCGCACAAACACTGAGTGTCCTAATTACGTTTTTGCCAAAGAGACGCACTTAAGCGTAAACCCTGACCCTCGTCATGTATGTGCCCGCGTGCATGCATGCGTGCGTGCGTGTGTGCACGTGCATGTGCGTGTCACATCGTGAACCTAAAACCCTAAAAGAAAAGTGAAAGACTGCATGTTGTACGGATGGAAATAAAGGAGCGGCACAGATGGTGTCATGTGATTGCTGTCAGCCAATAGGAAGACAGTCAAGCAATATTTGTTTTGATATTATATATATTAAATATTATATATAATAATTATAATATATATTATATATAATATATAATAATATAATTTATTATTATTATTATAATATATAATAATATAAATGTTAAATATACACACAAAACTAAATTATTATTATTTATTCAAAATTATTTGAATTATTTGTGCAATTTACTGTACCAATAGGAAGACATCCTCTGACACCAGTCAAGCAATATTTTTTTAAATATTATATATATTAAATATTATATAATAATTATAATATATATTATACATAATAATATAATATAATTTATTATTATTATAATATATAATAAATAAATATAAATATTAAATACACAAAACTAAATTATTATTATTTATTCAAAATTATTTAAATTATTTGTGCAATTTACTGTTTCCAATAGGAAGACATTCTCTGACACCAGTCAAGCAATATTTTTTTTAATATTATATAGATTAAATATTATATATATAATAATTCTAATATATATTATATATAATATGTAATAATGTAAGATAAATTATCATTATAATAATATATAATAAATAAATATAAATATTAAATATACACGCAAAACTAAATTACTATTATTTACTCAAAATTATTGAAATTATTTGTTCAATTTACTGTTTCCAATAGGAAGACATCCTCTGACACCAGTCAAGCAATATTTTTTTAATATTATATATATTAAATATTATATATATATATATATAACTATAATATATAATAATATAATATAATGTATTATTATTATAATATATAATAAATATATATAAATATTAAATATACACGCAAAACTAAATTATTATTTATTCAAATTTATTTAAATTATTTGTGCAATTTACTGTTTACGCTGTACATTGTTGTTCATATTTGATGTCATCTATTTATTATTATTATTATTTATTATTTATATATTTATTATTATAGGCAACGACATTTTGTTGGCAATTTCACTGCTGTGTTATTGCGCAATAAGAATAAAGGAAGTCTATCTATATAGCTAAATATCTAAAATTCATTTTCAAATCGTGAACATTTTTTTCAGGCAGCGGCTTCAAAAAAAAGAACAAAGAGCAAAGCACCGAGCGGGATTTCTTCATGCGGATGAAATGCACCGTGACCAATAGGGGGCGCACCGTTAACCTCAAGTCTGCCAGCTGGAAGGTGAGAAAGACACAACACGTATGTAGCACGTGACATCCACTAGAGGGTGCTGAAGTGTTTGCATGTGTCGCCATCTCAGAGGCATGAAGGGTTGCTCGTTTCAGGGGCGTTTAAAATGTCACGGGGGCTCTAGCGTGTTTTTAGGTGTCTTTATTATTATTATTATTATACTTTATTATTATCTTTATTTAGGTGTCTTTTATTAAAGTCCGAGATTGTGTACAAACTAAATCTTGTTTATGCAGGTGCTGCACTGCACGGGCCACCTGAAGATGTACAACAGCGCCCCCTCGCAGCTGCTATGCGAACCACCGCTCACCTGCACGGTGCTGATGTGCGAGCCCATCCCCCACCCTTCCAACATCGAGGCGCCCCTCGACAGCCGGACTTTCCTGAGCAGACACAGCATGGACATGAAGTTCACTTACTGCGACGACAGGTGAGCCTTCGTTCCTCCTCTTCTTCTTCTTGGTTGCACATTTCCAAAGAGGCCACAACGCTGCAGTGACACACATAAACACACACACATTAGTTGGAGTTACACAAGCTTGTGCACGCACACTGATAATCTTTTCAAGCTGCTCGTGTAGGACAAAGGTTTCTTTTTTGGGGGGGGGGGTGTATTGTGTGTTGTGGGTGGATGTGTGTGTTGCGTGTGCACATCTGTGCGTGACTGGTCGACAAACAAGGGCCCATTTTCTTTTCTGCCTTTTTTGGTTTAATGGCTGTTCCGGTGAAGTGAATGAGGTCAGTGAAGGTGCTCGGGCTCGTTAGGGGACACACTGGCACAGTGGACCAACGGGAGGCGGAAAAATCCTCCTTGTTTGGAATTTTGTAGCAGGAGAACGTCCACCGAAGGGCGTCAGATCTCAGTCTCGGTTAGGCTTTTCACATTCTAGGCAACCTCCAAAGTTCCTGACAATGTTCTTGTCTTGTTTTGTTCTTGTGTGTGTTGCAGAGTGACTGAGTTGATGGGTTACACCCCTGATGATCTGCTGGGCCGCTCCGTCTACGACTTCTATCATGCCCTGGACTCTGACAGCGTCACCAAGAGCCACCACAACCGTAAGGGCTCACACACACACACACACACACACACACACACACATTATTGTGTGTACCTCTTCTTCCTCATCATGGACTCCTCAGCACTGCTTGTCACCCCACGTACATAAAAGTACATAGCTAAGGACTGAAGGTCTAAGGAGACACTACAGGCAAAAACCATTAAATTGTACAGTCCGTATTTAAATGGACTTTGTCTTGACCTGTTTGTGTAGGTTACTATGGAAACGATACAATACATACACATTATCATCATTTTTTTCTAGGTATAGAAATCTATTTTTTTTTTAACTAGTCTTTTTATGGGCTGCACGGCGGTCGAGTGGTTAGCGTGCAGACATCACAGCTAGGAGACCACGGTTCAATTCCACCCTCGGCCATCTCTGTGTGGAGTCTGCATGTTCTCCCCGTGCATGCGTGGGTTTTCTCCGGGTACTCCGGTTTCCTCCCACATTCCAAAAACATGCTAGGTTAATTAGCGACTCCAAATTGTCCATAGGTATGAATGTGAGTGTGAATGGTTGTTTGTCTATATGTGCCCTGTGATTGGCTGGCCACCAGTACAGGGTGTACCCCGCCTCTCGCCCGCCCGAAGACCGCTGGGATAGGCTCCAGCACCCCCTGCAACCCTTGTGAGGATAAGCAGAAGAAAATTAATGAATGAATTTTCTCTTTAGTTGTCTACTATATTGGCTAGTAAGAGTGTAAACGTGACTATAGGGGTGTTATTTCATGCATAGAAGGCTCTAATCATGTTAAAACTTGTAGGTGATTGAAGGTGGTAAAGAGGTTTCCGATGTTGTGGCAACATATTCCATATGTAAATTCCAAAAGGAATCCATGGAATGTGTGTGGATGTGGGGACGATACAGGTGTTTCAAACGCCACTTCCACACTAGTAGGGAGGTGAACGTAAGCTCATCTTATGATGTGGGACATACCATGGCGATGAATGAGGACCGTATGTACTAGTATATAGTATATAGTATATAATAAGTATGCGTGGGTTTTCTCCCTGTACTCCGGTTTCCTCCCACGTTCCAAAAAAACATGCTAGGTTAATTAGCCACTCCAAATTGTCCATAAGTATGAATGTGAGTGTGAATGGTTGTTTGTCTATATGTGCCCAGTGATTGGCTGGCGACCAGTCCAGGGTGTACCCCCCTCTCGCCTGACGACAGCTGGGATAGGCTCCAGCACCCCCCACGACCCTCGTGAGGAAAAAGCGGTAGAAAATGAATGAATGAATAAAAGTTGAAAAAGTACGCTTGTTGTGATTCACTACTCTTGCAGTGCGGGATGGGGTACCGCGACTGCGTGTGTTGCAGGGTCTTCCGGCAACACAAAGCTGCCCGGTGGATGCCTGTCTGTAAATCATGCGGCGGAAAAAATACATCGGCGAACCCACGCGCGTATCGGCCGATACCGATTCAAGTAAAGAACGCAAATATCGGCCGGCTGATGTATCAGTCGAGCCTTAGTTACTATGGAAACGATACAATACACACACAGTATCATCATGCAGGTCTTCTCAGGGCGGATAGGCTCCAGCTGAGAGGGGGGCCAGGTTAATGGGTCATGGTCTCAGTTTTTTTTTCCTGCTTTTTTTTCTTTTTTACTAGTCTTTTTATTTTTTGGACCCACGCAAACCCTCAAAGTACTCAAACCCCCAACGTTCTATTAGATTAGCAGCATTTCTAGCCACCCATCCACTGTACCGATGTCAAGTATTAAAGCATCTTAAAGCATGTTTGCCTTGCAGTGTGCACCAAAGGCCAGGCAGTGTGTGGTCAGTATCGCATGCTGGCAAAGAGCGGAGGTTACGTGTGGGTAGAAACCCAGGGCACCGTCATCTACAACAACCGGAACTCTCAGCCTCAGTGCATCGTCTGCGTAAATTACGTCCTCAGGTAAGAGACGCTAAGACACCAAGAAGCCCCCCCCGACCAAGCCATGAAAGACATCTCATTCGTCCCGCAGTGACATCGAGGAGAAGTCCACCATCTTCTCCCTGGAGCAAACCGAGTCTCTGTTCAAGCCTCGTCTCGCCGGCAACTTCTTCACCGACGCAGTATCAGGAGTGTGCGGGGAGGCCGGAGACTTCACCAAACTCAAAGAGGAACCGGAGGACCTCGCCCAGCTGGCGCCCACGCCCGGAGACACCATCATTAGCCTGGACTTCGGTCTGACTTCAACATCCTTTACTGTATTTTGAGTGAAAAGTTGTAAACGGGTTTTACCAGGCGGGGATTAAGACTGGAGCCTAAATCCTGATTCCTTCTGGCAGGTGGTCCTCATTTCAAGGATTCCGCAAAGCAGTTAGCATACAGGTCTCAGTCCACTGCTGCCAGGCACCTGCCAGGACCACCGTGCTGGACCAGTGAGGCCCACAACGTTGTCTCGCCACCGGCCGCAGGGGACACGGTTAACATGGCGGGCACCTTCACCGCCCAGCAGAACCCGTCGCCGTGCAGCGCAACTCCGAGCCTGAGCAGCTGCTCCACGGTGAGGATGGGACCGACATGGGGTTTTCGTGGCCTGTTTTGCTGGTCTGGATACCGGATTGATGTCATCTGTGCTCGTTACCCAAATCCTGATTTTCTTCTTTGGTTCTTTGGTCTCACCAAAGCCCAGCAGCCCGGGTGACTACTACAGCCCGGCTGACAGCGACATGAAGGTGGAGCTCACAGAAAGGCTCTTTGCTCTGGACACAGAGGCCAACAGTCCCGTTAGCACCGAGGTATGTGCGTGTCTCTTCTTCTACTTAGACCTTAGACCTAGACCTACATTATCTGTTCAGTCTTTGTTGATCCTTCAAGAAGTTCTTCGGACCAAATAGATTTTTGCTACACCGACACTCCTTGGTGGAGGTATCAGAGCATCTTGTGTTCTTTCAGAGGGACCTGAGTGACTTTGACCTGGAGACTTTGGCTCCTTACATCCCGATGGACGGTGAAGACTTCCAGCTCAATCCCATCATTCCAGACTCTGAACCTCTGGAAGTGGGCATGTCCATGGGGGGCTCCATGGGTGGCGGCGCCAGTGGCCTCCCTCATTCCCAGCAGACCCCCAAGCAGAGCTTCAGCAACATCGCCAGTCTCTTCCAGCCGCTTTCCTCGCCCCCTCAGCAGCAAAGCCGCTACGGGTCCCAACCCACCGCCACCTCCTCCTGGGCTTCAGGGAAGGAGAGCGGCTCCAGCCAGGCGACGCTGGACCCAAGGGTGTGGTCTTACATTATGGGGCAGATGCAGAACCCGCCGTACCGGGCACCTGCCAGCACCCCTCTGTCTTCAATGGGGGGCATTCAGAACCTGCAATGGCCCCCTGATCCTCTGTTAACGTATCACCAACACACCAACAAAGGTTACCGCTTGGACCGTTTATCTGGAGACCTTCAAGCGTCCTGCCAGCAGAACCTTCAGCACATCCTGCACAAGGAGAGGTGATGGAACGCAAGAACTTTGCAACAATTCCTAAGAATCCAGGAGCGATCGCCGTTCTTAATGTGTGTGTACGCAGGTCCGACGTCATGGAGGACTTTGGACGAGCTTACAAAGACATGAGTCCTCCTCCGCGAATGGACAACGCCATGAAACGCTCCTTCACTCAGATGGCGGTGAGTTCCTCTTGATGCTCGCCATCAAGCACAACGACACAAAGTACGACTGCACTGTGATCGATCGGATGCTTCCGACATTCTGGGAACACTTTGGGGAAAGATGTAGTCCTCACGGTTCACTTCCTGGAGTTGTCCCGATACCTCACCTAGTGCAGTGGTTCGTGGTCATGGTTCTGACGTGTATGTGTGTTCTTCAGGGTGAATGTAAGACGTCAGAAAGCATATGGAAGAAGATGAGGAGCAGCATGCCTGGTATGAGCTCACCTCTTATGGGGCAGGAGGAAGTCCACCATCAGTTCTCAGCTGGATTTTGTCTTTTGGTCTTTTTAGGTTCTGGTCCAGGCGGAATGAGAGGGGACAACAGGACTCCGTGTTTGGGAACTCTGCAACAACACAGGAAGTCTCAGTATCCAGGAAGTATGTCAGGTGAAGATGAAGTCTTTTTGTGTGTGGACCTCCTGGGGTGTATCAGTTTTTGTCAATAGTCTGTTCCACCTTCCCGACAAAAACCAGAGCATACAAAAACCTGACACCCAAAAGACATTATAGAGAGAATAATTATAGTTTTACATGCAGATTCTCTTGCTGGAATCTGTCTATAGTGTCCCGGCTACCCATTGAGTCACCAATGCGTAGATGCAGATTTACGTGAACTTATAGTTTTACGTGCAGATTCTCTTGCTGGAATCTGTCTATAGTGTCCCGGCTATCCATTGAGTCACCAATACGTAGATGCAGATTTACGTGAACTTATAGTTTTACGTGCAGATTCCCAGGCTGGAATCTGTCTATAGTGTCCTGGCTATCCATTGAGTCACCACTACGTGGATGCAGACTTACACGAACGGGTAGTTTTACGTGCAGATTCCATGACTGGAATCTGTCTATAGTGTCCCGTCTATCCATTGAGTCACCAATACATAGATGCAGATTTACGTGAACTCAGTTTTACGTGCGGATTCACTGGCTGGAATCTGTCTATAGTGTCCCGGCTATCCATTGAGTCACCAATATGTGGATGCAGATTTACGGGAAATTATAGTTTTAAGTGCAGATTCCCTGGCTGGAATCTGTCTGTAGTGTCCCGGCTATCCATTGAGTCACCAATACATAGATGCAGATTTACGTGAACATATAGTTTTACGTGCAGATTCTCTTGCTGGAATCTGTCTATAGTGTCCCAGCTATCCATTGAGTCACCAATACATAGATGCAGATTTACGTGAACTTATAGTTTTCCGTGCAGATTCCATGGCTGGAATCTGTCTATAGTGTTCCGACTATCCATTGAGTCACCACTACGTGGATGCAGATTTACGTGAACTTATAGTTTTACGTGCAGATTCTCTTGCTGGAATCTGTTTATAGTGTCCCGGCTATCCATTGAGTCACCAATACGTAGATGCAGATTTACGTGAACTCATAGTTTTACGTGCGGATTCACTGGCTGGAATCTGTCTATAGTGTCCCGGCTATCCATTGAGTCACCACTACGTGGATGCAGATTTACGTGAACTTATAGTTTTACGTGCAGATTATCTTGCTGGAACCTGGACCTGACTAATCCAACAAACATCTGCTTCTTCTTTCCAGGTCTTGCCAGTCGCTTACTGGGTCCGTCATTCGAGTCCTCCGGTCTGCCTGAGTTGACCCGCTACGACTGCGAGGTTAACGTGCCGCTGCAGGGCAACCTGCACCTCCTCCAGGGCTGTGACCTGCTGCGAGCCCTGGACCAGGCCACCTAGAAGATCCGCATCCGAATGCCACGATGGACCCAGATTTTGTATTGCAGCCACACAGATCTTCAACACCACAGTCCAAGACTCCATGTCGGACTCAAATAGCACTCACTAGCCTTCTTTAGCTGCGATGACGTTGTCCACCTCCACAAGGTGCTGCTTCCTCTTTGTCCCTCGGCTGTGTCATGTGACACACCACACACTTCTATGTGGAGTCTGTTTGCACGCTTTACATCAGCTGACTCCTTTAGCTAAGAGGCTAACGCTAACGCTTTTGGGTCTGAAGAACCGGCACCGTATTTGGACTATTTTCAAATCAAAGTGTTTCCGATTCCCAAAGATAGTTTTGATATTTGACTGCGTGCCATCGGTTTTGATTTGTCGGGTCCTCGCCTCAGAATACCGATGAAGTCCGTCTTCAAGTCAAATCGAGACGCGGGAAAAAAAAAAAAGCTTTCCTCGATAACTAACAATGACTAGAGCGGAACTTCCCCTTGTTAGCATCAAGTGCTGGGAAATAGCTTTTCGTTGTTAGCTAACGCGTTGTCGTTTAACCCACACTCGTGAACGCATCGTGCAGTACTAACACAGTACGCGCACGTACTCAAACGCAGCGCCTGCATGTACTGCGTTAGACTGCGAGCACGCTGTAAGAAGACTCCATTGTCTTCTACTAGCATCACTAGCAAGCTGCTTTTCTTCTTCTCCTTGTTGTTCTCGTCAAGGTGAAGCTTCATCGGTGCCACGGTTCACTTTATGGCACACACACACACACACGCACACACACACACGTGTGTGTACATGCACACACTCACTGCAATAGTAGTGTTTGCTGCTTCATGCAAAAGGGCCACATTCATAATAATAATCTTATTTCCTCAATGAAGTCCTAGAATTATAAGAATAAAGTTGTACATGCGCATTAAGAAGAAAAAATAGTTTCATAGTTTCATTAAAAGACTATGTAATATTACAAAAATAAATATTTTCAAATGCAAACTATTTTACTGACTTTATTTTTGTAATATTATTTGACTTTATTCTTGTTAATATCTGACTAAATATCAACATTAATTGTGTTAAAATGATGAATAAAGTGAAATTTACAAGCATATTCTAATAATTCTATGGCTATATTATTATTATTATTTCTTTATTCTTGTACAATTACAATTTAAAAGTTATGGAAATAATGATTGTGGTCCCAGTGTTCCTTCATCGCGTTACTAACGCTTACATATTTTGGCTGAAGCCGTAATAAATAATCCGTAAATTTTCCGTTTGTTTTACCGTCACGTAAACGGTGATTATAGTGTAGAATTTGTGGCAATCACTGACACTTTTGGAGACGTTTGAACCCCTCTTGTTGATGTTTGTGCTTTAAAAAAAAAAAAAAACGTTGCCAGATACGATGTAGCATTTTGCGTAGTGGTTAAAAAGGAGGTAGCTGTTCACGTAAACACTGTATACTCTTTGTAAGCGCTTTTGCTTTCACATCATGCTGATATTTATTTTCCGGGAAGGGAAGCGATGGTCTGACTTTTAAGAAGCCTCGATTTTGGAATGTGTCGTATTCAATTATTATTATTACTGTTATCAATGTAGCACTGTAGGCTAGTAATGTTGGCTGAGACACACAAGCACCAGACTTGATTGCCACAATAAAGATTTGATTGCAGTTTTCAATATATAGAATAATTCCTAACAAGCTAATGTTGCTACTTTAAAATTCAACTTCAAACCCTCAACATCACTTCCTGTTCAACACTATATTGGCTAATAGGAGTGTCATTGTGACTATAGGGGTGTTATTTCATGTCTAAAGAGCTCTAACCAGACTTGATTGCCACAATAAAGATTTGATTGCAGTTTTCAATATATAGAATAATTCCTAACAAGCTACTGTTGCTACTCAAAATTCAACTTCAAACTCTCAACATCACTTCCTGTTCAACACTATATTGGTTAATAGGAGTGTCAATGTGACTCTAGGGGTGTTATTTCATGTCTAAAGAGCTCTAGTCATGTTAAAAGACATATTTAGAAGGTGGTAAAATATTCCATTCCTAAATAAGGAATCCTACTTTGTGGAATTGGACTTTTCAGGGTGTGAAATCAACAAAGTGCCATAAAGGAGGGATTATTGTGCTGTAAAAAGTGATGGGATTCAGCCAGGATGAAGAACGGACTTGATGATGTGTCCGCTAGAAAGCGTTGAAGCGATGAAGCGTGTACGCATACGTTGGGAGGAACGCAGGTAGCAGTAAACGTGACACAAGTATTGTAGCCTAAAAAGGAAATCGACTTCAGCACGACCTCGCTTTTTCATGATTCATTCATCCCAAATCGTACAACAAACCATAAGATTCTTATGTATTCTTATGTTTTATATCCCAAATATCATCAGAAAACATCAAAAAGCAACAACAATCGGAACAACAAACAAGTTTTACATGGCAGGAATCTGTCTATAGTGTCTCAGCTCTAAAACAAACGTCAAATGCTTGCTTTGGACACTCCCTTCCGCAGATTACTTGGTTGGCAGACTAGCTTGTTAGCAGACTAGCTTGTTAATAGGCTGGCTTGTTAGCAGACTAGCATATTAGCAGACTAGCTTGTTAATAGACTGGCTTGTTAGCAGACTAGCTTGTTAATAGACTGGCTTGTTAGCAGACTAGCTTGATGATAGACTGGCTTGTTAGTGGATTAGTTGGGTGGCGGACTAGCCTGTCAGATGAGCTTGGTAGCAGACTAGCTTATTTATAGCTTGTTAGCAGACAAGTTTGTTAGCACACTAGCTTGTTAATAGACTAGATAATAGAGTAGTTTGGTAGCGGGCTAGATTGTGATCAGACTACCTTGTTAGCTGGCTACCTTGTTAGCAAATTAGTTTGTTAATAGACTAGATTGTTAGCAGACTAGCTTGTTAGCAGATTACTTTGTCAATAGACTAGTTTGTTAGTGGATTAGTTGGGTGGCGGACTACATTGTTACATGCGCTTGGTAGCAGACTAGCATGTTAGCTGACTAGCTTATTAATAGCTTGTTAGCATACTTGTTTGTTAGCACACTAGCTTGTTCATAGACTAGATAGTAGATTAGTTTGGTAGACTAGATTGTCAGCAGACTAGCTTGTTAGCAAACTAGTTTGTTAATAGACTAAATTGTTAGCAAACTAGTTTGTTAATAGACTAAATTGTTAGCAAACTAGTTTGTTAATAGACTAGACTGTTAGCAGACTAGCTTGTTCGCAAACTAGTTTGTTAGCAGACTAGCTTGTTAGCAGACTGGCTTGTTAGCAGACTAGCTTGTTAGTAGATTACTTTGTTAGCAGATTAGTTCATTAGCACACTAGCTTGTTAATAGACGAGTTTGTTAGTAGACTAGTTTGGTAGCGGACTAGCTTGTTAGCAGACTAGCTTATTAATAGACTACCTTGTTAAGAGACTAGCTTATTAATTAATTAATAGACTTGTTAGTTAGTTAACTAGACATGTTAGCAGACCAGCTTGTCAGCAGACTCGTTTGTTAGTAGATTTGGTTTGGTAGCGGACTAGCTTGTTAGCAGACTAGCTTATTAACAGACTCACTTGTTAGCAAACTACGCTGTTGGCAGACTCGTTTGTTAGTAGACTAGCTTGTTAGCAAATTAGATTATGGCGACTCGATTGTTAGCAGACTAGTTTGTTAATAGACGAGCTTGCTAGCAGACTAGCTTGTTGGCAGACCAGCTTGTTAGCAGACTAGCTTGTTGGCAGACCAGCTTGTTAGCAGACTAGCTTGTTGGCAGACCAGCCTGTTAGCAGACTAGCTTGTTGGCAGACCAGCTTGTTAGCAGACTAGCTTGTTGGCAGACCAGCCTGTTAGCAGACTAGCTTGTTGGCAGACCAGCTTGTTAGCAGACTAGCTTGTTGGCAGACCAGCCTGTTAGCAGACTAGCTTGTCAGTAGATTAGTTTGTTATTTGCCATAAGTTTGGCCATATGAAAACCGAGATAGCGCTGTATTTTCGACGTAACGTGTCGTTTTTGCAGCTCACGTGGACGTGCCAGTTAGCAATGCTAATGTTGTCAAGGTCATTTAGCAGAAGAAAAGCGTTGAATTATGGACAACTTTTGCTTAAACTGATATAAGAATGGATTTCTTTCCCGCTTCCGAAGATGATATCAGCATTTTGTCTCATATCCAAACAGGGTTTGTAGTTTTTCACTCTGAGCGTATTATTTGCACATATTTAGACGCCTTTGCTGATTGTGCTTTTGTACATGCTATAAATTGCTATTATATATGTATATGTATATATATATATACATATATATATATTAGCTTTGTTACTACAATGTAAGAAGTTTGTTTCTCTGCACTGATATCTTCTTATTAAAGCAAATTGATCTTAGCCTCCTTCACTGCCTTGTCGTCTTTGTCGGCACCAATATGTCATTTGATGTTCCATCATACATATATGTTACATATGGACAGCTTATCATTCATTTGCAGGACATCCGAGGACGCGTCTCCATCACATCGGTCCTTTGGGAGCCCCGATTAGAAGATTTGTCCAACACATTAACCCGCTGTGTTTATGTTGTGTTCCGATCCAAAGATACTGCAACTGGGACATTACGCACATCGCGGAGGAAGGAAGATGCTTTCTCACGAGAAAGCAGATGTTTGCCATGCGTGTCGTTCCACACAGGAAGTGCTCTCAAGGTCAGAAAGAAGGTGAAATGGTCAGAATGCTGAAAGAGAATGAAAAGATTGTAGAAATATTTGGTGTTTTGTGTAGGAATAACGGTCCAATCACAAGGCAGGCCAAGGGTGTCCATGCGTTATGTAAGAGAAGATAAATGTGTGGCCTCACTTCCTGTCCAAGGATCCTCATCAGGAAAGTTTACCATGTGAAGAGGAAGTCGTTTCCCGTCCATATTTAGGACTTTCTGTGTCCACGGTAAGAACTTGCGTAAGAGTCTTTGTCTTTGTGCTTCCAGACCCAACAGTCGCTCCCAACTCAATTCCTTAGGCCATATACGGCCTTTCTTGTCACATCCTGCACAAAGCAGACCATGGCTTTGTCAACACTTGACTCGTGGACATCTTCGTGACTTATGGACTCGTCGTTGGGGCTCAGAGTCTCAAATACGATTGAAGGACACGCAAAGACCGCATCAGGTATTTTGTACTCATGTATTTTAATGATGGAGCAGGTCTAAAGCCATGATCCTCATATACTTTAATGATGGAGCAGGTCTAAAGCCATGATCCTCATATACTTTAATGATGGAGCAGTTCTACAGCCATGATCCTCCTGTACTTTAATGATGGAGCAGGTCTACAGCCATGATCCTCATGTACTTTAATGATGGAGCAGGTCTACAGCCATGATCCTCATGTACTTTAATGATGGAGCAGGTCTACAACCATGATTCTCGTGTATTTTAATGATGAAGCAGGTCTACAGCCGTGATCCTCATGTACTTAAATGGTGGAGCAGGTCTACAGCCATGATTCTCGTGTATTTTAATGATGAAGCAGGTCTACAGCCGTGATCCTCATGTACTTAAATGATGGAGCAGGTCTACAGCCATGATCCTCATGTATTTTAATGATGGAGCAGGTCTACAGCCATGATCCTCATGTATTTTAATGATGGAGCAGGTCTACAGCCATGATCCTCATGTATTTTAATGATGGAGCAGGTCTACAGCCATGATTCTCGTGTATTTTAATGATGAAGCAGGTCTAAAGCCGTGATCCTCGTGTACTTTAATGATGGAGCAGGTCTACAGCCGTGATCCTCGTGTACATTAATTTCGGAGCGGGTCTACAACCAAGATCCTTGTGTAGTTTAATGATGGAGCAGGTCTACAGCCATGATCTTCAAGCTAACAAGCTTGTAGCCATCTTACATAAGGTCATTCAATCCTCCAATCCACTCGACTGAATTTAAAGTACTCTATTGTACTGTGTTTGTGTATACGTATGTTGTGATGATAGACAGGTTAGTTTTAGCCAACTGGTGACTTTGTTGTTACAATAATATTATTCATGAAATATTAATTAGCAACAACACGTTTGCTACATGAAAAGAGATATATTGATGTCATCTTTATAGTTATTAGTACATTCATGGAACATGGAGATAAACGTTTTAGTGGTTCATTGCAGTAAAAACATACTCATTATTACATTCTCATTTGACTTTGTCGCCATCTAAAGGACAAAAAGTGTCACTGCTGCTGCAGCCTCACTGCAACGGAACTATACACAAAAGGCAGTTTTTATTCATTCATTCATTTTCTATTGCTTATCCTCACGGGAGTCACGAGGGGGGGGTGCTGGAGCCTATCCCAGCTGTCTTCGGGTGAGAGGCGGGGTACACCCTGGACTGGTGGCCAGCCAATCACAGGGCACATATAGACAAACAACCATTCACACTCACATTCATACCTATGGACAATTTGGAGTCGCTAATTAACCTAGCATGTTTTTGGAATGTGGGAGGAAACCAGAGCACCCGGAGAAAACCCACGCATGCACGGGAAGAACCTGCAAACTCCATATAGAGGGTGGAATTGAACTCGGGTTTCCTAGCTGTGAGGCCTGCGTGCTAACCACTTGCAAATGTCCAACATGGAAGAAGAAGCGGTCAGGAATGGTCTTGAAGAATTCACCCAGCATGAAGCAGCTGAGGTACCAGCTGCTGTATTGTATTTTTTTCCCAGCCACGGAGTCCCACTGGGAGGCGCTAGCGGCGCACCCGTAGAGGTACTTTCTATTCGGATCTTTTTGCTCCCAGTTCACTGGCTCCTCATCCCGGAAGCGACAACCGGTCCTCCCAGTACCCATCCCTCTTTTTTAAATTTGGACCTTTTAGGACATCGAGGATCCGTCATAGGGGGGGTACTGTCATGCTCTGTGAACTAGGCAGCATATCAGGTTTAGGTTCATGTCTTGTGACTTCAGCACTTCAGCAATAATTCCATTTTCCATTAGTTTCCATTTTTCTCCGCTTATCTGGGTCCGGGTTGCGGGGGCAGCAGTCTTAGTAGGGAAGCCCAGACTTCCTGGACCCCGGCCACCTCCTCCAGCTCCACCGGGAGGACACCAAGGCGTTCCCAGGCCAGCTGTGAGACATAATCCTTACAGTGTGTCCTAGGTCTTCCCCGGGGCCTTTTCCCGGCTGGGCATGCCCGGAACACATCACCAGGGAGGCATGCCCTGGGGCCTTTTCCCGGCTGGGCATGCCCGGAACACATCACCAGGGAGGCGTCCGAGAAGAACCAGATTTCGCCAATGCACCCGCCCTTGACCGCTACCCAACACACAATGCACCGGATCCTTATGCTTGCCCCCGTAGGTGGTGGGTCTACAAGGGGGAGATCCCGTGTGGCTTCTTCGGGCTGGGCCTGCGAGACCCTCCCCTGGGCCTGGCTCCAGGGTGACGCCCCGGTATCCCACATCCGGGCGAGGTACGGTTCCTCCTCTTGTTTTTATTCATATGGATCTTCTGACTCACTCTTGGTCTGTCCTGTTAACCTCGGACCTGTTTGCCTTGGGAGACCCTACCTGGGGCATATAGCCCCAGACAACATGGACCCTCGGATCACTCGGGGAACTCAAACCTTGCAGTCTGTGTGTTTTGTTGCCGTCATGGTGGAATTACTGAAAGTAAAAGCTAGTACTGTATGCTTTTTACTGCAATGCGGTGACACCCCATTAAGTCCCATAAAACCACTTGGTTCTTTCATGACTGACAGTACATTTAGAAATATTCAATATGGATGCCAAGTTATTTCATGGTTTGCTGCAAAGCAGTAAATATTTTTGAGGCAGCACAGTTGCTTTGCCAATGTTTGGCTTTTGCGGTGCATCGAGAAAGTCAAACATTACACGGATTTAAAAACAAACACATAACAAGAGAGACACGTGGATGCTAATAAACAATGTACTACTACTACTACTACTATTGCTAACTTGTGTCCTAGTGCTACTGCTAAACTTCTTTAAGTATTGCATGTACGCTGTACAAAATGATGACATGCATTCTTAACATTGTCGATTAATTAGTCAGCCATTGAACGCTGTTTGGTAATGGCTAACGAGATGAAATATACATGTCAAATTTTATAAGTAAGCATTCACACAATGCGGCGTCCAAAGGTGCAGCAGCAGTTAATGATGGATGGAAGCATGCTAGGCTAGAAAAGGTGAGAGTTGTCAACAGGAAGCTAGGAGGAACCAGCCGCCATGGCGTTTGACAACATCTTAGACGATGTCGGCAGCTTCGGTCTTTACCAAATGGTCCTCGCCATGCTGCTCGTGAGCCCGCGAATCGTGATGCCGTGTCACTTCCTGTTAAATAACTTCATCGCCGCTGTGCCCCCCCACCGCTGTAACGTCAACCCACTGGACCACGGAGGACTCTTAGGGAACCTTAGCGAGGCCCAGCGGGTGGCGGTCAGTATTCCGCTAAAAGATAACGGAGAGACGCAGGCCTGCAGGATGTTTGTTCAGCCTCAATTCCAAATGTTGGAAAATCGCTCTGACGGCACCGGACTTCCCAGCACCCACTGCCGGCATGGATGGATCTACCTGAATGACACCTTCTCCTCCACGCTGGCCACTGAGGTACATCATGGACTCACGTTTATCTCCGACATACGTACAGTATGTACATTCCGACCGCAGCTTTTGTCAAATATATTTCCCGGTTATCCGTGCTATTTTCAGAAGCCTTTATGTGCATTCTTCGCTACCTTTTTTTTATCTGTTTGGATATCTTTAGAAAGGCACAGAAACAAGAAAGACATGTGTTCATGTCTCACATAAGGACTGTGGATGACCAACAACATGCATTTTACCTTTCAATGATCAATTTGTCCCAAATAAACAAGACGAACATCATTCAGGAGGTAGCGGGTGTCCAGAAACCAGACAGTTGGTGGTTTGATGCCTGTTTGGTACATGCCAGTGTCCTCGGGCATGGCACGTGAACCACCTTGCGTCCAATGCTGCACACATTACAGAAGAAATGCTGTGCTTGTTTTTTTGTGTGTGTTTTGTGTAGGGCTGTCAAAGTTAACAACCCTAATTTAATTAATTTTTGATGCGCGATTAACTCGCACTCTTCCTGTTTGACCCTCGGTTGCCGCCGTAGTTTGGTTGAAGCACGGTAACTACTAACTGTAGCCACAAGCTGGAAACAAATATTAATTAGAAATGGAGAAAGAAATTAATATTTAGATTGGTAAAGTTAGCTTCAAAGCCCTGGCAGATGGCTCTTGTAGCAAAACAGAAGTTATTTGTATCTACTTTCGCTGTGTTTGACTCATCATTTATTGACTTACGTGGCCTTACATGGCCTGCCAGACTGGAGCAGTGCAGGTATTGTTTTTATTGTCATATACAATGCTACCTCGGCATAAGAATGACTCAACTAACCAATTGTTTTCACATTTTTATATCTATTAATTGATTTTTACATTGAACTGCTAGCTAAATTGGACTTCCAGCTGCTATTGACGGGCTGTTAAATGTGAAGACTATGGCTAAAGTCCGGTTTTTGCTAGCGTTAGCCATTTAGCATCGAACTACCACAATGATGTACATTAACACTCAAAAGTCATCATATCTTACCTTTACGCATTCCCACGTAGTATCAGCATTCGGGAGCAAGTATGAGGTGAAAGAAAAAGGAGTAAAATACATCAAAATACATCGAAATACATCCATACAGCTCTCTTAGCATCGGAGAACGGTGCGTCGGTGCGTTCAATGGCCGTCGAAAAAGTTGGACAAATAGTAAATCGCATTAAAGATTCAAAAACTGTGGAAATAGTATTGTATAAGTATTGTAATAAAATAACATTTACTGTAATAAAATGGTTAATTTCTATGTATTTCAATGTGTTTTAAAAGAGAAATGAAATGACATTGAGTTTCAATTTCAATTTGGATGAAATGTTTCATGACTATTGTTCGATGTCTGAGGTATTTTCAATTGTACATTTCATGAAGGAAAGATGCATTGAGGCAAATCTTTAATAATAATAATAATAACACTAAATAGGCTTTTTACTCACAAACATTTTGAATTTAAAACCAATCTCATAAATACAGAAATGACACAAATAAACAAAAACATGTTTGCATGAGAGGTCTCACTCACATTTTGTATTTTCTGAATATTTGTGGGCGAGTTTAAGAGCTAATATGTTAATAATAAAGAACAATAGTCATAAAAAATGTGTTTGCTGACTGTATTTTTTTTAATAATGGCCCAAAGTACCCAAATTGATATTCCTTTACATAACATTTATTTATTATTGTAGTTGCACATCAAATAGTTTATCACAAAGAGATTTCCCCTACTTATTATAGATAAAAAAAACTTATTTCCATCTGCGATTAATTGTGAGTTAACTATGGCCAAAAAAATGCAATTAATCGCAATCAAATATTTTAATGGATTGCCAGCCCTCGGTTTGTGTCTTTCAGTGGGATCTTGTATGTGACTGGAAACACCTTCCCAACACCACCAGCACCATCTTCTTCATGGGCGTCATGATCGGCGCCATCGTGTTCGGAGTGCTGTGTGATAAGTAAACGACATCCGTCAAACCGACAACGCACTCGTCTTACTTTCTTGATTGACGACTCCTGTGTGCAGTTACGGGAGGAGACGTTGTCTCTTGGCCTCGTACATCATCGCCATGGTGTTCGGCTTCTCCAGCGCCTTCGCAAACTCCTACACCACGTTTGCCGTGCTGAGGTTTGCCACCGGATTTGGACTGACGGGCATCGGCATCACCTCCTTCACACTCAGTGAGTCAGCGCCAGCATGCTGTGTATGCAGGTGTCATGGCCGCCCGGGTTAACCCGTAAGAACCAGAACCATTTATTCATTTTCTACCGTTTATCCTCACAAGAGTCGCGGGGGGTGCTGGAGCCTATCCCAGCTGTCTTTGGGCGAGAGGCGAGGTACACCCTGGACTGGTCGCCAGCCAATCACAGGGCACATGTAGACAGAACCAGAACCATTTTGAGTTAAATGATGGTAGATGGAACACATAGAATCTTTACCCTTAATGATGCTCACCTAATGCTAAGACCAAAAATTTAATTTAATTTAATTTAATTTAATTTAATTTAATTTAATTTAATTTAATTTAATTTAATTTAATTTAATTTAATTTAATTTAATTTAATTTAATTTAATTTGAAAGCAGGAAGTGAACAAATGTAACAGTTACTGATTGTAAAAGTACCAGATGGAGGGGTAGGATTTAGGGCGCCACGGCGTTCGAGTGGTTAGCGCGCAGACCTCACAGCTAGGAGACCAGGGTTCAATTCCATGTTTGCATGTTCTCACGTTCTCCCACATTCCAAAAAACATGCTAGGTTAATTGGCGACTCCAAATTGTCCATAGGTATGAATGTGAGTGTGAATGGTTGTTTGTCTATATGTGCCCTGTGATTGGCTGGCGACCAGTCTCTCGCCTGAAGACAGCTGGGATAGGCTCCAGCACCCCCCGCGACCCTCGTGAGGAAAAGCGGTAGAAAATGAATAAATGCTTCTTCCTACATGTGAAACTGTGAACTGATTATGTTTTATTTACAACATATTGCGCAACTGCAGGGTCTTGAGACACATGCTAACTCGCAAACTAGAGAGCTAGCAACCTAAACGGTAGGCTTCAAGTTATTTCCTTTAAACTTAAATAGCCAAAAACTTACCACTTCCACACGGATAGGGAGGATAACTATTAACAGTTATTTAACCTTTAACATGAACATTAATCAAATGTAATAATTTTTTCTGGGTACATGATACCATACAGAATCCATATCAAACTTGCGCGGGGCCGCACTAACATTAAACTTTCATATCAAGGCGGGGGTCTCAAACTAGTGTCCTGCGGGCCACATTTGGCCCGCGGGCCGCGTGTTTGAGACCCCTGGTGTAGATGACACATATACAGTAGCTACAAGATATGGACGTGTGGATGTGTGACATCCTCACAGATATCGAGTGGGTGAACGCGGCTCACAGGTCGTCTGTCTGCGTGATGGGGAGTCTGGCCTGGTCTGCAGGCAACATGCTGCTGGCCGCCTACGCCTACCTGGTCAACGACTGGAGGCCCCTCATCATGACGGTTACGGCCCCACTGGGCTTGGCTATCCTCACCTGGTGGTCAGTCGTTAGCTTGTCTCTCCTTGATGATGATGTCATCCTCTGTTGTCAACTTGGTTGGTGTGTGTCTTCTGTCATTGACGTGTAGGTGGGTGCCTGAATCGGCGAGATGGCTTCTAGCTCACGGTAAAGCGGAGGAAGCGCAGTTTTACCTGAATAAATGTGCTGAGATGAACAAGAAAGCCAAGATATCCAAATTCAAACTGGAGGTAAATGTGGCTAATTTTGCTAATTTTGTGCCACATTGTGGCATCAGACCTGTTTTAAAGTTGACAAGATGTCTTCTTATTTTCTCTCTCTTTCTCCGCACAGGCAGAATTTCGGGTGGAAACTTTGGAAAAGAAGAAAAGTTACACCTACCTACACCTTTTTAAGACACCAAAGCTACGACGGCTAACGCTAGTGATGGGGGTTGTTTGGTGGGTAACCTACATGACGCTACATCCATACCTGTGTCAACCGGGGGCTGTTTCGATGCTGCCTGTCCCCGTGGGGCCGGTGGCTCCCCGGTGGTGGGGGCCTGTCCTGGCTGATTGTTATTGTTGCCGCCATTGTTGTTGTTGTTGCCGGTGGTGTTGTCTCTGTATTGTCCACCGACTCTATCTTCTTTTTTCTTCTTCTCTATCCCCTCCTGCTCCGGACCGGCCGCTCCAAATTAGCAAAACGATGGAAAACGGTGGAAACTTTGGAAAAGAAGAAAAGTTACACCTACCTACACCTTTTTAAGACACCAAAGCTAAGACGGCTAACGCTAGTGATGGGGGTTGTTTGGTGGGTAACCTACATGACGCTACATCCATACCTGTGTCAACTGGGGGCTGTTTCGATGCTGCCTGTCCCTGTGGGGCCGGTGGCTCCCCGGTGGTGGGGGCCTGTCCTGGCTGATTGTTATTGTTGCCGCCATTGCTGTTGTTGTTGCCGGTGGTGTTGTCTCTGTATTGTCCACCGACTCTATCTTCTTTTGTCTTCTTCTCTATCCCCTCCTGCTCCGGACCGGCCGCTCCAAATTAGCAAAACGATGGAAAACGGTGGAAACTTTGGAAAAGAAGAAAAGTTACACCTACCTACACCTTTTTAAGACACCAAAGCTAAGACGGCTAACGCTAGTGATGGGGGTTGTTTGGTGGGTAACCAACACGACGCTACGTCCATACCTGTGTCAACTGGGGGCTGTTTCGATGCTGCCTGTCCCCGTGGGGCCGGTGGCTCCCCGGTGGTGGGGGCCTGTCCTGGCTGATTGTTATTGTTGCCGCCATTGTTGTTGTTGTTGCCGGTGGTGTTGTCTCTCTATTGTCCACCGACTCTATCTTCTTTTTTCTTCTTCTCTATCCCCTCCTGCTCCGGACCGGCCGCTCCAAATTAGCAAAACAATTACAATCAAATTGAATCAGAGTTTACGGTGGAAACTTTGGAAAAGAAGAAAAGTTACACCTACTTGCACCTTTTTAAGACACCAAAGCTAAGACGGCTAACGCTAGTTGTTTGGTGGGTAACCTACACGACGCTACGTCCATACCTGTGTCAACCGGGGGCTGTGGGGCCCCCGTGGGGCCGGTGGCTCTCTGGTGGTGGGGGCCTGTCCCGGCTGATTTGCTGATGTAGTCTTGCTGTTTGTTTCTGTTGTCTTGTTATTGTTGCCGCCATTGTTGTTGTTGTTGCCGGTGGTGTTGTCTCTGTATTGTCCACCGACTCTATCTTCTTTTCTCTTCTTCTCTATCCCCTCCTGCTCCGGACCGGCCGCTCCAAATTAGCAAAACAATTACAATCAAATTGAATCAGAGTTTACGGTGGAAACTTTGGAAACACCTACCTGCACCTTTTTAAGACACCAAAGCTAAGACGGCTAACGCTAGCAATGGGGGTTGTTTGGTGGGTAACCTACACAACGCTACGTCCATACCTGTGTCAACCTAGCGTATTTTACCCTTCTAACACGCTTGCATCCCAACAAAATCATCCATGTTGGGATGCATGCTAATGCTAAGCTATGCTAATGCTACGCGTTTGTATTTGTGTGCAGGTACGGTGTGGCGGTGACTTACTACGGAATCAGCTTAAATATCGTGGGCTTCGGCCTGAGCATGTATCTCACTCACTTCATCTACGCCGCCATCGAAGTCCCCGCTAAGCTTCTAATCTACGTTTTGATCAACAAGATCGGACGCAGGAAGTGCCTGGCTGGCACGCTCATACTGACAGGAACCTGCATCGTTATCAACATCTTTGTTCCAAAAGGTGACTTTTGCTCTCTGTTCTCCTTCAAGATCCATCAGTGAACTTTTCCATGTTTCATAGACCAATCGTGATGAAGTCATGATGAACTTTCTGTCCATCGTAGGTTTGTGGCATCTGCGTTCTGCTGTGGCCATTCTGGGGAAAGGCTTGTCTGAAGCTTCCTTCACCACCGTCTACCTCTACACCACAGAACTTTACCCCACCGTGATCAGGTACTTTACCCCAACCTGGTACTTTACCCCACCCTGGCCAGGTACTTTACCCCACCTTGGTCAGGTACTTTACCTCACCCTGGTCTGGTACTTTACCCCACCCTAGTACTTTACCCTACCGTGATCAGGTACTTTACCCCATCCTAGTACTTTACCCAGCCCTGGTACTTTACCCCACCCTGGCCAGGTACTTTACCCCACCCTGGTCTGCTACTTTACCCCACCCTGGTCAGGTACTTTACTCCACCCTAGTACTTTACCCTACCGTGATCAGGTACTTTACCCCATCCTAGTACTTTACCCAGCCCTGGTACTTTACCCCACCCTGGCCAGGTACTTTACCCCACCCTGGTACTTTACCTCACCCTGGTACTTTACCCCACCCTAGTACTTTACCCCACCCTGGTCAGGTACTTTACCCCACCCTGGTCAGGTACTTTACCCCACCCTAGTACTTTACCCCACCCTAGTACTTTACCCCACTCTGCTACTTTACCCCACCCTGGTCAGGTACTTTACCCCACCCTAGTACTTTACCCCACCCTGCTACTTTGCCCCACCCTGGTCAGGTACTTTACCTCACTCTGGTCAGGTACTTTACCCCACCATGGTCAGGTACTTTACCCCACCCTGGTCAGGTACTTTACCCCACCCTGGTACTTTACCCCACCCTAGTACTTTACTCCACCCTGGTATTTTACCCCACCCTAGTACTTTACCCCACCCTGCTACTTTACCCCACCCTGGTCAGGTACTTTACCCCACCCTAGTACTTTACCCCACCCTGCTACTTTACCCCACCCTGGTCAGGTACTTTAGCCCACCCTAGTACTTTACCCCTACCGTGATCAGGTACTTTACCCCACCCAGGTCAGGTATTTTACCCCACTCGAGTACTTTACCCCACCTTGGTCAAGTACTTTACCCCACCCAAGTACTTTACCCTACCGTGATCAGGTACTTTACCCCACCCTGGTACTTTACCCCACCCTGGCCAGGTACTTTACCTCACCCTAGTACTTTACCCCACCTTGGTCAGGTACTTTACCCCACCCTAGTACTTTACCCAGCCCTTTACCCCACCCTGGTACTTTACCCTACCGTGATCAGGTACTTAACCCCCCCTAGTACTTTACCCCACCCTGGTCAGGTACTTTACCTCACACTAGTACTTTACCCTACCCTGGTCAGGTACTTTACCCCACCCTGGTCAGGTACTTTACCCTACCCTGGTCAGGTACTTTACCCCACCCTGGTCAGGTACTTTACCCCACCCTGGTCAGGTACTTTACCTCACCCTAGTACTATACCCCACCCTTGTCAGGTACTTTAACTCACCCTAGGACTTTAGCCCACCCTGGTCAGCTACTTTACCCCACCCTAGTACTTTACTCCACCCCGGTCAGGTACTTTACCTCACCCTTGTACTTTGCCCCACCCTGGTCAGGTACTTTACCTCACCCTGGTCAGGTACTTTACCTCACCCTGGTCAGGTACTTTACCTCACTCTGGTCAGGTACTTTACCTCACCCTGGTCAGGTACTTTACCTCCCCCAGGTAATTTACCCCACCCTGTTCAGGTGGGGAAAAGTCAGAGCAAATGTGTTGGCATGTAAGGCATCTAGGTCAACAATAGCTGGACGGGACAAGGGTGGGGGCATGGGTTGGGGGGGTCGTATAAGAAGAAGTGTTGTTTGTGTTTCTGTGTCGCTTGTAAGACAAAAGTCTTCATTTGTCAACAGAAAGTGTTTCTGTCATGTGACAGACAAAACGGTTTGGGCTACACAAGCTTCACATCTCGCTTGGGCGTGTCGGTGGCGCCACTCATACTGCTGCTGGAGGACGCGTGGACTCTTCTACCTCAGGTGATCCTCGCCGTCGGGGCCATCGGTTTCGGCCTGGTGGCCCTGATGCTGCCCGAGACGCTCAACACCAGGTTGCCCGAGACCATCGACGACGTGGAGAAGCCCAAGTCGGTCGCGTGACTGAGATGTTCCTCTTGAACCGCAAACTTGCTGACTCGTGTATTTTCTGCCTTTTGCTTAGTTCCCAAAGCCCCGCCCCCACGGGTGTCCTCCTGGAGACGAGGAATGGAACTTGAAGATGAGAAAGATCTTCAGACTTTATCGGTATCAATAAAAAATAACACTGTTTTATAAACGGGGTCCATATTTATCCATAGCGCCCCCACCTCCCACCCCCGGTAGAGATGTGCCTGATTCAAGGACACCGTCCTTTGGCACCAAGTCTTCCCAGAAGACCCCAAGCTGTTTTAAGCAACAAATTCCACACCGGCGCTTGTTGATGTCCAAAGGTTCTGCAGTCATCTGGACATCATCTGAAACGACCTTCCTTGGAGTGGCGTCCGATGTCAAAGTCGAACGAGTCGTCACGTGACCCACCTGGGCGGAGGTGGAAGTGTTTGTGGTGACGGCTGTTGTTGACGCTCGTAAACTTTGACCGTCGGTCTATTTCCGTGCTCAGCTGTTGACATGAGCATCGGCTTGACGTGAAAGGTGGACCAAGCTTTGAAGCTTCCATGACGGAAACCAATGTGTAAAGACGCCCCCCTGACCCCCTGTCCCCCGACGCCCCGGTCCATTGGGACATGTACTATACATATGTATACAGTAGGTATCTTATATACTGCTGCAAGCTGGACGTCTGCCTTTAATTTGTGGCTTAATTTTCTGCGTCAGTGGAACAATTTTGATGAAATATTCTCAGCACTCATCCGAAGGTCATTTTGTCCTTCATATCCAAGGACAAAATGTATTAGCAGTCCTCTAGGAAGGTGTTGAATGTCATCCTTGTTTCCTGCTTGGATCACATGTTCAGTGGTTAAAACCTCCATCTCATATGCCTAAAAAATATTGGCGATATGCAACGGCACTGGTCTTGTTCAATTCAATTTGAACTAGCATGTTTCATATCATAGCATCAAGAGTAAAGGTAATATCGGCAAGGTAATACACAACAACAAAAAAGGACAAAGTCATATATAGTATATGTCAAAGTGGTATTCATTCATTCATTTTGTACCGCTTTTCCTCACGAGGGTCGAGGGTCATGGGGGGGTGCTGGAGCCTATCCCAGCTGTCTTCAGGCGAGAGGCAGGGTACATTCTGGACTGGTCGCCAGCCAATCACAGGGCACATATAGACAAACAACCATTCACACTCACATTCATACCTATGGACAATTTGGAGTCGCTAATTAACCTATGTCCCACATCATAAAATTAGCTTACATTCACCTCCCTACTAGTGTGGAAGTGGCGTTTGAAACACCTGTATCACCACATATAGACAAACAACCATTCACACTCACATTCATACCTATGGACAATTTGGAGTCGCTAATTAACCTATGTCCGACATCATAGGATGAGCTTACGTTCACCTCCCTACTAGTGTGGAAGTGGCGTTTGAAACACCTGTATCACCACATATAGACAAACAACCATTCACACTCACATTCATACCTATGGACAATTTGGAGTCGCTAATTAACCTATGTCCCACATCATAAGATGAGCTTATGTTCACCTCCCTACTAGTGTGGAAGTGGCGTTTGAAACACCTGTATCGTCCCCACATCCACACACATTCCATGGATTCCTTTTGGAATTTACATATGGAATATGTTGCCACAACATCGGAAACCTCTTTACCACCTTCAATCAAGTTTTAACATGATTAGAGCCTTCTAGGCATGAAATAACACCCCTATAGTCACAAAGCCAATATAGTAGACAACTAAAGAGAAAATTCATTCATTAATTTTCTACTGCTTATCCTCACAAGGGCTGCAGGGGGGGCTGGAGCCTATCCCAGCTGTCTTTGGGCGGGCGTGAGGCGGGGTACACCCTGGACTGGTGGCCAGCCAATCACAGGGCACATATAGACAAACAACCATTCACACTCACATTCATACCTATGGACAATTTGGAGTCGCTAATTAACCTAGCATGTTTTTGGAATGTGGGAGGAAATCGGAGTACCCGGAGAAAACCCAGAGATTGTGGGATTGAACTCGTGTCTCCTTACTGCGCTAACCACTCAACCACCGTGCAGCCTGCATTTTTTTTTCCAATTTTTTTCCAAATACTGAAAAAGGTCCTGTTTCTCAATGTTAAAAATTCCCTGGATCCAGACGGTGATCCAGATTCCCCCCCCCCCCAAAAAATGTAATCAGTTCTTCCATATCCCATTTCCCACAATTCCATCCATGTCTTTTCAACGTATTTTGAACACAAACAACCAGATAAACACAGGCATAAACATAACCTCCACACAGAGATCGGCGAGGGTGGGATTGAACTTGTGTCTCCTTGCTGCGCTAACCACTCAACCACCGTGCAGCCTGCATTTTTTTCCAATTTTTGTAAGTTTTTTTTGTGCACAAATGCTGAAAAAGGTCCTGTTTCTCAATGTTAAAAATTCCCTGGATCCAGACGGTGATCCAACCCCCCCCCCCCCCCAAAAAAAAATGTAATCAGTTCTTCCATATCACATTTCCCACAATTCCTGAAATTTTCATCCAAGTCCATCCATGTCTTTTCAACGTATTTTGAACACAAACAACCAGATAAACACAAGCATAAACAACCTCCACACAGAGTTGGCCGAGGGTGGGATTGAACTCGTGTCTCCTTGCTTGGAGTCGCTAATTAACCTAGCATGTTTTTGGAATGTGGGAGGAAACCGGAGTACCCGTTGAAAACCCACACATGCGCAGGGAGAACATGCAAACTCCACACAGAGATGAGATGGCCGAGGGTGGAATTGAACCCTGTCAAGTGTCAAATTTTAAACGAAAAAAAAAAAAAAGAAAAGAAACTTCATACAAATTTGACCTCAAATGACTGAAGCATGAAAAGTATCAATATTGTGATTTGATGACATGAGCGTCTACGGCGCAGCTGGTGTGAACCTACAACAGGGATTTTCGATTCAGTGTGAGCCCGGCCTGTAGCTCCCAGTTTTTTATCTCTCTAACACACACATGCTGGTGTCATGTTCCCAACATGGGAACACATGGTCCAATTCCCCAGGCCGAAAAAGCACAGTTTGTTATGCTGACGTTTGGAAAATGTGTCCCATTGGCAGTGGCGAGCAGACACGTATCCCAGTGATCCCAGTAGGAATTGGAACCCACCACAAAGATGGGCCAGCTACACATGGTAAGCGTTTTTATATTTCATAACTTCACTGCACGGTGGAGGAGTGGTTAGCGCGCAGACCTCACAGCTAGGAGACCAGGGTTCAATTCCACCCTCGGCAATCTCTGTGTGGAGTTTGCATGTTCGAATTAATTAGTCATATAAACGTCATTATTTGAGCTGCACGGTGGTTGAGTGGTTAGCACGCATGCCTCACAGCTAGGAAACCCGAGTTCAATTCCACCCTCTGTATGGAGTTTGCATGTTCTCCGTGCATGCGTGGGTTTTCTCCGGGTACTCCGGTTTCCTCCCACATTCCAAAAACATGCTAGGTTAATTAGCGACTCCAAATTGTCCATAGGTATGAATGTGAGTGTGAATGGTTGTTTGTCTATATGTGCCCTGTGATTGGCTGGCCACCAGTCCAGGGTGTACCCCGCCTCTCGCCCGAAGACAACTGGGATAGGCTCCAGCACCCCCACGGCCTTTGTGAGGAAAAGCGGTAGAAAATGAATGAATGAATACTAATGTAGGCTGCACGATGGTTGAGTGGTTAGCGCGCAGACCTCACAGCTTGGAGACCAGGGTTCAATTCCACCCTCGGCCATTTCTGTGTGGAGTTTGCATGATTTCTCCGGGTACTCCAGTTTCCTCCCACATTCCAAAAACATGCTAGGTTAATTAGCGACTCCAAATTGTCCATAGGTATGAATGTGAGCGTGAATGGTTGTTTGTCTATATGTGCCCTGTGATTGGCTGGCCACCAGTCCAGGGTGTACCCCGCCTCTAGCCCGCCCGAAGACAGCTGGGATAGGCTCCAGCACCCCCTGCAGCCCTTGTGAGGATAAGCAGGCCCCTGCTTATCCTCTCTTTAGTTGTCTACTATATTGGCTAATAAGAGTGTAAACGTGACTATAGGGGTGTTATTTCATGCCTAGAAGGCTCTAATCATGTTAAAACTTGTAGGTGATTGAAGGTGGTAAAGAGGTTTCCGATGTTGTGGCAACATATTCCATATGTAAATTCCAAAAGGAATCCAAGGAATGTGTGTGGATGTGGAGACGATACAGGTGTTTCAAACACCACTTCCACACTAGTAGGGAGGTGAACGTAAGCTCATCTTATGATGTGGGACATAGGTTAATTAGCGACTCCAAATTGTCCATAGGTATGAATGTGAGTGTGAATGGTTGTTTGTCTATATGTGCCCTGTGATTGGCTGGCCACCAGTCCAGGGTGTACCCCGCCTCTCGCCCAAAGACAGCTGGGATAGGCTCCAGCAAACCCATGACCCCCATGAGGATAAGCGGAATGAATGAATAACTTCACTCGTGTGGATGCATAATTTTGTTGAGTGCTGACAGCTGATTGGATGAGGCAGGAAAAGGGAGGGGGAGACGGCAGTGGGTATTTTCAATAAAGTTATCATTGATCCACCAACGTTCGGACAAAAGCCACAAACACCCTAGTGATTATGATCATTTTGCCTCTTGAAGGTGTTCCTTTCTTCACACAGGGTGTAGAAATGGTACTGCTATACTGTATAGTACATTGTATGATACTTCATAATTTCAATATCATGAAGATATTACTTTCTGTATACGAAGCAATGAAAAGCAAAAAAAAACAATTGCCAGATAATATATGTCCTGTCCTGGGAAAAAAGGACGTCTGGTCACCCCATGCTGGCCAGCACTTACTGCATTAACTGATGAAATAGCACTCCTTCTTCTTTCCTGTAAATGCTCACTTCCAAAAATAGTCTCAATCAAGAGAAAGACGGTGACTCAGTGGAGCGGATGACATCACCATGCATGAAAGTATAGTACAGTTTACAGTACCTCACAATATCTCACAGTATACAGTACACACCATCATACTATGTTCATACTATCATACACTCACCTCTGTGATAAGTCAATAGCGTTCCTTCTTTATCAAAGCAATATGATCAGACTTATGGCACAGAAAATCTGCTTACCACCTTCCTTTTTAACCTCATTAAAGCCCTCTTGACATGAAATAACACCCCTACAGTCACCTTTGCTCTCCTACTACCCAATATAGTAGACATAGAAAATAAGAATATAGAAAATAAAACATATTATATATAGAAAACCTGCTTACTACCTTCTAAATATTCTTTTTAACATCACTAGAGCCTTCCAGACAAGAAATAACACCCCTACAGTGACCTTTACACTCATATTACCAATACAGTGCAAATAATAAGAGGAAATAAAACATATTATTTATAGAAAACACGCTTACTACCTTCTAAATATGCTTTTTAACATCACTAGAGCCTTTCAGACAAGAAATAACACCCCTACAGTGACATTTACACTCCTATTACCAATACAGCGCAAATAATAAGAGAAAATAAAACATATTATTTATAGAAAACCTGCTTACTACCTTTAAAATATGCTTTTAAACACCACTAGAGCCTTCCAGACAAGAAATAACACCCCTACAGTCTCCTTTACACTCCTACTACCCAATATAGAGCATATAATAGGAGAAAATAAAACATATTATATATAGAAAACCTGCTGACCACCTACCTTTTAACGCCATTAGAGCCTTCCAGACATGAAATAACACCCCTACAGTCAACTTTACACTCCTACTACCCAACATAGTACAATTAATAAGAGAAAATAAAACATGTTATATATAGAAAACCCGCTTACTACCTTTGAAATATGCCTGTTAACATCACTAGAGCCTTCGAGACAAGAAATAGCACCCCTACAGTCTCCTTTACACTCCTACTACCCAATATAATAAGAGAAAATAAAACATATTCTATATAGAAAACCTGCTTACCACCTTCCTTTTCATGCCATTAGAGCCTTCCAGACAAGAAATAACACCCCTACAGTGACCTTTACACTCCTATTACCAATATTGTACAAATAATAAGAGAAAATAAAACATATTATATATAGAAAATATGCGTACTACCTTCGAAATGTACTTTTTAACATCACTAGAGCCTTCGAGACAAGAAATAGCACCCCTACAGTCTCCTTTACACTCCTACTACCCAATATAGTAGACATGGAAAATAAAACATATTATCTATAGAAAACCTGCTTACCACCTTCCTTTTAATGCCATTAGAGCCCTCTAGACATGAAATAGCAGCCCTATAGTCACATTTACACTCATGTTACTCAAAATAAGAGAAAATAAGCCATATAAGAGATAAACCAGACTGGTGCTTGTGTGTGTTGCTGTACATGTGTTCCGTGCTGGGGGAGCGGAGTGGGGGACAGACAGGAAGTAATGTGTGTGTGTGGGAGGAGGGGGGCTAAGAGTTGAGTAAAGCACAGCGTGTTAGGGACGATTGTGTGCGTTGTGAGATGACTGCAGAGCTGCAATCAAAGCCTGCTGTTTTCCGCCCATCAAGTCTGGTGCTTGTGTATCTCAGGCGACATGACAGGAACAATTCTACATTTCGTTTAGGAAGAAAATAAACACATTAGCTCCAGCAATAATTATTGTTTATAAAATATGGAAGGGATGAATGAGACTGACATGATTCCTGATTCCCAGTGACGTTGTTCGGAATTTCGGAATGGGAAGAGAAGGGGGGGGGGCGGTGGAGGTAGAATAATAGATAGGAAGGGGCGGGTCAGGGTGACAGCTTGCCCATGAGATCATCTTGAGGTTTAATCGGCGGGCCCTCCTCCCGCCCTGTTGGTCACGTGTCCAGGTCTGTGCTGCCGTGACGCAAAAGGGGGGGGGGTACCACCACTTCATTAGGAACACCTACCATTTTGTGTTGGATCTCATTTCATTAACAAGTACTACAAAAGTACGAGTATATAAGTAAGTGTGTGTATTAAAGAGTATCATATAGGAGTATGGCGGATGTGTAGGAGATGTACGCAGGTGCGAGAAAGGAAAGTAGAAGAAGAGTTGGTGATGGTGATGATGAAGAGCAGCTGCAGTCCATTAGTGTGATTGCCCTGTGAGGTCTAAATATTAGGAACAGTGCTGCAGTACGGCGGTTTATCTTCGCTCACCTCTCAGGAACAGATTGGAGAATTCGTCCTAATCCTGACGAGGAGGGGGCGGGGCTTGGCTCTAATTGGCTGAGCCGTGCCAGGAGGGAGGAGCGCCCTCCGCCAGCCTGGTGTGAGGCGGCGAGGGATGTGCGTTGTCCTTCCAGTGTGCGCGCGCCTCCATCATGGCCCTCAACATCCCCGGCGTGAGCGTCATGATGCTCTTCTACCTGCTGGTCCTCGCCATCGGCGTATGGGCCTCCATCAAGTCCAAGCGGGAAGCCAAGAAGGGCCGCGGGGACCAGACGGAGATGGCTCTGCTGGGGAACCGCGGCATCAACCTGGCGGTGGGCATCTTCACCATGACAGGCGAGTGGAACCGCGGCACGACCGACCGTCGTCAATCATGTGTGCTTCTTTCTACCATTCTTTCTCCTTTCACCTCCATCGCTCTTCTCCTTTTCAACACCTCCTCGCAAATACGAGGAACAAATAGCAAGGTCACATTTGCGCCTAAACGTCATCTGAGCTGTTAAAATAGCAAGTAAGTGCGGTGATGTATGACGGTACACGTGCACCCGTGTGCGTGGTCAGACAGACACATACACGCGCATGCGCATCAAATACGATAGAATACACATTGCCGGACATGCTAAGCTACACGCAGTAAGTTGTCTTTTTTTAACCTTTTACCTCAAACTCATAATTGTTTAGCTTTATACACTCGTGGCCAAAACACTAAAGATGTATGTTTTTATCTTTAAGTGGACTTATGATGCTTTTCTACCTATACATGTAGTTAGAATGTTGGATTGTGGTGGTACAACATGCTAACGTTTCACTTTGGAAGTTAGCCCAGAAGTAAGTTTGGTATAGCTCTGAGTTTTTTTTTCCTTTTTTTCCTTTGTGACGTCAAAACGAGCCGTACGTCCTAATATGGGCATGCCCCCTCCCCCCAGCTCCGCATCTCTGTTTACGGTGTTAGCAGTGGCTCCCAGGAAGCGTTTGATTCCAGCCAATCGGTGCTTGGTTGTTAGAAGCTGTAACAATTTCTGTGTCCTGGCTGTGTTTATTTATGTAGTGTAAGAAAATGTAGCATTATAGAGTGTGCATACAGGGAGCGTCGTACCTGCATGCCCTTATGTATTGAGTTACTAATAGCCTTTTCCACCACAATCAGTGGGCTACCACTACCGATGTTATACAAAAACCTACGTTGGCACTCTTTGAGTTCACACACGGTAACCCGGGGGGGGTCTCCAGCCTTAGCTCATGGGCTAGCAGTACTTCCTAACCACTTTTCAAGTAGCTCTCCAAAGGCTTTATTTATTTATGATTAATTCCTATTCCCACTAAATTAGAATGTAGGGTTCGGTAGTAGTCCGGCAGTCCTCAGGAGGGTGTGGGAGTGTGACCAATCACAGCATGAGTGTGTGTGCCGTGGGTGCAATAAATGAAAACTAGCTTTTCGGAAATCCAAGGAAATCTAGCTTGGATAGGTGCTGATTGTGGAAGATCTAGAAAGCTGTGTGTAGGGGTTATGGTGTGTGGCTGCTCTATAGGAGTCCACAATGCCATACAAAGCTCCAACATGAGCATCATAGGTCCTTTTTTAAGGAAGTAGAGCTTCATAATGCAGAAAGAAGAAATGGCAGCCAGAGGAACAAAATAAATTTGAGTGAAATAGGATCTTCATCCAAAGTTGAAGATCAGAGCTAACAAAACCCCCAAAATAGAAATAAGAAGTGATGAGTAGCTGTGCCATTCTTCTTCATGAGGTGAAAAATGGCTTTGGGCGTGCTTGATGCCAGGAGTGGTGTTTCCAGGAGGCTAGTGGGAATGTTGGTCCAGGTGCTGAAGATGTCTGGAAGCCATGTCCGTCTTTGTAAATCCATCCCCAAACGGTCCCCATCGGATGTAGATGAGGGGAGGAAGTCCTTTTGTCAAGTGTTGAAAAAGCGGGATGTCGGCTGCCGTTTGACGCCCCTGCACGACCTGAAGCTCCATTGTTCCATTGAAGGATTATAATGGTGAAAAACATCTCCTTGTCATGCCAGTAACGTTGGAAGCCATCATGGCCGTCAAGGGAGAAGAAAACTTCCTTCCACATTTCAATGTCCCATTTTTGGTGTTCTCCTAATTCCAAACCTTGAAGACCAGGCCTTTGAAGATGTTTCTTCTCTGTCTGATGGGGTCTGATGGTTTTTGGACTGCATTCGGCACCAGTACCGATCTTCATTTGGGCCCAGGATGGTCCCGTGTCTTGACGGACAGCCTATGGGGTCCTCGGGTTCATTTCTTGACTTTTTTTTATGAGCATTAGGATGTTTGTGAGAAGATCAAAATGACTTTCTTACTGCGTCCAAGCTTGTTCAAAGAGAGAAAGTTTTTTTTTGCCTTTGCCATCAAGAGATGGAGTTTGAATACCTGACTCTAAATCACATTCATGCCAACATTTAAATGCTCCGATCGTCAATTACTTCAATGCTTCTTTGCAATAAATTGCTTAAAAAAAAAAAATCTGATTCCCATTTTGTCTTTCTACATTATGAAGCTCTACTTAGAACCTCCTAATGATCCAACACTGCCAAACAGTCTTCATTTTCATTTTATCATTTTTTTTCATCTGTTCCAAACATTAAATTTTCCCAGGAGTAATCATATAAATCTAATTAATTTGTTCCAAACGTATAAATTGGGGGAAAAACACTTTTATAGGGATAAAGAATGAAATAAATAAAATAGAAAAATGTGTCACATGGACAACAACAGCTTGGACTTGTGACTTCCTTGTGTTGCGTACTTATTTCCTGTTTTGTAGCTTTTATTTTGTAAGTGTGTTTCCTGTTGGTCAGTGTATGCTGACCTTAACCGAGATTATTGCCGCCTTCTTCAGCTGTTGCCGTCTGGTGCGGCCAGGCTTTGTGTGTGCTTTCTGTTATGCTAATGTCTTCATTGTCCTCCTGCTGCCTTTCGTATTGATCCCGCCAGCCGGGAATGTCCGCCCCTCCATCCTGGGGTAACGCCACACGCTAAATGACCGTCAATGTTGGCAAAGATTGACATGGAGGTGGGGGACAATGACATCCGGTTGGGAGTTGTATATAAAACAGATGATCAATTATCCATTTCAACAGTAGAAGCCTTTTATGCAAATTTTTATCACATTAGGATTTATTTAAAATGTCATTTTAATATCAGAAACTTGGATTCACGACGATAGAAAAAATGGAGTTTGATATTGAAGGCTATGAGTTTATATGTGTAAACATGGTGGGGGTGTTGCCATGTATGTGGATTTAAATTATGGGAATGGTTTTATTTCATTTGAACATGCATCAGATTACAATTGAATCAGTTCACAGTTCCACATGTCCAAAAGGAGTAGGAAGAAGCAAAGCTTATTAAATCCTACCCCTCCATCTGGTATTTTTTTACAATCAGTAACTGTTACATTTGTTCACTTCCTGCTTTCCTAATATAATTTTTTTTTAAACTTTATTTTATTTTTATGTATTTTATTTTTTTTTATTTTTGTCACGTACCATTTTTGGTAATGGTTTTATTTCATTTGAACATGCATCAGATTACAATTGAATGCATCCCATAATCAGTTCACAGTTCCACATGTCCAAAAGGCGTAAGAAGAAGCAAAGCCTATTAAATCCTACCCCTCCATCTGGTACTTTTACTATCAGTAACTGTTACATTTGTTCACTCCCTGCTTTCCTAATAATTTATTATTTTTTAAACTATTTTATTTTAATTTTTATGTATTTTATTTTTTATTTTTTGTCATGTACCATTTTTTGGTGATGGTTTTATTTCATTTGAACATGCATCAGATTACAATTGAGTGCATCCCATAATCAGTTCACAGTTCCACATGTCCAAAAAGGAGTAGGAAGAAGCAAAGCTTATTAAATCCTACCCCTCAGTAATTCAGTAACTGTTACATTTGTTCACTTCCTGCTTTCCTAATATAATTTTAGAATTTTTTTACATTTATTTTATTTATTTTGTCACCCAACGTACGAGGTGATATTTTTATTTATTTTATATTGATTTTGGTTTTGTTTTTTTATGTTCGAAATAAACTAAACTAAACATATCAAAAGGCAAAATACTCCAATGTTTTGTGGAAAACGGGAGCTTTGGCTGATGCTAAGTTAGCATTGGGCATTGACAGCTGCCTGTCAGTGATTGGCTGATCATCGTATCACAGATGCTTGAGGTACCAAACATTCATCAACATCCCAACAATGCTAAACTCTGCTAACATGTGACCTGTGTGTGTGTGTGTGTGTGTGTGTGTGAACAGCCACGTGGGTCGGAGGAGGGTTCATCGTGGGCACGGCGGAGGCCGTCTACAACCCGTCCATGGGACTCATCTGGGCCGTCATGCCAGTGACGGCCACCATGTGTTTCATCTTTGGTGAGTTTTCCTTTTTAGGGCATTGCCCCCATCCGGCCCCCTCGTGGCGCCGGGTCAGTGACTCGGTGCAAGGCTTCATTCAGCGCCACACGCGTCGAAGAAGCAAACGGCTGATTTTCTTCTGTTGTTATTCCAAACAAGGAGCGTGTCCTGGCACACTCGGAGCACGAGGATTTGTCCTTCCAACGCTTAAGTCCTGCTGGTGCTGAAGTCCAAATAGGGTTAAGATCCACGTAGCTTTCATAAGAAATCATCAAGGTTTTGCTCATGTCTCCTTTTTGTCCATAGTGTGACTGACAGGAAGAGAAAGATGTCATGTGATCCGTTACATGAAGTATGACATAAGCACAGTAAAATCCACACACGTGCAGATTAGCAGACTTTCCTTTTCCACATGACGGTCACATGAGGAAAGATGAAGAATTATCCTCTTATGGCCGCCACACACGGTAGCCGATTGGCCAAACTCGTCGCCAACGCGCGGCGAACCATGCACACGGGAGGCCAGGAGCGGCCGAGACCAGCTAACGTGGTCACACCCGGATGGACTTGTATGAGTCTCTCACGGTTTTGATGGGTTGTCTTGCTAGTAGTGGACCTTGTTAGCATTAAAGCTAAACGTACATAAATGACCATGTGAATGAATGTAAACGTGCCTGTTGTTTTTATTCTAATACGGTAACATGCAGTCAAATAACCGGAATATTAGCAATAACTGGTTGCACATGGCCGTGTAAACACCAATAACCCTTTTGGAAAAACCCAAATATGCTCAATTCTGTTTTTTTTAAATAAATAAAAAAAATGTATATATTTTTATATAATATATACATTTTTTTATGAATAAAAAAAACTAATATTACCCCAAGGTTACTCCTTTTTAACGTGAATATCGGGTCATGGATACGCCTACCGGGATATCCCGATTTACTGCATGTAAACGTAGTTAATGATTGGTCCGGGTGACGGCTCCAGAAGTTAATTTTTTCAACTTCCTGTGTGTGCACAAACTGACACGCAGGAATTGTGCACGTAGCATGGGCTGGCGGCTGCAGGGTCCGGTTGAAAATGGCGCCTCCCGTGTGTGTGTGTGTGTGTGTGTGTGGCGTCCATTACCGTTGATCGACGTCTGCCTAACCTCTTGCGACGACACATGGTGCATTCGAGGACTGTCGGAATGTTCAACTTGAAATGACAATAAAATAGTGTGTGGAGTTGCAGCTGAAGTAAAGAATGAATGTAGGATCTAGTCACCCACTTGGGGATTGAACCAACAGCCATCAGGACACCAAGGTGGTCCAGGCCAGCTGAGAGACATATTTTGTATTTTTTTTATTATTTATTTGTTGTTTTTTTTATTTATATATTTTTATCAAACTGTTACATTTGTTCACTTCCTGCTTTCCAAATATAGTTTACGTTTTTATTTTATATTTATTTTATTTTTTTAAGGTTTTATTTTTAATAAAAAAATACATTTTTTTTAATTTTTACTTTTTTTATTTTTTTGTTTTTGTCACATACCGAAGTACGAGGTGATATGAGCATCCAATGACATAATGGGTACCATAGTAAGTGTCAATATAGTGATATATATAGCACATCATGACTGGTTCAAGACTCTTCATCCTTGTATTTAGCAAATTTATTTTATTTATTAATTTATTTTATTAATTTTTATTAATTTATTTTTAGTTTTTAAACATTTTTTAATTTTTTTTATTTTGTCATGTACCGAAGTATGATGTGATATGAGCATCCAATGACATAATGGGTACCATAGTAAGTGTCAATATAGTGATATATATAGCACATCATGACTGGTTCAAGACTCTTCATCCTTGGATTTAGCAATTTTATTTTATTCATTAATTTATTTTATTAATTTTTATTAATTTATTTTTATTTTTTAAACATTTTTTAATTTTTTTTATTTTGTCACGTACCGAAGTACGAGGTGACATGACCATCCAATGACATAATGGGTACCATAGTAAGTGTCAATATAGTGATATATATAGCACATCATGACTGGTTCAAGACTCTTCATCCTTGTATTTAGCAAACATTGTTTCTTGAATTGGCTCATCGTTGTGCATTGTTTGATTTCCTTACTCAATCCATTCCATAGTTTGATTCCACATACTGAAATGCTATGGCTTTTTAACGTAGTCCTAGCATAGAAGTGTACTTCTTCCCTGAGATCATATTTCTCCTCTCTTGTAGAGAAGTATTGGATGACATTTTTAGCTAATTGGTTATTTTTAGCCTTATGCTATTTTTTTTAGCTGTTTGAAGATGAACTATATCAGCAAGTTGAAGAATTTGTGATTCTAGATGTTCTGTTTTCTTCTTACTTCAACCGTCCTTTCAGGGTCAAATGTCTGTCCTCGGTCTGTGATTTTATTTTTATGAAATGTACCCCCCCCCCCCCACATCCCCTAAAAGGCGCCAACCGGGGGGTGAAATTAATCCAAAAACTTTCTTTACGCGTGCAGGCGGCCTGTTCTTTGCCGAGCCCATGAGAAACAACAAGTACGTGACCATGATGGATCCCTTCCAGGTCAAATATGGAAAAGTGGCCACAGCCACGCTGTCGCTGGCCTGCCTGGTGTCGGAGATTATGTGGGTGACGGGAACACTGATAGGATTAGGTAAGAATGCCTCCATATGAGCCCCCCCCCCCTGTGTGTGATGCACTTGATACTCGTGTGCAAGAAGAGCAGCTGCCCGAGCAAGGCAGCGCCGTGTGCAAGTGTTGAGTGAAACGCAACGCCTTTTGTGTTTGTGTGTGAGCCCGGCATGCCCGCCGGGTGAGCGATGGCACCCCCTTCGGCTTGATCCCAAAAATGTTGGCAGCGTTGACTTGCATCACGGCCATTCCGGTGTTTGATTGGCTTAAATTCCCAAGTAAACTCCGGATATTTGAGATGTAACTTTTTTTGAGACTTTTATTTTGAAAGCCCCTGAGTGACAGAAATGATAACAGTATCTTCTGTCTCCTTCCCATGTTGGATGTTTTTCTTCTCAAAGGCATTCCCAAGGAAGAGGAGCCGACTTTATGTCCAAAGCAAAGAAACCGATGGAGATGTTTGTTGCTCAAAAGCACTCTGGTTTCAACTGCAGCGTTTAACTCGCACGTGTATTGAACAGGCGTCACCATGAGCGTGATCCTGGATCTGTCGTACACGGTGAGCATCTGGATCTCGGCCGCCGTCGCCATCACGTACACGCTGCTCGGCGGCCTCTACTCTGTGGCCTACACAGACATCATCCAGCTGGTCCTCATCTTCATCAGCCTGGTGAGTTCTTGGCTGGTTCTCTTCCATTGCCGGGTTGAAGCCCAGCGTAACACATGGTTCGAAACCCCCCCCCCCCCCCCCCACAGTGGATGTGCGTTCCCTTTGCTCTGACGAGCCCGGCCGTGTCGGACATCACCCAGACGGCCTACAACAACACCTCGCAGCCGCCGTGGCTGGGTTCCTTGGAGGAGGACCGTGTCTGGCGCTGGATTGATAACTTCTTGATACTGGTGAGTGTGGACCGGACTGAAGATGGCCCATGTGGTTCTTGCCAACACCATGAACCCTCTCTTGCCTGAAGACAGCTGGGATAGGCTCCAGCATACCTTCCATCCGAGTGTGGATGAGAAGCACAAAAAATGATTGGATTTGTTGTGGTTTCTGCTTCGGTCTGCGTGTAGCATGACTGTTAGGGCTGTGATTGGTCGCTTTGTGGTAGACTCCATTCTCTGTGTACCACTGGTTCAGATATGCCAGATCCACAAACACCTTCGCCTTCATTTGGATCTACTAACACTGCCCTTCTGGGCTGGACGGGACACACACAAAAAAAAAAAAATGTCAATTGCAACTTTAAATATTTGAGCTTTATTAAACTTTTCAGGAAAATATTAAATGTAATCTTTAAACCTAAAATCTTTTGTTTACCAATAAAAAATATTAATCTAAAAAAACCAAAAAATAAATAAATGCATGTCAATTTCAACTTTAAATATTTGAGCTTTATTGAACTTTTGAGGAAAATTATTAAATGTAATCTTTAAACCTAAAATCTTTTTTGTTTAATAAAAAAAATAATCTAAAAAAAACCTCAAAAGTATGTCCATTGCAACTTTAAATATTTGAGCTTTATTAAACTTTTCAGGAAAATATTAAATGTAATCTTTAAACCTAAAGTCTTTTTGTTTACAAATAAAAAAATTTAATCAAACAAAAACAAAAAAAATGGCAATTGCAAATTTAATCTTTAAACCTAAAATCTTTTGTTTACCAATAAAAAAATATTAATCTAAAAAAAATGCATGTCAATTTCAACTTTAAATATTTGAGCTGTATTAAACTTTTCAGGAAAATATTAAATGTAATATTTAAACCTAAAATCATTTTGTTTACCAATAAAAAATTTTAATCTTAAAAAAACAACAAAAAATGTCAATTGCAACTTTAAATATTTGAGCTTAAACTTTTCAGGAAAATATTAAATGTAATTTTTAAACCTAATATTAAATGTAATCTTTAAACCTAAAATCATTTTTGTTTACCAATAAAACATTTTAATCTAAAAAAAATATTCAGGAAAATATTAAATGTAATTTTTAAACCTAATTTTAAATGTAATCTTTAAACCTAAAATCTTTTTGTTTACAAATAAAAAATTTTAATCTTAAAAAAAACCCAAAAATGTCAATTGCAACTTAAATATTTGAGCTTTATTAAACTTTTCAGAAAAATATTAAATGTATACTTTAAACCTAAAATCATTTTTGTTTACCAATAAAACATTTTAGTCTAAAAAAAATATTCAGGAAAATATTAAATGTAATCTTTAAACCTAAAATCTTTGTTTACCAATAAAAATTTTAATCTAAAAAAAACAAAAGAAATGTCAATTGCAACTTTAAATATTTGAGCTTTATTAAACTTTTCAGGAAAATATTAAATGTAATCTTTAAACCTAAAATCTTTTTTGTTTACTAATAAAAAAAATGTAATCTAAAAAAAATATATATTAAAAACAAAACAAAAAAACACTGCCCTTCTCTCGTTAATCACCATTGTGTGCTAGTGACTGGAAGCTAACAAGCTAAACAACATATGAGAGATGTGCTAGCGCACAGATGGGGAAGTCGCGTCTAGCAGGGGTGTCCCAAGTGGGGCCCAGGGGGGTGTCTACCTTGGAAAACGGCGTGGAAAAATGACTCCTACCTTCACTTCTTTTCATGTTCTTCCCTCTCACCAAGGGTTTGGGGAACTTGGGGCTGCAGAACTTCCACCAGAGGACGCTGTCGGCCGCCTCCTCCTCCACTGCCAAAATCACTTGCTTCGCCGCAGCCTTCATCGTTCCCACACTGGGAATTCCTCCCATCCTGCTGGGCGCAGCGGCCGCCTCAACAGGTGAATTGGCGTCAAAAAATAGCGTTCTGTATTATATATAATATATTTGGACTTTGTCTTTCCCAGACTGGAACCTGACCTCTTACGGTTCTCCGTCTCCGTATGAGCGAGGACAAACGGGTCTGGTTCTTCCCATCGTTCTGCAGCATCTCACCCCGCCCTATATTTCTATCGTGGGCATCGGCGCCGTCGCCGCCGCAGTGATGTCATCCACTGACTCCGCCTTACTCTCGGCAGCCTCCATCTTCACCTCCAACATCTACAAGAACATCCTGAGGACGCAGGTGAGGACCCGGGGACGGAGACGACCTCGCCGGGGAAGCTGACTGTGTCTTGTTCCCCTGCCCCTGCAGGCGTCCCAGCAGGAGATCCAGTGGGTGATCCGGGCGTCGGTGGTGGTGGTGGGCCTGGCCGGAACGTCCCTCACCTTTCTGGACAACAGCGTCCTGATGATCTGGATGCTGCGATCGGACCTCACGTACACGCTCATGCTGCCGCAGCTGGTCTGCGTCCTCTTCTTCGCCGTCTCCAACGGTTACGGCGCCGTTCTGGGCTGCGTCACCGGAATGCTGCTGAGAGTTCTCTGCGGAGAACCGCTCCTGGGGATATCGCCTGTTATCCGATTCCCGGGTTGCACTCTCGTGAACGGAGTCTACGTCCAGCTTTGGCCCATACGAACCATCTGCATGCTGTCTGCCGTGGCGGCCATCTTGTCTTTCTCTTTTTTGGCTTCCGTGCTTTTCCGCAAAGGTCTGATTCCTGAGAAATGGGACTTTTTCCAAGTGAAAGGTCAAGACTCGGAAGAAACTCAAGACGTTACAAAATACGACATTAAAGACGAGGAGCTGAAAGAACAAAACGAAAGCAACGAAGTTTGTGAGCCAATGTTGGAATCGGCTTTTTAAGAAAAAAAAAAGAATACGACTGCAGAATAATATATAGGAATAAATGTACACAAGTTAGTTCTAGCTTCATTTTTACGTGGATGTATGCGGATTTGCATACGTGGGAAGGAATAACGGCTCTCTGTTTTAAGAGCTTAGCATTTTCTCTGCAATTTTATGCAGCAAATGACACTTCCAGTCATGATGGACAAACGACGTCCTGCTGCTGTAGTGTTTTCGTACGCAAGCGGCAGAAGGACTTGAATGTTTTTTCACAATCGATACGATTGTCATAGAAATTAGCAGTAAAGGTGATTTTTTTTTTTTTTTTTTTTTTTACTGTCTTTTAGCTTCTAGACAAGAGTAAGAAGGGCTCACTTTTTGTTGTAGACAACAGGACGTCTTTGGGATGGCCATTTTCCACGAGCACTTATTGTAAAAATCTACCTGCCTATGCAAACCTACAGTGTGTGTGTGTGCGTGTGAATGACGTGTCATTAAAACCTTCATTAGCCCTTTTTGAGTTAGCGTGTCTTTGCACTCGGTCATAACAGCCCAAAATAACTCCATTTTCACTTGGCAGTCCAACAGCACATGTCGCGACAGGACCCCCCCCCACCCCCTGTCCCTGGTGCCCGCGTCTATTTAGGCTAGGATGCATAAGTGTGGCATGATGGTGTATAGGACAACATGCCCCCCCCCCACGACCCCCCCCAACCAGGAACGGACGTAAGAGCAGTGCCAGAGATAAAGGGCTTCTATATTAAGACTTCACATGCAAGTGTTGCTGTTTGAAGGACGGCGCCTGCTTCCTGTGTCCTCTTTCATCAGCGGCACAGAACATCATCCGCCGCTCCTTTTTGTTTCCTTGGATGCCCTGAATGCCGGGGTTCTCAATCTGCGGTCCTCGAGCTTTGGTTGGGACGCCACAACTGTTTTTTTTGGGTTTTTTTTTTTGCAATATATGATGTGCAAAACTGGGAATGGCGACCACCAGGACAATAAAATCTTTGGACCGCGACAAGTCAAGTCAATGATGGCCTCATTTAAGGGTTTTCTTTCCAGCCATTGGGGCAGATAGTATTGTTGATCTAAATACCCTTACATGCTAAACAGTTTTGCTCTGTGTCAGTAAAGGTGTAAGCTACAACTTCCCTGTACTAAGGCGGAAACATCGAGTACGCATATGACATCTTGTTTTACAACAAAGGAAAAGCAGAATGTTCCAGAAAAAAGGAAAAGATGCCTTGCACCATGAAAGCGGTTCAAGGAAGGGCAGTGACGAAAGCTGATTGGTCCAGGACTCCAGCCTCTTACACAATCTTGAGTGTATAAAAGGCTTTTTTTGCAGCTGCGCTGTAATAAGACCCGCTTACTTGTAGGCTTCCAGGCTACTGCAGCTAAGCCCAGACGTCTGTATTAGTTAGGTATTGTTGTCAGGAATAAACAATCTGGTTCTCATTCTATGATTTGGTTCCCTTATCCTCTATTTGAAACCCACTTAGAGTCCACAGGGGGAGGATTTCTAGACAAGAAGAAGAGAAACTGGGGTGGGAGGGGACAGTAGAGAGAGAGACACACAAAAACAGCAACAATTCCCATAACAACAATGATGGCTATGGGTCACAATGGAGACGATATCACTGAAATAAAACAGTCAAACTCACCAGTGGCAGTAGTAGCAATAAAGATATGAACCATGATAGTAATTAATTAATTACAGTAATTAAAATCTCGCTGCTTGACATTATTACTGTAATAATAGCATACTAATAGCAATTTAATAGCATTTAAGGGTTTCCAAATTGCATGAAACAAGAGCAATATATTTGGTTCTGGACTTTATGGTCCGTGAAGGAGACCAGCACCATCCCGGATTGAAAGTACACGGGGTCTATATGGCGGTGGCCTCACGCCTCTAAAAGTTAACGCTTGTGTGAGTATGAACAATTCATCTATTATGTGTCGTGCTACAGTTTGAGAGGTGGTGCGATGAAAGCGTTCCCATGGGAAACTATTGGACTGAATCGAAATGTAAATACTGTAAAACAATAAATTTAACTTTGGTTCAAATTTGTTGCCACAAATTAATAATTATGTCAATTTTGAAAATGATCACATGAATGTGTCTGTTCGTTCGGAGTCATCAGCTCTAACCTTTTTACCCCGTGAACTTTCTCCTTCAATGACATTCAGTCTGCTTAATCAGTGGCAAGATGGCGGACAGCAGCAGGTGCAGCTCATTACAGGCATCCTTGAAGTCACATGACAGCCCCTCCCCTTTGGTATATATCTGTAACAATATCAATTATATGGTGGCACGGCGCTCCAGTGGTTAGCGCGCAGACCTCACAGCTAGGAGACCAGGGTTCAATTCCACCCTCGGCCATCTCTGTGTGGAGTTTGCATGTTCTCAGGTTCTCCCACAATCCAAAAACATGCTAAGTTAATTAGCAACTCCAAATTGTCCATAGGTATGAATGTGAGTGTGAATGGTTGTTTGTCTATATGTGCCCTGTGATTGGCTGGCGACCAGTCCACGGACAGCTGGGATAGGCTCCAGCACCCCCCGCGACCCTCGTGAGGAAAACACTGTCAAAATATTAGGGACAACTGCGGCTTGGGTAAAGAAAAATACTGCTAGCTGTGTACTGCCCAGGTTTAAATAGTGTAGCGATGGGAGTACTGTGTACTGCACTATGTACTATGTTTAATGTCTGTGATTCTGGGTTTGGGCATAAGGGGGCAGTAGCGTTCACCTGATAGTTGGGGCCAGACTAAGAAAGACGATTCTTCTGAACTGAAGATATTATTAAAGGAATCACTGAAGCTGATAATCGAAAACAGAAAAGCAGTAAAAACATTTCATACATCGGAGAACGTTCTAAAAATAATTCATATAAAGAATAAGCTTAAGTGACATGTTTTTTATTGTTTTTATTTTGTTGTTCTTATTTTCAAGCAATATCCCTCGCACATTCCTTTCTTTGTTGTTTACTTTTTCTTATTTATGTTGATATTGTTCTGTAGAATTGCACTGTTATGTTCCTGTAATTCTGTTTATATTGTTTTGGTCAATTGAATTTCAAATGAAATATATATTTTAAAACTAAGAAAGACGAGTTGCCAGGTGTACGGCAATTTTACCCTCTGTACATTTAATACTGAGAAAAATGCTAATTGAGCTATTCAATACATAGCTTAGCTAGGCTAAACTAGGCTTAAGCTATCTTAGCTAGGCTATAACAACGTTTGGCATTTGTGAGCATTAATTACTTTCTTATCTTCAATTAGCACTGAATGTTAAGACTTTCAGAAGCTTGTCTGCAAAGTCAATCGTTGGCAGTTGTACCGGCAAGCAACACCGGAAGTGAGTCCGTCTCTTAAGGTTGGTCGCCAAGGTAACAGTTTGATGTTCCCACAGTGTAATATGTCCAAAGGAAACAAACTATAGAACAAACGTTCCGCACACGTAAAAATGGCGCGAATGTTTGATGTGTGTGTGTGTGTGTGGGGGGGGGGGGGGGGGGCATTTGATTGTTGTACAAGTCCCGTCTATCGCTACAATGTGTTCGCTTCGGCTGCTCTATTTTTTTTCTTGTTTTTTTTTTACATCCGAGCTGCCATAAAGACGAGGAGAGAAGGCGATTCCGGCCGGCACAAACATCCGCCATACCAGTGTCTCATTTGTCAGGTGAGTGTCTGAACGTTTTGTTAACGGTTAAACAAAAAACGCATTTATTGCTCTTCATAAGTTGTATGTAACTCTCACAACTTATGTATGGATGATTGGGACTTATTTTGTGACTTGTGTTGCGTTGCTTTGCGTTGTCCGGCGCTTGCGAAGGGCTCGGTGGTGACGTCACATGTCAGTCATTTGTTTTGTTCGCTCTCATTGGTTGTCGCTGACACCGCCCACACTATACTTTATACAGTAGATGAGTAAACAATAACTGAATAGTAGAGCTTCCATTAGGAATGGGTCATGTGATATCAATAAATGTCATCAATCAATATCAATGTGCTCTGCATGTCATGTTTGCCGGGCTATTTATCATTTAGTGCTCAAGATAATCAATCAAATAAGGACAGTTGGATGTTAATGTTTACTTTATTTGGTTTCTATTGTTATATAAAAGAAATTAGCACTAAAGCTAAGATAACGGCAGATGTTTCACTTGTCAGCAAAGCAGAATGCATGCAAAAGGCATCTCTGATGGGGGCGGGGCCAACTCTGTGAGTGATGTCATTCCCCACCGCCCGAGTTGGTCGACAGCATTAACGTTTCGACTGATCCGTTTCTGCAGGAAAGTGTGTTTGATGCTGATAGTAATAGGTCAGAGGTCAAATGCAGTGAAAGTTCTAGCGTTCTCGTCTTCTCCACTGTGGATGATCCAACACGACTGCGAGATGAGAGAATGACAACACAATGACATGTGATTTGATCAAGAAAAGTACAATTCTTCTTCTTCTTCTTATTTTTATTATTATTCTCACCTACTGAGCAGCTTGCTCGGTCTCGTCTCCTTCTTCTGCTTTTGAAGCGTCAGACTGGAAGGAGAACACAAGTTCCTTCACAAGATGAATTCATCACATTTTACCTGCAAACACCAGCGTTAGCTTTTTTTGTGCTGTTAGCTTAACTGCTTCTCTTTGCTGAGATAATTAGCTAACCTCATCAGAATGAGGCATGTTCTCATCCACACCAAAATGAGACATTTTCTCATCCACACTAGAATGAGAGGTCATTTTCATCCACACTAGGATGAGACATTTTCTCATCCACACCAGGATGAGAGGTCATCTCATCCACACCAGGATGAGGAGTCATCTCATCCACACCAGGATGAGGAGTCATCTCATCCACACCAGGATGAGGAGTCATCTCATCCACACTGAGATGAGAGGTAATCTCATCCACACCAAGATGAGGCATGTTCTCATCCACACCAGGGTGAGAGGTCATCTCATCCATACCAGGATGAGGCATGTTCTCATCCACACCAGGATGAGGCATGTACTCATCCACACCAGGATGAGGCATGTTGTCATCCAAACCAGGATGAGGCATGTACTCATTCACACCAGGATGAGACATTTTCTCATCCACACCAGGATGAGAGGTCATCTCATCCACACCAGGATGAGGAGTCATCTCATCCACACCAGGATGAGGAGTCATCTCATCCACACCAGGATGAGGAGTCATCTCATCCACACCAGGATGAGGAGTCATCTCATCCACACTGAGATGAGAGGTAATCTCATCCACACCAAGATGAGGCATGTTCTCATCCACACCAGGGTGAGAGGTCATCTCATCCACACCAGGATGAGGCATGTTCTCATCCACACCAGGATGAGGCATGTACTCATCCACACCAGGATGAGGCATGTTGTCATCCACACCAGGATGAGGCATGTTGTCATCCAAACCAGGATGAGGCATGTACTCATCCACACCAAAATGAGCCATTTTCTCATCCACGCCAGGATGAGAGGTCATTTCATCACACCAAGATGACGCATGTTCTCAGCCACACCAGGATGAGAGGTCATCTCATCTACACCAAGATGAGAGGTAGTCTCATCCACACCAGGATGAGAGGTCATTCCATCCACACCAGGATCAGAGGTCATCTCATGCACGCCAGGATGAGAGGTCATTTCATCCACATCAAGATGATGAGTGTTCTCATCCACACCAAAATGAGACATTTTCTCACCCACACCAGGATGAGAGGTCATCTCATTCACACCACGATGAGGCATGTTCTCATCCACACCAGGATGAGAGGTCATTTCATCCACATAAAGATGACGAGTGTTTTCATCCACACCAAAATGAGACATTTTCTCATCCACACCAGAATGAAAGATCATCTCATCCACACCAGGATGAGAGGTCATCTCATCCACACCAGGATGAGAGGTCATCTCATCCACACCAGGATGAGAGGTAATCTCATCCACACCAAGATGAGAGGTAATCTCATCCACACCAGGATGAGACATTTTCTCATCCACATCAAGATGAGGCGTGTTCTCATTCACACCAGGATGAGAGGTAATCTCATTCACACCAGGATGAGGCATGTTCTCAGCCACACCAAGATGAGACATTTTCTCAATAACACCAGGATGAGAGGTCATCTCATCCACACCAGGATGAGAGGTCATGTCATGTCGCTGATCGTATTGCGATGGCATTCAGTCAGCATCTTTGCGTGTCAAGCTGTGTTGCTTTGTCAAAGGTGATGTTATGTTATGTTATGATGTGGTCATATTAGATATGAGCATCTATGTAGATGAATGAGATTCCATGGTGGTTAGTATGTGGTCAAATATTTTCAAAATCCATAAGAATATTCTATGAATGTTATTTCCTGACACCATGCGTCATTAGAAAGAGCAGGATCGACATTGTCAAGCAATGTGATGCCATGCGTGTCTGTCAATCATCCAACCAATCACCTCCTCAGCCACTGGCACCGCCTCCTCCTGTTTCCATCCAATCAAGATGAGACAAACAAATTCTTACATCAGGGAAAGAGAGATTATTTGGGAAAAAATGCTAAATGAAATCTATAAATAATAAATCTTCAAGTGTCACGATGCTGTGTCATGTGACATCAGCACTCACCACAGTCACGAATCCACTCGCCAAGGCTGCGTTCTCCACGCCGTCCACTGTGGCCTGGGCCACCTCATTGGCCCCCGAAACAGCAGTGTCGGCTACGATGTTAGCTTGTTCGCTGGTCTTCTGGGCCACTGGAGGTCACATGATGTAACACATGACATTTCTTTTTACTAAAAAAGCTCATTGGACAAGACTTTGGTACCTGTGTTGACGCCAGTCACCACGCCCTCCATCGTCTTGTTTCCTGGAAATAAAACATTCAAACCCACTCGTCAGTTCCTGATGAACTAGTCAACTGCACGTTTGCATAGACGAGTATATTTGTACGGCAAAATGGAGGAAAACCCAGACAGGAAGTCCAAAATATCCCATCCCAAGTAACAAAAGTACATAGAACACAATTCTAGTTTTACAGGCAGAAAACAATGCAAAATATTTCTAAATGAAGAATGGATGGAAGTATTTGTTGATGCAGACTTCCTGTCCATCCTGGTGAGGATGAATTCATTTTGGCCCCGTGGCGGCTTATTTAGCAGTCACACTCAATGAAAAAAAAAACCCTGGATTTAACCTAACGATACAGTACTACTTTGTTAAGTGCAATATGGCAGGAAAACCCAGGACATACTTTGTCAGCATCCCAGCTGACTTCAGGCGAGAGGCGGGGTCCACTGTGGACTGGTGGCCAGCCAATCACAGGGCACATATAGACAAACAACCATTCACACTCACAGTCATACCTATGGACAATTTGGAGTCGCTAATTAACCTAGCATGTTTTTGGAATGTGGGAGGAAACCAGAGTACCCGGAGAAAACCCACGCATGCACGGGGAGACTCCACACATAGATGCCCGAGGGTGGAATTGAACCTCCTAACTGTGAGGTCTGCGCGCTTACCACTCGACTGCCGTGCCGCCCATAAAAAAACTTGTTCACAATTTTCTAAATACAGTTTCTGGAATGGGCGGCACGGCGGTCTAGTGGTTATCGCGCAGACCTCACAGCTAGGAGACCAGGGTTCAATTCCACCCTCGACCATCTCTGTGTGGAGTTTGCATGTTCTCCCCGTTTTCTCCGGGTACTCCGGTTTCCTCCCACATTCCAAAAACATGCTAGGTTAATTAGCGACTCCAAATTGTCCATAGGTATGAATGTGAGTGTGAATGGTTGTTTGTCTATATGTGCCCTGTGAATGGCTGGCCACCAGTCCAGGGTGTACCCCGCCTCTCGCCCGAAGACAGCTGGGATAGGCTCCAGCACCCCCCACAACCCTCGTGAGGAAAAGCGGTAGAAAATGAATGAATGAGTTTCTGTAATGATTAGAGCCCTCAAGACATTAAATAACACCCCTATAGTCACACGTTAGCAGTTTTTTTTTGCGTATTAGGCTATATAGAAGACATATAAGAGTGAATAAGACTCCTGCTGGAGCGGTGTCACTCTGAATGTCTTCCCCTGGGAACCTGAGTGCAGAGTCTAGTACCTGTCTCACCATACACCGACACATAGTGGCCAATGTAAAATACTACATTCACAATTACAATGCTTCTTCTGCCGTGTGTTTGGATTTAATGTAGGCCAAGAATAAGTACAATTTGCTTAAATATGTATTTTTTTACTCATAGGCCATATTTTCCCACGAAACGGTCATCCTTTTTTTAATGAATGCAGGTTGGAAAAACTGCGAAGGGCGATATTGCGAGGGACAACTTTTTACAGCCCGTCCGTCCTCCGAGCGCTGCTTTGCACAGGCCACACCCACAATGTCTTCCTCCAGCGTCCTTCCTTCCCCAACCTTCCAGCGCTTTGCCGCGTCTCATCAAGAAGGTGATGCTTCATAACGGATATTAAACATTCCGCTTTCCCCCCCCCCCGTCCCGCCCCTCCAAACAGGAAGTGACTCAAACAAAGTGCACTTTCACCATCACCATCACCATCAACCATCTCTCACCGACAAACATCACCCCCTCCTTGGTCTTGGCGGCGGCCTCCTCCACGCCGGCTTTGGTCTTCTCGGCGGCTGCCACCACTCCGTCCTTGGCCATGGAGAACCCTTTCTTCAGAACATCCATGATGCTTTTGCTAACGGCTTCTTCTGCTGCTACTGCTGCGTCTGCTTGGACTGTCCGTCCTCGTCTGGTGTGCACTTCCTGCTAATGGACGGAGGGAGGGGAGGAGGCAGGGGAAGAGAGAGAGAGAGAGAGATGCCAATGTGGAAGAGAGAAGTGGTGCAGAGGAGGAGACGAGAAAGGAACATTTGTGCCAAAAAGAAGAGAAAGGATTCTTTTCATTCATGCTTTCACTTTGTTCCGATGTAAAGGTCAAACGTCCCATAAAACACAAACGCCACACACACACTGCTGGGAAAGGTGGCCACGCCCCTTTAGGTGAACTTTCACCTCTGCTGCCTTGTGACAAAGCCTGCACTGCTGTGGAATAGTTTAATTTCTTAGTGGACACGTCAGGGGCCTATTAAGTGGCTTGAGCTTGAACAAGAACTACTAAAATGGCTGACTGGGCGTAGTCATCCTCCGGACAGGAACTTGAGCGTGACTCAGCAAACTCAGCACTTCTCTGATTGGCCGACAGACGGCGCCGCACTATATTTAGCCTCCTCCCCCCTTCGGCGGCGACATTATGGCCGCCTGGAGGTTACCATGGCGATGACTGCCGCAGGCATCCATATGGGGCATCATCCTGACTTCACTTGTACAGTTGATAGTTAAATACGCACATTGATGACATCACTGTGTACATATACTACAGTATACTATGCAACAATACTTTTATGTACATCAAGTCAAAGTAAGTATTAAAGGTAGTATTCCTCAGCCGTGATAATCCATCCACTGGTCAACGCCATCTTGCAGAACTTTTCTGACACATCCGTGTGAAGTGTTGAGGATGCGTGTAATAGGCATGATCACATGACCTCCCTCACCACTTCACGGCTTCACACATCACTGCTCTGTCACGGTGGAATTAGCCGGCCCCAAAGTGGCATAAATGTACGGTAATCCCTGGTTCATACTTCATTCATGTGTGGATGATGCTTCATTCAACACAGGAACCGGGATTACTGTACAACACATAAACAAAGGATTAACCATCATCCAACACATGCACGAGGGATTACTGTACATCCGACACATAAATGAGAGATTACACATTTACGAGGTATTAGTGCACATCCAACACATATACGAGGGATTACTGTACATCCAACACATAAACAAGGGATTACCCATAAAAGGGATTACAGTACATCCAACACAAGATGTACACAACAAGGGATTACACATGAATGAAAAATTACACATAAACGGGGGAATACTGTACATCCAACACATAAACAAGGATTACACGAGTGAGGGATTACACATAAACAAGGGATTACTGTGTATCCGACACATAAATGAGGGATTACACATGAATGAGGGATTACTGTACATCCAATACATGAACAAGGGATTACTGTACATCTGACACAAACGAGGGATTACACATAAACAAGGGATTACTGTACATCCAACACAAAAACAAGGGATTACTGTACATCCGACACATAAAAAAGGGATTACTGTACATCCGGCAGATAAACGAGGGATTGCACATAAACAAGGGATTACTGTACATCCAATACATAAAAAGGGATTACTGTACATCCGACACAAACAAGGGATTACACATAAAGAAGGGATTACTGTACATCTGACACATAAACAAGGGATTACTGTACATCCAATACATAAAAAAGGGATTACTGTACATCCGGCAGATAAACAAGGATTATACATAACCAAGGGATTACTGTACATCTGACATAACCAAGGGATTACTGTACATCTGACATAACCAAGGGATTACTGTACATCCAACACATAAACAAGGGATTACTGTACATCCGACACATAAACAAGGGATTACTGTACATCCGACATAACCAAAGGATTACTGTACATCCGACACATAAACAAGGGATTACTGTACATCCAAAACATAATACCTTCCAAATCTCCCTCCCAAAACAGTAGAAGTGCACATTGTGGAGTGGCCTTTTATTGTAGCCAGCCAAAGGCACGCTTATGCAACACATCATCATGCTGCCCAATATGCCACAACTGTAAAATGGCAACGTGAATAATATTTAAGTAACTTTTGTTGACATAGAAAAACGTTTGCATCTTTGAGTTGAACGAAAGATGGAAGCAAAAACAAGAACTGCTTTTATGTTGATATGATTTGAGATGGTTTTTTAACATCAAGCGGGTAACAACTATGTTACACGCCTTCTTTTTCAGTGTCTGTGTGTGTCTGTGTGTGTCTGTGTGTGTCTGTGTGTGTCTGTGTGTGTCTGTGTGTAGTAAATCAGCTTCAGGAGGAATCCAGCTCCTACCTGCTAATTGGCTTCGCACGCCTTTGGGACATTTCACGTATTTTCCTGCACCCCTTCCTTAATTTTCCTTCCTGGATTAAAAAAAAAGCATATACAGTCATCCAAGATGGCGGCGTAAACAAAGCTAACACTATTTTGGACGCTAAATGCAAGCCAAGACTAAATGTTAGTAAAAATGTTGATGACTTCTAGGCCTGCCCATATTGGAGGGGGGGGGGGCAGTCACAAATGTTAAAGGGGGCGATGTTTTTCATATAGTCATCCAATAATAAGAAAATGACTTATATATATGTATATATATAAATGATAAACGTAAAAAAGCCGAATTGATGACTACGTGCTGAGGTGGACTTTATTCATACATAAGATGAATGAAATGCCGTCATGGCGACGAGAAGGACCGTTCATATGGGGAAGTATTTACTCGCCGGAACGCTTAATTGGAGCACAAAAATCACTTTAAACACTAAACCCCCTCCTCCCGAATTAAACAGGTTTAATGGCGATACCGGCGAAGGTTGGCGGAACCTTGGAGTGTGAATGGAAGCTAGCGGGGTTAGCTTAGATTAGCATGCTAGCGTGGTTGCGTGCGTGGATGAGCATCTTCACCACTTTAATGTGAGGAGCGTTTTACAATGCCTGATCATAACGTGCAGGTTCTGAGTGAAGAAGACATTCTCAACACACACAGGATATACTAACAGCCTTCACAATAAAAGCACGGTTTGTAGTCTAACTGTGTAAATAAGTGTGCTAAAACTATGTTCCATATGCAATTGGTATAGCATGGGTGACTACATCTTCCTTAATGGCAAACACAGGCAGTACAGTTGGTTGAAGATTTTAAGAATTTAGTTAGCCAGATTGTTACCAATAAATACACGTGCTGTACAATTTGGCACAAGTCTAATTCATGATATGGCTTAAGCTCTTGAGCTTCTTGTACAAGACTCATTTTTGAGGCATGTTTTGCGTTATAAAGCAAGTATCGGCCGATATCCATACTGTGCTTTTTCACTGATATCAGTCAATACTGATTGGTTGCCAATCAATCAGAGCACACCTAATGTACAGTATAGCTTCTATGTGTGTAAGGAGGTTGATGTCAATCACTGCTATGTTTCAACACTGCTCTCTTGTGGGGCAACGTGGAAGTGCAGCGAGTCTCGGTTAGATGAGGCCATCCTATCTGCATTCAGCAAACGCCGAAGCGGCCTGTGATGTCATCACCTCGATGGTAAACAGGCTGCAGACAAAAAACCACCCCCCCAACCATCCATTGCACAGCTCATCACTACCTTCATCCGTCTATAATCCGCCTAACACCCCACATTGACTCTGCAAGACACCCCCCCGCCCTTCAGATGAGGATAAAGACCAGGGAGACTGCTGAAGGACGTCATGGCCTTGGTGCAGCAGACTACTCAGGTCCTGCTCAGACTAGCTGAGTGGGATCATTGGACTTTTGTTCAACATGGGGGGGGGATGCCTGTGTGGTACCTGTACTAAAGACCCCACAGCCCAAGGACCCTAACTACTATAGGCCGGTGGCTCTAACATCCCACCTCATGAAGGCCCTGGGCAACTAGTTCTTGCCCACCAGCGGCCCCTGGTGATTGCCTTGCCTTGATGAGTGATGAAATTGGCATTGATCCGAGAGGAAGTAGGTTGATGTTTTCATGCTTAAGCTGCAACGAGGTAGAGCGACCACAAGAGGGCACTACACGTCCACAAGAAGCAGCAGATAAGAGGACGAAAAGGCCTAAAGATAGACCAAGAGGATGATGAGCTTAGGTCATTGAGACGACTGTTTTTAAGGATCACCTGAGTAATTAATAATTCAGAGAAATCCCGACTGGAGCAAACATTCTTGTGTTTAATAATCCTTCAGTCAATACAGTAGAAGTTGACTTCCAAAGTGTATACAGTATTCATTGTATTATAATATTACACGACAGTAAAATAAGTTAAAAGACTCTTTCCAGCCTGTGAAACCAGGTAAGTAAAAGCTTCATCCATCAAACCCGTCTGGTGTTTACTGTCAATCATATTAAACAATGGCGGACGTCAGAAGGGCTGCTTTAGTGGTAAATCTATCTAAACAAACGAGGAACCTTACAGTTTCATGTTGAAAACCCATCAATATGAACATAGATGATAAGTTAAGACACTTGGATCTCCTTCATCAAGCATCTTTCCAAATGACATGGACGTGCACGTGGACTTCATGATGTGGCTGATTTGAGATAAGCGATCAGGTCCTGGCGTTCTCCCTTCTTCTTGATGCCGGCAAAGATCATTTTGGTTCCAGGAATATACTTCTTGGGGTTCTCCAGGTACACCATCAGGGTGTCTTCACCCCACATGATACCTGACGAGACAACAAAACAAAGTTTGACACATGCACTTTGTTGCCAGAAGCAATTCTTCATACAGGAAATGACAAATTGATCGATGACAACGCTGACCCACTGTAACCGGACCAGATCCAACCCAGCTTCTCCTCATATGTTCTTGTCTTGTTCTCCACAATCGGCGGCCGTATCACGTTTGTAACAAAAAAAGAGCCACACACCAACAGCACGAATGGCAACAGCAGCATGCAGACATGGCCGCCGTGTACAGTGGTTACTTCTTTGTAACCTTGCTCCCAATTCCCACTGGCCGTGCATTAAAACTCCCATCACGCTTTTACTCATCAACAAGCGGTCACGAGCAGCTTGGTTTGTGGAGCGCACCTCCACAAACCCGGTGCGTGTGCACCACTGTGGAAGCCTGCATCCAGCCTCTGCCCAAGTGTGCCACCACAACACAGCATGGACACTCACTAATACACACGTGAAATATGTAAACCAGGGGTGGCCAAAATGCGGCGTGTGGGCCATTTGTAGACCGCATGTTTTATGGGCCCGTGAGTGGCACATTATAGAAAATAGAATCTAAAAACTGGAAAAATAAACCAAAAAAAAAAGCTTTGAGTAAAAAGAAAATACAGAAGTGTAGACAGAGGGGTTCATTTAGCCCAAACTCAAGACTAGCAAAATGTATGAGACACACTTATAATCTCATGTTGGTCATGTTATGCGAGTGTATGTGTAGTACATGTGTGTACGGGATGTAGTATGCCAGGCTATGTATGATACATTCATATTTGTGTGGCACATACCCAGGGGAGATGGTGGGCCTTTAATTAGTTTGTTAATTTGACATGTGACTAAATGACTAGTGGCGTCATTGGCTTAAGTTTTTATTGTGTTACCCTGATTTCGGTTGTTATTAGTTTTACATAATTGTTTATTGTAACTTTAATGGTTGCTAAACTTGATGCCAACTAGTAGTAGAACATGTACTGTGTATAATAATGGATGCTACATCATCTGGTTGAAACAATATTGAATCAATGAACAAAAATATGAACGAATCATATAATGACCTTTTTTGCAATATCGATCATACCCATCATGTTAAGTAAAAACTGTAGTTTATGTATTGATTGTTTTTTTTCACTGGCTGTTTAATAGATATATTTTGTCCAACTTGTCACCCCTTTTCATGTAAATTTATTATTGCGCTTTAAGCATGCAAAAGTCTGTTTTTTCCGATTACTTTATTAAATCGACAAAAATTTAAATCGAATACTTGGTTACTAAAATATTCCATAGCTGCTGCCCAACTACCATCATGTCCACTGACCTTTACTCTTGTTGGCATCAGTGTAGGAGTAGCCCGGAGCCTGGCCCGTCTTGCGTCCAAACAGACCCCAGAGGTTGGGCCCCACCTTGTGCTTGCCCCCATTTTCCACAGTGTGGCACTGGGCACACTTCTGCACAAACACCTTCTTTCCCTTTTCGACGTCTCCCATAGTCAGCTGGAACGAGACATTGTTCATGCTTTTAAATGAATTGACAAATCATTCTAGTAAAAACACTCATCGTGCAAATGGCGTAAACTGAAACGGTAAAAATAATATTTGGGGGAGTAAAATCCTTCTTGTGAATGGATTAAAAAAGGCCCCCAAGCCCCCCGCCTGTCCCCCGTAGTGTTCTGGGTGAAGGTCATTTTAAGTGTGTACTGTGGAGGCTCATGTTACTTCCCTTACCGTACACATTACGTCATCAGCTACTACTCACCCTAGCTAGAATTAACCGCTAGGCGCCAGGTTTTTCCACCGTGAATGGTGGCTACCTTTAAGTGACAATTAATGTACGAACGTTGCAGCCATTGTGGTACAAATAATGCCGTTTTGACAATCGGTAAAGGTCTAAGTGTTAGCGGATGTAGCCCGCCAGCTAGCTTCGGTGTGACCGTTAACATCCAACATGGCGGCCGAGTCGCCCCCTTAACCGAGCAATTACTAACCCAAATGCATTTCATTAGCGGCATGGACAGTTTGGTTTGTTTTGGAATAAACACGAAAAAGCTTTCGAGTAAGGGGCTGTTCTAAAAAGGCTTTTTATTCCTCAAAATAGGCGGCTATTACCAATACACGAGTTGAAGGATGCTTGAAGGATGCCGGCGTCGTTTGGCAGACATCTTTAACACAGGGCACTTTCATTTCATTTATCAAACGGTATAAAATACATGATATCTCTCAAGAGCATTGTCGTGTCTGTATTGCGCTAACTAGCCGTCATTTGGAAAAATCTCAATACAGTTACCTGTACTTTTCAGTCTTCGGGAATAAAATCGCCCAGGTGAATGCCTCTCGCCGCTACGGGACACCAACGTTGAGTGAGTGGCGGTCGCACAGAAGGTCACTGCAGTTGTAGGCGCCGGCTTTTGACGTCACACTCAGGCCACGTTTCAATTCGATATACGTGCTTCCTTATGTAAGTGTTTCCGTTTGTAATCTCTTATTGTAAAATGGAAATGATTGATTTAGAAACCTCATAAAATCATTCACTTGTGATAATAATGTTATTACAAAACACATTATCGTAGGAGTCTTTGGTTGTCGTCAAGGATTAATATGAGGAAGCGAAAGAAAGTGTTGGACTATGCCATGTCCCCCTCCTCTCCCTGGAATTGTCTGAACACATTCATACGTTACTTAAACGTTTTTGTATACAAAAACATTTTTTCACAAATAGTAAAGATATAAATCATTTGTTGTCTGATGCTTGACTGATCTTATGTTTTGATTTAATATATAACATCTTTTTCAGTAATGTTTTAGAAGTAAATTGCCATTCAAAAACAGACTGTTTTCAGCAGATTTCACATTTAAACCAGCACTATTTATTAATATGAGAACTAACCATTTTTTGCCAGCTATAATTGTGATGCAATACCTAGTGTGGGTGACAGCAAGGTTGCCTGAAGGTTGTGTCCTCAGGCCAGGGTCATGTGCAGCATAATCTGTTACAGTATGTGCTTTGTTTCTAAGTGTGATTTTAAGCATGTATCATACAAGATGACATCCATGAAGACCATTGCTTTTATACTGGACCGTACCACCAGCTTTTAATACAGAGGACATTCCATGTCACATACAATAGTGTCACTTTACTGGCGTGCATCTATTATTTTGAAGGCCTGACAATTCAGGCCAATTCAGGTCGCTGCACTGTGATTGGTCACACTCCTAAGCGCTCCCAAGGACTTCCGTACAGCTGCCGAAGCTCACTTTTAAATTTTGTCAGTATAGGAGTTGATAATAAATGTGGTGGAAATGTAATATAAGTGTCGAGTGCTTCTCACTTTTGTGAAGTTTTTTTCCCCCTGCAGTTTGGGATTTACTCAATGACCAGGAATCCACTTAACGTCTTTTATTTTGATTTTTTTTTAGGCCAAACAGGTAAAAAAAACCCCTTTAAACACAAAAATATAAATTTAGAAACATAATCCAAGAAACCATAATCAAACAATCAACATCAAATAATTCAAACTAATTTTAATTCATTTTAACTAGAAATTAACCATGGAAATAAGTGTGAAATACCCATATTTAAACCAAACAAACAAATTAAATTTAAAATAAATTAAATTAAATTAAAATTCTAAAGCATGGTACAATTATTTTAGCTTTACAAATTAACCCAACTTTTGTTCTATCTTTGTATATGTAGTCGACAGAGCGATCACTCACATCTGGAAAGGAGCGGAAGAAGAGTGGGAGAAATCCCAGGGCTCACGAACGCAACACCACGGGTGGTTGGGCGAGACAAGATGGAGGAGTCCAACGCCACACCGAAACAAGCCACGGAAAACCTCGACGACCCTCCCAACAGCCGCCTGTTTCTGGTCACCAGCCGCGCCGTCACCGAAGATGAGCTCAGGGAGAGTTTCTGCGTGTTCGGGGACATCCAGGGAGTGTGGGTCGTGAAAGATAAACAGACAAAAGAGTCCAAAGGCATTTGCTATGTGAAGTTTGCCAAATCGTCTCAGGCCTGTCTGGCCATGGAAGAAATGCACGGCAAAGTCCTGGTGGACGGAACCAAACCTATCAAGGTGAAGGTCCGGGCATGTACCGGAACCGGTTGTTTTTGGCTGGACTTATTTACATGAATGTGTACCTTACATGGCGGTTAGCTACTATGCTAACATGCTAGCCAGGCAGACACGAGTGGCAGTCAACCTATAATAACGTTAGGATGCTTTTAGTATTGATTAGCTGGTATGCTAGCTGTATTAGCTTGTCTTGTTGCAGTCATTTTCTGTTGGCTCTGCATCATTGTGTTGTATAAGCTGTATTTGGTTATGGTAATTAATCAGATTAATCAGATTACAATTGCATGGTACTTTTACAATCAGTAACTGTTACATTTGTTCACTTCCTGCTTTCCTAATATGGTTTAAGGTTTTTTTTTTGTCACAAACTGAAGTACAAGGTCATATGACCATACGATGACATAATGGGTACTATAGTAACAATCAATATAGTGATATATATAGCACATCATGACTGGTTCAAGTATTGTATTTAGCAAATTTATTTTATTTATTAATTTATTTTATTAATTTGATTTGTATAAATTTTATTTAGTTATTTTAAATTTTTAATTTTTTTTTTAATTTTTGTCACATACCGGACTACAAGGTGATATGACCATCCAATGACATAATGGGTACCATAGTAAGTGTCAATATAGTGATATATATAGCACATCATGACTGGTTCAAGACTCTTCATCCTTGTATTTAGCAAATGTATTTTATTTATTAATTTGTTAATTTATTTTATTAATATTTTTTTTTCATTGTAACTATTTTTTAGGTAATTGGTTATTTTTAGTCTTGAAGATTAACTATATCAACAAGTTTAAGTATTTGTGATTTTAGAAATAAGGAGTTAGTATGTTCTCTGTAGGCGGCATTATGAATTATCCTTACTGACCTTTTTTGCAGTGCATTTAGCGAGTCAAGATTGCTTTTATAGTTATTAGCCCATATTTCCACACAATAAGTAAGATATGGTAAAACCAGAGAGCAATAAAGAGTGTGGAGTGATTTATGATTGAGAACAAATTTTGCATTGTTCAATATTGAAATATTTCTGGCCACTTTATGTTGTTTGATTGTAATATGTGATTTCCAGCTCATATTTTCACCTATTGTGAAGTGACATTTGCTCACCCGGATGCTCCTTGTAGGTGTTTATCGCCCAGTCACGGTCGTCCACCAGCCACAGGGACGTGGAGGATGAGGAGCTGACCAGGATCTTTGTCATGATCCCCAAAACGTTCTCCGAGGAAGACCTGAAAAAGACATTTAAGGTACACCGGTTCATCCCCTTTGACTGGCTTGTCCTCGGTGTTGAATCTACAAAATGGAACCTTCCAGTATGTGCAGAATCCAAACAGAATAAGTTTCTATTTCTTGCGACTCTTCAGGAGTATGGAGACATTGAATATTGCGTCATCATCAAGAACAAGGTGACAGGAGAGAGTAAAGGTTTGGGCTATGTGAGATACCACAAACCCTCCCAAGCGGCCCTGGCCATAGAGAACTGTGACAAAGGTAAGGCTGGAAGACGGTTAGATTCTTAGCAGGCCTGTCTTCATGTCCTCACCGTGGTCCTCTTAGCTTACAGAGCCATCCTGGCGGAACCTCGCAACAAAGCCTCTGCCACAGAAGACAACATCAGCATGATGGCCAGGAGCGACTACTGTGCCGACTCCACTAATCCTTACTCCTTCCCCATGGGTGCGGATTTCATTTGGATCCACGTCATCACCTCTGGTGACTGCTTTTTGCCTTCACTGCTGTCTTCGTTATCCAGGCTCAGCAGAACCACCGAGCTACGCGGTGATGGACCGATCTACCGGTCATGGCCGCATCGGCGACATCTCCCACTGCCTCATGATGTCCACACGAGCCGCGCTGACGCAGGAGCAGATTTTTGCACTGTTTGATATCATTCCCGGGATGGAATACTGCGAGCTGCAGCGTGACGCTTACGGGATGACGAAAGGCCAGTGGCGACGTGGCATGGGGGTGTGGCGTGCTTGATGAGGACTTCATGCTTTTAATGGCGCCGTCTTGTTGGCCAAACTGCAGGTCAGGCTCTGATTCGCTACAGCAACCTCGGCTCAGCCGTGTACGCCAAAGAAAAACTCAGTGGATTTGAGTACCCACCAGGCAACAGACTATTGGTCACTTTTGTGGATGATGGAGAAGATCGAAGCAGGTAGGCGTACACACACACACACACACACACACACACACACACACACACACACAGTGTAAAACTGGTGTGTATTTCTGTGTAGCCCAGTAGGTCGCATGGCCATGCAGTTTGTCTCCACCCAGGTGATGTCAGCAGTGTGGAACGGACCCTCCAGCAGTCAAGCAATGAAACCTCCTGTGAGTTCTTGTTGTTGTTGTTGTTGTGTGCGTCCGATTCCGATCTTCAAAAGCCTTACTTTGATGATGTTTTTTTCCACCAGGGGTTCCCTGCGCCCCCGGCGGTGTCCCGGATTCAGACCGATGTCAGTCTGCCGGCCCCGAAGAAGCTCGCACCGCCCGACAGCAAATCCAAGGAGCGCTTGTTTGTCGTCTTCAACCCCTCCCCCTTGCCACTGGACGTGCTGGAGGACGTTTTCTGGTACATTCTCTTCTTAATTTCTTGTTTTAGACAGAGATTACTAACCCTAACCCTAATCCATCCTTAATCCCCATTCATTGGTTCCACACCCGACTGTGATAAGTGAATTTCCACAACATAGAATCCCTTATTTATATTCTATATATTTGTAGTTGGAGCTAAGAAAACCTCTTTACGTCTTTTAATATGCTTTTAAACATGGTTAGAGCCCTCTAGACATGAAATAACACCCCTATAGTCGCCTTTACAGTGCTATTACCCAATATAGTAGACATATTAGAGAAAATAAGACATATATAGACTCACACATGAGCATTTTGAGTCCCTTTTTGATTTTTTTTACTTCCTGTTCCATCAACACGCTACTATTTATATTGGGTAATAGGAGTGTAAAGGTGACTATAGGGGTGTTATTTCAAGTCTAGAGGGCTCTAATAATGTTCCACCGTATTTAGAAGGTGGTAAACAGGTTTCCTATGTCTTATTTTATCTTACAGTTTCAATGACAGTGGGTAATAGGAGTGTAAAGGTGACTATAGGGGTGTTATTTCAAGTCTAGCAGGCTCTAATAATGTTCGACCGTATTTAGAAGGTGGTAAACAGGTTTCCTATGTCTTATTTTAGCTTACAGTTTCCATGACAGTGGGTAATAGGAGTGTAAATGTGACTATAGGGGTGTTATTTCAAGTCTAGCAGGCTCTAATAATGTTCGACCGTATTTAGAAGGTGGTAAACAGGTTTCCTTTGTCTTATTTTATCTTACCATGTCTACGACAGTGGGGGATAGGGGTGTAAAGGTGACTATAGGGGTGTTATTTAATGCCTATTGGTCTCTAATCATGTTCAAGTGTATTTAGAAGGTGGTAAACAGGTTTCCCATGTCTTATTTTATCTTACCATGTCAACGACAGTGGAGAATAGGAATATCAAGGTGACTATAGGGGTGTTATTTCAAGTCTAGCAGGCTCTATTAATGTTCCACCGTATTTAGAAGGTGGTAAACAGGTTTCCTATGTCTTATTTTATCTTACAGTTTCAATGACAGTGGGTAATAGGAGTGTAAAGGTGACTATAGGGGTGTTATTTCAAGTCTAGCAGGCTCTAATAATGTTCGACCGTATTTAGGTGGTAAACAGGTTTCCTTTGTCTTATTTTATCTTACCATGTCTATGACAGTGGGTAATAGGGGTGTAAAGGTGACTATAGGGGTGTTATTTAATGGCTATTGGTCTCTAATCATGTTCAAGTGTATTTAGAAGGTGGTAAACAGGTTTCCCATGTCTTATTTTATCTTACCATGTCAACGACAGTGGAGAATAGGAATATCAAGGTGACTATAGGGGTGTTATTTCAAGTCTAGCAGGCTCTAATAATGTTCCACCGTATTTAGAAGGTGGTAAACGGGTTTCCTATGTCTTATTTTATCTTACCATGTCTACTACAGTGGGTAGTAGGAGTGTAAAGGTGACTATAGGGGTGTTATTTCAAGTCTAGAGGGCTCTAATAATGTTCCACCATATTTAGAAGGTGGTAAACAGGTTTCCTATGTCGTATTTTATCTTACAGGTTCAATGACAGTGGGTAATAGGAGTATAAAGGTGACTATAGGGGTGTTATTTCAAGTCTAGCAGGCTCTAATCATTTTAAAATGTATTTGGAAGTTGGTAAACAGGTTACCTATGATTTCCAAATCCTATCTATGAGTGGACGTATGAGGGTGGGATGTGAACATGTGAATGGTGAGGGTTTGCCGCACACAACGGCTTTAGCTAACATTCTGACTGATGTAAAAAGGGATAATGGCGTACATGGATGACATCTAAGCTGTTTTGTCTTCTCAGCCGCTTTGGGTCTCTGATTGAAATCCACTTGGTCCCGGGGAGGAAGGTTGGATACATCAAGTATGCAGAGAAGCAGGTGAGAAGCTGGCCTTCAGCACCATAGCCAGGTATGTGTTGAAGGTTTGATTCGGTACATCGGGGGGGTGTCTTCCTCTTGGACAGTGTGCGGACCACGCCATGGCGGTGCTGCACGGTCAGTTCATCAACGGCGTGAAGATGAAGGTGATGCTCGCCGATCCTCCCAGAGAGGAGTCGCACAAAAGGCTTCGCACCTACTAGGACGTGAGGACACGATGGGTAGGTGTTTGCCGCGGTAAGAAAGGTCATGTGTAGAGCCAAAAGCATCCGCCATTCCATTCAGCCTTTATTATAGTAAAATATGACTTAGCATTGCTATTGTTGACTCAGCACATGCTTGCCGTACAGCCACCGCGTGTTTATACAGCGTATCATCTAGATAGCATAGAAGCTAACATGCTGGACATTGAACAAGAAGACATGAAGCCATGACAGTAGATGAGGCATGCGGGTCGGTGGCTTGACAGCTTAGCTTTTTGCTCAATGGCTAGCGCTGCTCTAGTGGGATGTGTGCTCCCGGTTTTTGGGCCTGAGTGAGGTTTGTTGGGGGTAGGGGTGTAACGCTGTCGCTGCGTGATGCTATGTTAACCCTGTAAGCGCTTTCATGAAAATAATTAATTTTTCATCGGCCGCACGGTGGATTAGTGGTTAGCATATAGGCTACACACTATGTTGGAATCTCGGCTTGAGCATCCCCGTTTGCGTGTGGCTTTTCTCCGCTTTCCTCCCACATTCCAAAAACATGCTAGCTTAATTGGAGACTCCAAATTGTCCATATGTACGAATGCGAGTGTGAATGGTTGTTTGTCCATATGTGCCATGTGATTGGCTGGCTAGCCACCAGTCCGGGGTGTACCCCGCCTCTCGCCCGAAGACAGCTGGGATAGGCTCCAGCACCCCTCGCGACCCTGGTGAGGAAACGCGGTAGAAATTGAATGAATGATTAGAGCCCTCAAGACATTAAATAACACCCCTATAGTCACGCTTTAGCAGTTCTTTGTCGTATTAGGCTATATAGAAGACAGAATAAGAATGAATAAGACTTCTATAAAACTCCTGCTGGAACAGCGTCACTCTGAATGTCTTCCCCCGGGGAACCTGGGGCGGGCTGGGATAGGCTGGGTGGATTTTACTGTTCCTAAGGCTGTGGCTTGAAGGAAAGCGCTATCATGTACATTTGTCATGAGCAGCCATGACCAGTATCCGCCATACCCAATAGGCTCATCAATACACTCTTCCTCATCTACAAAGCAGCAGCAGCATCATCACCACTCTATTAGATCTGCTGCTCCATTAGCGGAGTTTACCACTTCCTGTACGGTATTTCCCCAAGCGCTTTTTTAGAAGGATATGTAGCACTAATAGAAAGTAAAATGACGCTGAGATCTTGTGAGCTGTGAGTAGTCATTTCCCTAACAATATGCGTTCAAAAGAGTAATACATTTGCGCCATAAAAAGAGCTGGAAAAAAATCCAACCTTAGGAATGAATCTGCTTGACTTTCTTTCCCGTGACATCACTGCGTGTACATTGGCGTGTGTGTGTGTGTTCCACAGCAGATGGACCGCCGCCATGCTAACATCATGCATGTCAACACCGTGGAACACACGCACAATGGGCGCGCAGTGATAAATATTCAACAATACCGTTTTTTTCCTCTTTGAACTTCAGCATCACACATTTCTATTTCACATATTTTTACTCTCCTTTAAAAAAATACAATAACAGTCACCATGGAAATATGCACGTACTTCATCCACCCCATCTCACCCATGCATGATCACTGTAGGCGGCATCCCCACTGAATGACTGACCCCCCCTTGGCACATGGACCCGTGTGTGTGTGTGTGTGTGTAACACTGCAGCTTCTCGTTTCCCAGGCGACTGTTGTCATGACAAAACGACACGTTGACCTGACCAACCAACCAACCGACCTACCGACCGACAGACAAACACGGAGACCCGCTCTCGGACCCACCTGTTGACATGACCTTGACACCTGTCTGACCTTGCTTGTAACGTGTGCAGCTCCTGTCTCTGTAGAACAGAAGCAACATTTAATTTTTTATGACCCCCCCCCCCCCCCCCCCCCCATCATTCAAAAGAAATTCCAGAAGTTCAGGCTTGTTTTTGTTTTTTAACCCAAGTGTGCACACAGGCATATAAGTAGAAATAAAAGTTGAAGCGATGTTCTTTCATCTTGTGTGTCTTTGTGCTACACCAGGGGTCTCAAAGTCAATTTACTTGGGGGGCACTGGAGCTAGGGTCTGGGTGAGAATGGGCCGCATCAGGTTTTCCACAAAAAAAAAAAAAAAACGCATTTATTAAAAACAGAAAAATGAATAAACTTTGCCTTGGTTCCGATTTTCTACAATAAAAGCTCTGATAAAACATTCCACTGTTCTCAATTATCTTAGTTGTTATTTTTCTACACAAAATAAGATGGAAAATAAATAAATCAAGAAGAAAGAAAATCAATCAGAGCAATAAATAAATATAATAATAAAACGGCAAATAATAAAAACTCAAGAAACAACATATAGATGGTGGGTAGACAAATATTTTTTTCAGATTAAAATGAACAAAGCATTATTAGAGCCCTGTAGACATGACAAAACACGACTATAGTCACATTTATACTTTTTATTTATTTATTTTTATAACATATTGCGCAACTGCAGGGTCTTGAGACACATGCTAACTCGCAAACTAGAGAGCTAGCGACCTAAACGGTAGCCTTCAAGTTATTTCCTTTAACTTAAATAGCCAAAAACTTACCACTTCCACACGGATAGGGAGGATAACTTATAAGTTATTTAACCTTTAACATGAACATTAATCAAACGTAATAATTTTTTCTGGGTACATACCATACAGCATGCATATCAAACTTGTGCGGGCCGCTATTGATATCAAGGTGGGGGCCTAAGCTAGCGTCCTGCCGCGTGTTTGAGACCCCTATGCTACACTGAACACCAGGCTTCCACTGTCATGGTGTACTTGTTATTTAGGTGGAGTATGGCTTATTGTTAGAATAGGCCTGTTTTGAGGCCAATGACAAAGCCCTGGGTGTAGGTGCAAGTTGGGCCAAAGAAGCGCCGTAAACATAGGATTGGTACGATTTATATACAACCCCCAAATCACACCCTAAATGCTAGGGAATTTGTGTGCGGATCAAAATGAGAGTCGGATGCACAGTATTTTATTCCTGTTGAATGACATGAACAACATTTCCAATCACACGACCTGTCCACAGGCACACGTGATCCAAGTCAACAATTCCATGGTTTGGAAAGTTGAGGTTAAATACAAGATTTTGGGAACTTTTTCATTTTTTGCTAAGAACAGGCCGAGTTTCTTAGAACAGAATCAGCACTGTACATTTGCGGTCCAAGCGTCCAGAAGAACTTCTTTACCGGGTTGGTGGTGGCGAGTCCACCCAGCCGCACGACATGCTCCTCAGTCAACACGGCAGGAATACATGGAACACGGAGTCGGGCAATCATGACACGATATGAGCGGGCTTTATTACAGAGTCTCTTGAAGTGTCCATGCATCCATCAGTCCTTCAGTGCCAGTGTATTCAGCTCCTCGTCCAGATCCTCTAGATCTTCTCCGGTGAATAAGTTCTCATCCACCGGCACCTCGTCGTCGTCGTCGTCGTCCTCCTCGCCTCCTCCAGCCTCACCGCCACCCTCAGCCCCCGACGATCCGTTGGCTTCGGCGCCGCCACAAGCGCCATTCAACTGCCCTGTGAAGAAAAACCAGGAGATCACCGGAAGACTCAGGTGAATGCAAATCATACTTTACATATTGGCTTGGTGATCTGTATCGTCTAGTACTTCATAACGGTACTGATATCACCTGATGACGCTGCTTCTACTGGATACATTTCATAAACTAAAGACTATACTACAATATGCAAGCATACATGTGATATATACGTACATTCATCCCTTGCTACAGGAAATAATAAAATGATGGCTGTTTGGGGGTTGACTATGGCCTGGTACTAGTCCAATACTTCAACTTGCTGATATAGTTCATCTTCAAACAGCTAAAATAATGCATAAGGCTAAAAATAACCAATTAGCTAAAAATGTCATCCAATACTTCTCTACAGGAGAGGAGAAATATGATCTCAGGGAAGAAGTACATTTGAAACACTTCTATGCTAGGACTACGTTAAAAAGCCATAGCATTTCAGTATGTGGAATCAAACTATGGAATGGATTGAGTAAGGAAATCAAACAATGCACAATGATGAGCCAATTCAAGAAACAATACAAGCAGTTGATGTTTGCTAAATACAAGGATGAAGAGTCTTGAACCAGTCATGATGTGCTATATATATCACTATATTGACACTTACTATGGTACCCATTATGGCATTGGATGCTCATATCACCTCATACTTTGGTACGTGACAAAAAAAATTAAACATAAAAAAAAATAAAACATTTAAAAAACTTAAGATTAACAATCAAAAAAATCAAGAAAAAATAAAAACCTTAAATTATATTAGAAAGCAGGAAGTGAACAAATGTGACAGTTACTGATTGTAAAAGTACCAGATGGAGGGGTAGGATTTAATAAGCTTTGCTTCTTCCTACTCCTTTTGGAACTGTGAACTGATTATGGGATGCATTCAATTGTAATCTGATGCATGTTCAAATGAAATAAAAACCATTACCATAATATTAGACAAGTTCCATTGAGTATTGTGGTCAGTAAACAACAGTCACAGATCACCTTTCGAAACCAAAAAATTACTATTAAAAACTTATTTTGGAATAAAAATCAGGAAAACTTCCTGTTCTGGAGATCACTGTGCAAGTTACACAGGCATGCATCTTCAGTGCCCTCTTCCTAGTTTCACTGTCCTCTGCCAGGCGACAGAACCATGATGAAGCTAGCCAGATCTCATGATGCTGGAAGCATTTATGGACAAGAAAACATATCTATATATACCTATATATTTCGTCATACACTCGGATCGCATTTCCTGCTTTATGCTCTTATTTTGGTATGTTTGGTGCAATGTGCAGCAGTCCATTTTGCTTAGTCGTAGCCAGTATTACTATTTAGGTACAATGTGGTGCTTGCTTACCGTTGTCCTCGGTCCCCTGCTGAGTTTTACTCCTGGAGGTGAAGCGATCCACGGCTGCGACTGTTATTCCCGTGTCGTCCACTTCTTGAGGAATGAAACGGGATAGGTCTATGTCCTGGACCTGCGTGGTGTCGGTCTGGAGATGAGAGGGAACACCGTGAGCAACAAGCACGGACCACAAAGGAGCATAGATTAAATCACCTCCTCCTGATAGTCGGCTTCATCATCCTCGTTAGCGTATTGTGTGTCGTCTGCCTCGTCGTCGTCATCGTCGACCAGTTCGGGTCGGAACTCGAACACCTCACGACCGCTGACCTGCGGGTCCGAGTTAAGCATGAGCACATCAACTTGGGACACGTGACGGCATCACAAACTCACCACCAGCGACTTCCCGGCCTTGAAGTCGGCCTTCTTCTTCTCCATCTCCTCCCTCGCTCTGGCTATCTGAGGAGCAGACGGCACATATCGTCATGACGACGGAGGACACATCCCAAAGCGGGTCCGGACCTTCACCTCACCTTCTCCTGCCTTTTCCTCTTCTTCCACGCCAGGAAGGTCTCCAGAGTGATGCGCGTCACACTGGGACCGAGTGCTGCACGCTGAGGAGAAGACGACAACATCAGGACCTCGCGTCATGACCAAGGTCACTTCCACACACGCTCACAGCTTTCCCTCTTTACCTCGCTCTCGATCAGCTCCTCCATGGAGATCTCCTCCTCTTTCTCTTCCTTCTTTTTGTCTTTTTTCAGCACAAAGCCGGGCGGCAGGGCGTGGCGGTACATGCAGTTGTCGCCCCCTGCTGGGCACACCCAGAACCAGCCGTATTTGTTGTTCTCAATGGCCTCCAGGAAGAATTTACACACCTGCACAAACCAGCAGCATCAACAAGTCAGTCCATCTCAGCGCCCCACCAAAGGAGGTTGGTTCTTCATTACTAGAACAGAGGAACCTCGGTGCTGGTCACTCATCAGCTCCAAATGGAACAGGTCATTTTCTCACGTGACCATAATACAAGTCCTATTCATTTCTTCCAAAAACACCCTAAAATATGTACTTCATATTCATAGTACTTTTATATGCACAAATCATTGGCAATGAGGAGTGGATAACTTTGAATTCACAGCTTCTGAATCACATTGCCGCTGCTTGGCCACATGGTGGGTTATTTACACGTGGCAGTCGTTATAAGAAGTGCACAGTGAGTTGGTTCGGGTGCGACGAACCTTAGCATATATCAGGATATGACGATATAAAACGATATCAAGTCTGGCTTAAGCCATATAATGAATTGACTGTCAAATTGGTTATTGGGGTTTTACTCCCGCGTACTTGTACTTCGGTACGTGACAAAAAAATAATGAAAATAAAAAATTTTAAAGATTGCATTTTAATTAAAAATTACATTTTAAATAAAAATTTATAAAATGTAATTTTTAAAATAAAATTAACAAAAAATTAAAATAAATAAAATAAATATTAAAAAAAACTTAAATTATATTAGGAAAGCAGGAAGTGAACAAATGTAACAGTTACTGATTGTAAAAGTACCAGATGGAGGGGTAGGATTTAATAACCTTTGCTTCTTCCTACTCCTTTTGGACATGTGGAACTGTGAACTGATTATGGGATGCATTTAATTGTAAATCTGATGCATGATAGCTTCATTGGCGACACCAAATTGTCCATAGGTATGAATGTGAATGGTTGTTTGTCTATATCTGCCCTGCCATTGCTTGTAATGCCTGTGCTTGTCATTAAGGAGACTTTGGACTAAATTACATATTCCATATATATTACATATAGTCTTACGATCTGAGTTTTGGCCTTCTTCTTCTCAGCCTCGCCGTGCTTCTTGTTCACCACCTCTTCCAGCTTCTTCTCGTCCCAGTTGTCCATGGTGTCTACACACAGCGCTGATCAGTCACATAACTTAGATTCTCATAACACAAGAAGAACCTCGGCTCACCTTTTTCCAGTTCTTCATCCCTCTCGTCCACGTAGACGCTCCTCTTCTCACACTTCCTCTCCATGGACAAGTCATGGCTGAACTTGCACTTGTCTCCTTTGGTGCACTGGCCCTGCTTGTAGAAGGCACACAGCACAGACTTTGGATCCACGCCTGAAGAGGGGACGAGGAGAGTGTGAGGAGCCAGCTTGAACGTGTACATGTCATTTCTGCGGCAAACAAACACGAACACCGCGACCTTTGCTGACTTTCTGGGCAGCCACGACGGGCTTGAAGAGCTCATTGAGCTCATCCAACTCTTTCTTCTTGTCAGCCTTCTTGTTGGTCTTGTCGGCCTCCACCTGGGCCATCTGCAGACACATTTCAAGTCTTACTTGCAACTTTCATTTTTTTATTATTTTACAACATGGGAGTCACACACTTACTTACCTGTCGGGCATTTTGCTGTCCAAATTTGACTTGTTGTGTGACGTTCTTGATGAACTTCTGCTGTTTGGCTCCTTTCTTGTTCTTCAAGCCAAATGTTTTGTCCTAGAACACCATAAACGTTTTCATGGTAGTGTTTGCCATGATAAGATTGCAGTATCTAGTAGTAGTACTGAATTCACTGACTACTTGGTCATACTGGTAGAGAAAACACGGTAACAGTAGTGAATCAACTTGGCTTTGTTTTACCAAACGATTGAATCGCATTCGACATAATTAAATTGACTTTCCGGTGACATTAAAGTACACGTCAAGTACATGAACGCGGTCCACTCGGTCATTATGACGTCATGCCGTGCCAGCAGCCACCGTTGTAAAAAGGCCTCCTGGCAGCTAGCTAGCTAGCTAGCTTAACTATAATCAAATTATGGCCAAACACGAGTAATAATGAGATAAAATGTTAGTGAAATCAGTTCGTGTTAAGTAAAACAAACATTTCCAAAATTCCGGTCCCGTGTTGAGATGTTAGAAAAGACAGCTAGCTACGTGGGTCAAGCTACACGCTGACATGCTAACTCGTGATTTTTTTTTTTTTACCTCAATAATCTTTTCCTTTTTCTTCTCTTGCGTTTTTTTATTCCCCGCGGCCGGCGCCGGCTTCTTTGGAGGCATGTTGGCTCAGCTGGATGTGTAGCGTTAAAATCCTCAAGGTGTGTTGTGATTATTTTTATTTTCACGTCGGATTGTGCTGCTAATTCACTTCCACACTTGCTCTATAGCAATACGCCGCAAGGGTGGCGCTCCGCCCACGCCGCATGTGATTCGTTGACCTGATGTGACGTCATGAAGGGAAGCATGACGGGTACTGTGGTCCATGACGAGTGTCATTACATTAAATAAGCAAATGTGCCTCATTGCTACTTCACTTCTGTCCAAATGATCAAATCAAGTAGTATGCTGATTTTACGTCACTCTTGAGAGCATTTTAAACAATGTAAACTTTTATATGTGATATAGTACAACTAAAAAGTCTTCCATTAATTTGTTTAATTTGTTAATTAAATAATCTGTTCCAGTTTTACCGTATCACAAAGGATGCAGTTTACAGTTTGGCCGCTAGATGTCAGTGTTTTACTATAATGAAACATGGTAGTCGGGTTGCCAGTTATTGCTTTGGTGCTGGAGGCTGCACAGGCAAACCAGCAGGAGTTTTAGCGCTTCAGCTGCTGATTGAAGTTGATTTCATTATATTTCACATTTCACTTCCCCGTGTGATGTCATCTGGCGTGTCGGACATGTGTGCTCTGGGCCCAACACGCAGCTTGCCGGCCAGCGGCGTGGACACGGTAATCACCATCACTTTCCACTGACTTTTCGTTCTACGTTCCATCTCAGTCCTCACATGCTTTTTTTTCATCTTTTACTGCATATTTCTATTTCATTTTTTCCACAGCTTTTTTTTTGTGACGGGTCCTCCTAGTCAAATATTGTTTGCTGTAGCTTGTAGTGTTAAAAGGCCAAAGGTCAAACACAGAAGCACATCTGCAAAAGCCCCCTGTGTGTCCACAGAGATGGCCGAGGGTGGAACTGAACTCGGGTCTCCGAGCTGTGAGGTCTGCGTGCTAACCACTCAACCACCGTGCAGCCCTAAAGAGAAAATAAGTAACATAAATAATAACATAAATAATGCTTACATGTGTTGATGTAAATATGTTCTGCTGCTATTAGGGGAGCTAGTTGAGTTGTTAGCTGCCTGCTAAAAAGCCGACCAATCACAAGCACTTGACCTGCCCTGCTTCAACTCCAGTTTCTGGACTGGGCTCGGTATTGAGGGGCTATTGGGGGTCCGCCAGCCAAAGCAGTATCGAACAAGTCATGAGATTGTGTACGTAATGAAGTTAACGCATGCAAATGCAAACATAAAAATCAGGATGTTGCTGCGACTAATGAGGCCCTGGTGTCAATATCCATCCACGCCGTGTTGTTAATGCATGTGATTGATTACGCTCGCCGCCGCCGCCGCTGCTGACTCGCTTGCTGTTCATTCTACGTTTATTTTTAGTGAGTGCCGAGCAAGAAGTCTGTTAGCATAATCGATGGGGGCCTCTGACAATATTCTACATGTGCGCTGCTAATTGGCCCCCAAGTCAAACTGCGCCTGCCAGGGCACATCAGCCAGAATTTATCTTGATCAAATACTCCACAAAGGCACCACGCCGCCAAATTCACTCCTATATCAACCACACTTGCAAGCATTTAACACTTCCGATCACACAGGAATGTCAATCACCTTGCCGGAAATATTCATTCATTCATTCATTTTCTACCGCTTAGAGGCGGGGTACACACTGGACTGGTGGCCAGCCAATCACAGGGGACATATAGACAAACAACCATTCACACTCACATTCATACCTATGGACAATTTGGAGTCGCTAATTAACCTAGCACGGAGAAAACCCACGCATGCACGGGGAGAACATCCAAACTCCACAGAGAGATGGCCGAGGGTGGAATTGAACTCGGGTCTCCTAGCTGTGAGGTGTGCACACGCCAGAAATATATACTGTATATTATTTACTACAATAATCCCTCTCCTATGGGCCTTCACTGGTCCCACATCCGAGCCTGAATCCCACAAGTAGGATTCCTTCAGGGGTTATTTCCACAGTTAGACTAGAGAAAACCTTTTAACATTATTAGAGCCCTCCAGACACAAAACAACACCCCTATAGTCACCTTGACGTTGAGGGAAAAAGGGAAATAAGCTGTTTTTCTCAAAGTACGACAAGCAGTTTTACATTCATTCGTTCATTTTGTACCGCTTATCCTAACGAGGGTAGGGTGGAGCCTACTCCAGCTGGTGGGGTACATCCTGGACTGGTAGGCCAGCCTATCACAGGGCACATATAGACAAACAACCATTCACACTCACATTCATACCTATGGACAATTTGGAGTCGCTAATTAACCTAGCATGTTTTTGGAATGTGGGAGGAAACCGGAGTACAGGGAGAAAACCCACGCATACTTATTATATACTATATACTATGTACTATGTACTATGTACTATGTACTATGTACTATGTACTATGTACTATATACTAGTACATACGGTCCTCATTCATCGCCATGGTATGTCCCACATCACAAGATTACGTTCACCTCCCTACTAGTGTGGAAGTGGCGTTTGAAACACCTGTATCGTCACCACATCCACACACATTCCATGGATTCCTTTTGAAATTTACATATGGAATATGTTGCCACAACATCGGAAACCTCTTTACCACCTTCAATCACCAAGTTTTAACATGATTAGAGCCTTCTAGACATGAAATAACACCCCTATAGTCACGTTTACACTCCTATTAGCCAATATAGTAGACAACTAAAGAGAAAATTCATTCATTAATTTTCTACTGCTTATCCTCACGAGGGTTGTGTGGGTGCTGGAGCCTATCCCAGCTGTCTTTGGGCGAGAGACTGGTCACCAGCCAATCACAGGGCACATATAGACAAACAACCATTCACACTCACATTCATACCTATGGACAATTTGGAGTCGCTAATGAACCTAGCATAACATGCAAACTCCACACGGAGTGGGTGGAATCGAACTGGGGCCGCCGTGGAGCCCTCGCAGTTTTTCTAAATGACTTTATATCACCACCAAGTGAACAGACGAAAAAACAGTGACCGATGCACAATCGTTCCCGCTGTAAAAAACACTGTAAAAAAAACCTTTACTTTCACTATCTCGACTCAGGACACAAAGTGGGTAGTAAGTCTTCACTGCTTAAGGGAGCGTCATACAACTGTCAAAAAAATCCCAGCGATCCCTTATGATAATGACCGCTGAGCTTGGTTAGGGTTTCCATGCAAATATTTAAAAGGATTTTTTTAAAAAAGTTCTGAAGGTTTGAGTGTGCGGCATCACAGGGGACGCCGACGCCTGACTTGAAACTTTTTAGTGGGTGAGCTACTTGTGAGCGAATGAATGATTAATAGGAGGTCAAGTCAGCATAAGATGATACAAAGATGCTGATGAATGTGCCGTCTTGAAACAGAATACTTAAGTAACAACTTCTCTCCTGTCTGGCACGTTCAACCGCATGACAACATGGCCGCCGTCTTCTTCCTGCGGGTGACACAGTGTCTGTGTTTGGGTGTTTGTTGCCGCATAAACACTCCTTAAGCACTTCCTCTTGGGGCATAAATCGTTCTAAATTAAACACTTGCATTTTTGCACAAGACACATAGATGTAGCTGTGTTCAAAGGGGTGTCCAAAGTGCAGCCCGGGGGCCTTTTGCGGTCCAAGGCTGTTTTTTAAGTTGCCCTTTAACAAACCTTTCATACAAAACTCATTCAGGGCTGCACGGCGGTCAAGTGGTTAGCACGCGGACCTCACAGCTAGGAGACCGGGGTTCAATTCCACCCTCAACCGTCTCTGTGTGGAGTTTTCCTCCTCGGTTTCCTCCAAAAACATGCTAGGTTAATTAGCGACTCCAAATTGTCCATAGGTATGAATGTGAGTGTGAATGGTTGTTTGTCTATATGTGCCCTGTGATTGGCTGGCCACCAGTCCAGGGTGTACCCCGCCTCACGCCCGCCCAAAGACAGCTGGGATAGGCTCCAGCACCCACACAACCCTCGTGAGGATAAGCAGTAGAAAACAAAGGAATTAATTTTCTTTTTAGTTGTCTACTATATTGGCTAATAGGAGTGTAAAGGTGACTATAGGGGTGTTATTTCATGTCTAGAAGACTCTAATCATGTTAAAACTTGTAGGTGATTGAAGGTGGTAAAGAGGTTTCCGATGTTGTGGCAACATATTCCATATGTAAATTCCAAAAAGAATCCATGGAAAGTGTGTGGATGTGGGGACGATACAGGTGTTTCCAACGCCACTTCCACACTAATAGGGAGGTGAACTTAAGTTCATTCTATGATGTGGGACATACCATGGCTGGCGTCATGCAGTGTGATGGTAATGTCTCGTCAATGGTTTGAGTCGTTACTGACTCCTCGAGGCCATAATACTACATCACTTGTGCTTTTTTCCCTCTTGCCCGAAGACAGCTGGGATAGGCTCCAGCATTAAGCGACCCTCATGAGGATAAGCGGTCATTCATTTTCTACCACTTATTCTCACAAGGGTGCTGGAGCCTATCCCAGCTGTCTTCAGGCGAGACTGGTGGCCAGCCAATCACAGGGCACATATAGACAAACAACCATTCACACTCACATTCATTCCTATGGACAATTTGGAGTCGCTAATTAACCTAGCATGTTTTTGGAATGTGGGAGGAAACCGGAGAAAACCCACGCATGCACGGGGAGAACATGCAAACTCCACACAGAGTGGGATCGAACTCGAGTCTCCTGGCTGTGAGGTCTGCACGCTAACCACTCGACCGCCGTGCAGCCCTGAATGACTCTTTTGTATGAAAATGAATGACTGAATGTTTTTTTTCTTGTTAAAGGGCAACTTGAAAAAAAAACAGCCTTGGACCGCAAAAGGCCCCCGGGCTGCACTTTGGACACCCCTTTGGAGTGTCTGCGTGCGTCCTTTTATTTAAGAGCAAACAACTTTCTGACTGCTTTACTTTCTTTCACCATCAAGCAACATCTAATTAGCTGTAGCATTATTCATTGTTATTCATCCCCTTCAAGTACTCATAAACCCCCCCACACCCCGCCACTCCCACCCCCTGGGACGGATGCCATTGCCCCCTTATGTGTGTGTGTGTGTGTGTGTGTGTATGTGAGACAAGTGCTGACAGTCCAGGCGCCCGGCTCGGTACAAGGTCAGCATCTGTGAGTGCAATGAGTGTGTGTGTATTGGGGGGGCGGGGGTAAAGGGGGGGGATTAGACAATATACCACCTGTGCCCCCTGCCATGTCCGCTCCCAGCAGATGCTCTGAAAGTCAAACACACACACACACACACACACACACACACACATAGTGTGAGGAGTGGCATGCGGAGTTGTGAAAGTCAGGTGAGGTTAGTGGTGGTGTGTTCAAAGTATCACATCAAAAAGTACCAAAGTATCCAAAAATGGGTCTGAGCATGCTTGATGGGAGCGTTTCCAGGAGAACATCGGTGAAGATGGCTTCACTCAGGGCATCAGCTGTCTGGAACTGATGGCCATTTTTATAAACTTCCCTTGCCATCCATTCCCAAATGTTCGCTATGGGATTTAAATCAGGGGAACATGCCTGATGGTCCAAAAGAGTGATGTTATTCACGTTCTTCTGTTGAAGAACCCAGCTGTCACCACACAGACCAGGGCCCTTAGCCATGAGGGATGCCTGCCGCAAGATTCGCACCTCACCGGCTGCCGTTTGACGACCCTGCACCAACTGAAGTTGCATTGTGTGTGTGTGTGTGTGTGTGTGAGACAGACACAGGACGTCGTCCTCGTGCGCGTAGGTGAAGATTTGAGAGACTTGTGGTTGATGCCGATCCACGGAGTGCGTCTTATTGCATGAATAATGAAGTAGGCCTGTGACGTGGTATACATTTTTAATGAACGTAAAGACGTTTACTTATCCGTCAGTAAACGGCCTCCTCCCCTCCTCCTCGTCTGGACTTGTGGAACGCACACGTGCACACACACACACACACACATGCTGATGTTTCGTGGTCGTGCTGCATTCAAGTTGAAAATGTCATTTAACCCTTAGATGCATAAGTGGGTCAAAAATGACCCGGTCAGGTTGTTTTCTTGAAATATCTTCGTAATGAAAATTTTCATCATTTCATATTCCAAGTATTCCTAAAAAAACATGTTTTTAATATCATGCCATTCACGTTTTTAACTTATCTTTTATACATTTTAAGAATTTTTGTTTTAGTGTTACTACCCCAACCTTCCATAAGTGGGTCAAAAATGACCCGGTCAGGTTGTTTTCTTGAAATATCTTTGTAATGAAATTTTTTATTATTTCATATTTCAGGTATTCCTCAAAAAACATGTTTTTGATATCATGCCGTTCACATTTTTAACTTACCTTTTATACATTTTAAGAATTTTTTGTTTTTGTGTTACTACCCCAACCTTCCATAAGTGGGTCAAAAATGACCCGGTCAGGTTGTTTTCTTGAAATATGTTTGTAATTATTTTTTTTATCATTTCATATTCCAGTTATTCCTCAAAAAAACATGTTTTTGACATCATGCCATTCACGTTTTAAACTTATCTTTTATACATTTTAAGAATTTTTTTGTTTTTGTGTTACTACCCCAACCTTCCATAAGTGGGTCAAAAATGACCCAGTCAGGTTGTTTTCTTGAAATATGTTTGTAATGATTTTTTTTTATCATTTCATATTCCAGGTATTCCTCAAAAAACATGTTTTTGACATCATGCCATTCACATTTTTAACTTACCTTTTTAAGAATTTTTTGTTTTTGTGTTACTACCCCAACCTTCCATAAGTGGGTCAAAAATGACCCGGTCAGGTTGTTTTCTTGAAATATCTTCGTAATGAAATTTTTTATTATTTCATATTCCAGGTATTCCTCAAAAAACATGTTTTTGATATCATGGCATTCACATTTTTAACTTATCTTTTTAAGAATTTTTTGTTTTTGTGTTACTACCCCAACCTTCCATAAATGGGTCAAAAATGACCCGGTCAGGTTGTTTTCTTGAAATATCTTCGTAATGAAATTTTTTATTATTTCATATTCCAGGTATTCCTCAAAAAACATGTTTTTGATATCATGGCATTCACATTTTTAACTTATCTTTTTAAGAATTTTTTGTTTTTGTGTTACTACCCCAACCTTCCATAAGTGGGTCAAAAATGACCCGGTCAGGTTGTTTTCTTGAAATATCTTTGTAATGAAATTTTTTATTATTTCATATTTCAGGTATTCCTCAAAAAAACATGTTTTTGATATCATGCCATTCACGTTTTAAACTTATCTTTTATACATTTTAAGATTTTTTTGTTTTTGTGTTACTACCCCAACCTTCCATAAGTGGGTCAAAAATGACCCAGTCAGGTTGTTTTCTTGAAATATCTTTGTAATGAAATTTTTTATTATTTCATATTTTAGGTATTCCTCAAAAATCATATCATGCCATTCACGTTTTTAACTTATCTTTTATACATTTTAAGATTTTTTTGTTTTTGTGTTACTACGTAAACGACCGTTTGGCTCCCGTATCACATAACATGTAAACGATACCCAATCCCAGTCCAGTTTAGTCCTAAACTCAGAACCATGTAGTACAGGAATCCCTCATTTACGGTGGTCGTTGGTTCCACACCCACGACCCAACCAGCAAAGTATCCATTAGGGATAATGCATAAAACCGATTGTTGGCCTACAGGTGTCTACAGGTGTCCTGTGATTGGCTGGCCACCAGTCCAGCGTGTACCGTCACACACGGCCAAGGTAGAGTTCCGTGTAACAAAGGTTTTTTATAACACAAGGTGACTCACGATGAGAAAAATACCAAAACAAAAATAGTACAACAGAAATACTCCTGGACCGAGTCACAGTGAAAACACAATAAGAAAAAGGGCTGCCACACACCAGAAATGGCTGGACACAAAAATACACAAAAAATACACAAAAAATACACAAAAAATACACAAAAAATACACAAAAAATACACAAAAAATACACAAAAAATACACAAGAACAGAATGTTCTGCTGAAAACCAAGTAGGAAAAATAACTAGGATACTATATATTGTAAAGGATACTGTATATTGGTAAAGGATACTGTATATTGTAAAGGATACTGTATATTGTAAAGGATACTGTATATTGGTAAAGGATACTGTATATTGTAAAGGATACTGTATATTGTAAAGGATACTGTAAGTATGCGTGGGTTTTCTCCGGGTACTCCAGTTTCCTCCCACATTCCAAAAACATGCTAGGTTAATTAGCCACTCCAAATTGTCCATAGGTATGAATCTGAGTGTGAATGGTTGTTTGTCTATATGTGCCCTGTGATTGGCTGGCCACCAGTCCAGGGTGTACCCCGCCTCTCGCCCGCCCGAAGACAGCTGGGATAGGCTCCAGCACCCCCTGCGACCTGCGAATTTTGTCTTTAGTTGTCTACTATATTGGCTAGTTCGCATCCAATGTAAGAAAGGGTTTCAAACACCACTTCCACACTAGTAGGGAGGTGAACGTAAGCTCATCTTATGATGTGGGACATACCATGGCGATGAATGAGGACTGTATATACTAGTATATAGTATATAGTACATAGTATATAGTATATAGTATATAGTACATAGTATATAGTATATAGTAAGTATGCGTGGGTTTTCTCCGGGTACTCCGGTTTCCTCCTACATTCCAAAAACATGCTAGGTTAATTAGCGACTCCAAATTGTCCATAGGTATGAATGTGAGTGTGAATGGTTGTTTGTCTATATGTGCCCTGTGATTGGCTGGCGACCAGTCTCTCTCCCGAAGACAGCTGGGATAGGCTCCAGCACCCACACAACCCTCGTGAGGATAAGCAGTATAAAACAAAGGAATGAATTTTCTTTTTAGTTGTCTACTATATTGCCTAATATGAGTGTAAAGGTGACTATAGGGGTGTTATTTCATGTCTAGAAGGCTCTAATCATGTTAAAACTTTCAGAGGTTGCCGATGTGGTAGCAACATATTCCATATGTAAATTCCAAAAGGAATCCATTGCAAGTGCGTGGATGTACCTAATAAAGTGATGTTGATTTAGCCGTCAGCGCTAGGAACACTTGGGATGTTATTTGCAGGAATCAATGGACAACAACAACACAGAGCCTCAGTAAAGCTCGTCTTTTCTTCCTAATGGCGGCCATAACTCACACACACACACACACATGCACACACACACACACGTGCATGCTTTAGTGGCTTTCAAAAACCAGTGGCCTGCGATAGGCGGCTAAATGCTGGTTGCCATGGCAATGGGGCCAATCGATCACAGAGTATTGATCGACCATTGATAGGTTCCAGACAGGGAGCTGTGTGTGTGTGTGTGTGTGTGTTAAATTCCTCCGCAGGGTTACGTTTGTGTTGATGACATCAACTGCAGTCGTGCTGCGTTGTGATGAGGGATGCAACTTAAACCATCACACACACACACACACACACACACACACTATATATACACATGTTCCACTTTTGGTGGGCTTATGTTGAAAGAAAGAAAAAGAGCATCAACGCATTAGAGGAAGCCTCCTGGTTGCCATGGTTACCATGAAACATGATGATGATGATGCTACGTCGTACCGTGCTTTTTAAGACTCTCATTTTCATCTGTTTGTTTGCGGCGCTTTGTAATGGTTTCCATGAAAGCCTCTACTGGTTCCTAATGTCTCTGATCCACAGTCCCACAAGATTGCAGCAGGCCTCCCAACTACCCTGCTGTGCTTGGCCAGGCCCCACGCCTGCCATTTGACTACTTTGGTACAACAGCACTTCACTCCCTACTACCCTGGACACACTCTGTACCATACATAGTACACACTATACCATACATAGTACACACTATACCATACATAGTACACACTATACCATACATAGTACACACTATACCATACATAGTACACACTATACCATACATAGTACACTCTATACCATACATAGTACACACTATACCATACATAGTACACACTATACCATACATAGTACACACTATACCATACATAGTACACACTATACCATACATAGTACACACTATACCATACATAGTACACACTATACCATACATAGTACACACTATACCATACATAGTACACACTATACCATACATAGTACACTCTATACCATACATAGTACACACTATACCATACATAGTACACACTATACCATACATAGTACACACTATACCATACATAGTACACACTATACCGTACATAGTACACACTATACCATACATAGTACACACTACACCATACATAGTACACTCTATACCATACATAGCATACATACATGATAGCATACATAGTACACACTATACCATACATAGTACACATGATACCATACATATTAGACATTATAGCATACATATTAAACATAATAATATACATATTAGACATGATACCATATTAGACATGATAACTTACATATTAGGCATAATAACATATGTACATATTACGCATAATAACATACATATTGGACATAATAACATACATATTAGACATAAAAACATACATATTAGACACAATAACATACATATTAAACATAATAACATACATATTAGACACAATAACATACATATTAAACATAATAACATACATATTACACATAATAACATACATATTACACATAATAACATACATGTTAGACATGATAGCATACATATTAGACACAATAACATACATATTATGCATAATAACATACATATTATACACAATAACATACATATTAGGCATAATAACATACATATTAGACATAATAACATACATATTAGACATAATAAAATACATATTAGACACAATACCATACATATTACGCATAATAACATACATATTAGACATAATAACATACATGTTAGACATAATAACATACATATTAGACATAATAACATACATATTACGCATAATAACATACATATTACACATAATAACATACATATTAGACATAATAACATTCATATTAGACATATTAGACATAATAACATACATATTACACATAATAACATACATGTTAGACATAATAACATACATATTACGCATAATAACATACATATTACACATACTAACATACATATTAGACATAATAACATTCATATTAGACATATTAGACATAATAACATACATATTACACATAATAACATACATGTTAGACATAATAACATACATATTAGACATAATAACATACATATTAGACATAATAACATACATATTACGCATAATAACATACATATTACACATAATAACATACATATTAGACATAATAACATTCATATTAGACATAATAACACACATATTACACATAATAACATACATATTAGACATAATAACATACATATTAGACATAATAACATACATGTTAGACATAATAACATACATATTACACATAATAACATACATATTAGACATAATAACATACATATTAGACATAATAACATACATATTAGACATAATAACATACATATTAGACATAATAACATACATATTACACATAATAACATACATATTAGACATGATAACATACATATTAGACATAATAACATACATGTTAGACATAATAACATACATATTAGACATAATTACATACATATTAGACATAATAACATACATATTACACATAATAACATACATATTAGACATAATAACATACATATTAGACATAATAACATACATATTAGACATAATAACATACATATTAGACATAATTACATACATATTAGACATAATAACATAGATATTAGACATAATAACATACATATTAGACATAATAACATACATATTAGACACAATAACATAATGGAGACGATAATGTGACAATGGAGAGTGATACGACGTCATCCTCCTCACACGTCATATTTCATATTACATGCACTCTTCAGTCAAATACCATGTTGTCCAGCAAAATACACAACAGAAATACACACGCAGTACAGTACACAGTGCAGAGTACACTTGCATGAGCACAAGTTTGTTCTTTGAGCAATGCAGTGCTGTGACGAGCCGAGCAAGCTTGACACCCCTTGACACCCCTTGACACCCCTTGCCACCCCTTGCCACTCCTTGCCCTGTGAAAAGTATCTTTCATGAGAACACGTTTGACCTTGACTCCTTTGCAAGGACGCCAAAGCCATCAGTCAAGTGGACGGAATTAAGCCCAAAGTCCCCTTCCTGATCCTGCCTGATTTCAGGGAGGCTCCACCATCGACCCGCCGTCGTTTTGCTCATCAGCTGTTTTGCTGATTGGTGGAGGAACAGTGGTGTGATTGTTTCCTCATTTCCTCATTTTTTTGTCACACTTCCATATTTTAGATGATATTAATATTAGTCTATGACACATAACTCAACACTAAATGCACTTTTGAAATAAAACATTTTATTACCAAGGAACATAAAAATCATCCAAAGCGACATGGCCCTGTGGGAAAAAGTGTTGCCCCCCTTGGATTGAGATCTATCAGTGTGGAAAAAGTTCTAAAGCCATTTCTAAAGCTTTGGGACTCCAGCCAACCACAGTGAGAGCCGTCATCCACAAATGACCAGCCATCAAAAATGAAAAAGACAAAGCACTTAGCTGACAGCTAAGTAGTTAGCATCCAATGTAAGAAAGGGTTTCGAACACCACTTCCACACTAGTAGAGAGGTGAACGTAAGCTCATCTTATGATGTAATTTTCTCTTTAGTTGTCTACTATATTGGCTAATAGGAGCATAAAGGTGACTATAGGGGTGTTATTTCATGCCTAGAAGGCTCTAATCATGTTAAAACTTGTAGGTGATTGAAGGTGGTAAAGAGGTTTCCGATGTTGAGGCAACATATTCCATATGTAAATTCCAAAAGGAATCCATGGAGAGTTTGGGGATGTGGGGACGATACAGGTGTTTCAAACGCCACTTCCACACTAGTAGGGAGGTGAACGTAAGCTCATCTTATGATGTGGGACATACCATGGCGATGAATGAAGACCGTATATACTAGTATATAGTATATAGTATATAGTATATAGTATATAGTATATAGTATATAGTATATAGTATATAGTATATAGTATATAGTATATAGTATATAGTATATAGTATATAGTATATAGTATATAGTAAGTATGTGTGGGTTTTCTCCGGGTACTCCGGTTTCCTCCCACATTCCGAAAACATGCTAGGTTAATTAGCGACTCCAAATTGTCCATAGGTATGAATGTGAGTGTGAATGGTTGTTTGTCTATATGTGCCCTGTGATTGGCTGGCCACCAGTCCAGGGTGTACCCCGCCTCTCGCCCGCCCGAAGACAGCTGGGATAGGCTCCAGCACCCCCTGCAACCCTTGTGAGGATAAGCAGTAGAAAATTAATGAATTAATTTTCTCTTTAGTTGTCTACTATATTGGCTAATAGGAGCATAAAGGTGACTATAGGGGTGTTATTTCATGCCTAGAAGGCTCTAATCATGTTAAAACTTGTAGGTGATTGAAGGTGGTAAAGAGGTTTCCGATGTTGAGGCAACATATTCCATATGTAAATTCCAAAAGGAATCCATGGAGAGTTTGGGGATGTGGGGACGATACAGGTGTTTCAAACGCCACTTCCACACTAGTAGGGAGGTGAACGTAAGCTCATCTTATGATGTGGGACATACCATGGCGATGAATGAAGACCGTATATACTAGTATATAGTATATAGTATATAGTATATAGTATATAGTATATAGTATATAGTATATAGTATATAGTATATAGTATATAGTATATAGTAAGTATGTGTGGGTTTTCTCCGGGTACTCCGGTTTCCTCCCACATTCCGAAAACATGCTAGGTTAATTAGCGACTCCAAATTGTCCATAGGTATGAATGTGAGTGTGAATGGTTGTTTGTCTATATGTGCCCTGTGATTGGCTGGCCACCAGTCCAGGGTGTACCCCGCCTCTCGCCCGCCTGAAGACAGCTGGGAAAGGCTCCAGCACACCCTGCAAGTTGGTAAAGAGGTTTCCGATGTTGTGGCAACATATTCCATATGTAAATTCCAAAAGGAATCCATGGAATGTGTGTGGATGTGGGGACGATACAGGTGTTTCAAACGCCACTTCCACACTAGTAGGGAGGTGAACTTAAGTTCATCTTATGATATGGCTGGCGTCATGGAGTGTGATGTTAATGTAAGCTTATGTCTCGTCAATGTTTTGAGTCGTTACTGACTCCTAGAGGCCATAATACTACATCACTTGTGCTTTTTTCACTTTTGAAAAATCACGATAAATTGAGGAAGCGATAGTATAAGTATACTGTAGAATTACACTGTGGGATAGGCTCCAGCTTTCCCGTGACCCTAATGAGGTCAGGCAGTATGGAAAGCGCATCAAGTCACGTGTCTTCATAAGAGCTGCTACCTGTAACAAAACTTTTGTGGACTCCTATAGAGCAACTAGACACCATAATCAACAAAGCTGCAGAATCTGCACCTATTCCAGATGGATTTTTGAATTGGATTTCCTTGGATTTTCCACCCACGGGGAACGCCCAGTCCGCTGTGATTGGTCACACCCTTAAGCGGTCTGGAGTATTTATGGACTGGAGAAATTCTAGATTCGAGCTCCAGGTTGGACTTCTAGTCAGGGTTCGAGTACACCATGACTGCCATATGTCACCAATTGTGTTCATTGTGGCCAGGCTGCACGGTGGATGAGTGGTTAGCATGTACGCCACACAGTAAAGATTCATCGGTGTTTCCAAATTTGTCAATTTTGCTCCTTGCTGTGAGGTCTGCGCGCTAACCACTCGACCGCCGTGCAGCCTGGTATGACTTGATCTTTTTCCAATATTAACATTAAAAAAATTAACATCGCACACCTCAGGGTTCATATCTGGGCCCCATCTCATTCCTCTGCTAATATTTAGTCAAGGAATAGTCTCTTACCGGCTGAGTGCATCGACACACACACACACACACACACACACACACACACACACACACACACACACACGTCATTCCCTTAAATGAGTGCTTTTCAACTAACTGTCCCTGCTGACTACTACAGCTGCCTCTGCAATTGTGTAAGTGTGTGTGTGTGTGTGTGTGTGTGCGTGGGCACATGCGCTACACTGATAGCCGGCTTGTCCCTTCAGGTAATGTCATGGTTGAGAAGAGAGTGAGGAAAAACGGGAAAGAGGGGAAAAAGATATTTTGCGAGGTAAATAAAGATCGGCGAGGAACATCCTTCTTCCGGTTTTCAAGCAATAGAAACGTGTTCAGTGCAAACGCTATCACGTTCATTCGACAAGAACTTTTTGTGTTTCAGTGTTTCACTCATAAATATGCATTCCCGCTCACACGCACGTGCACGTGCACAGGAACAGGAAGCACACGCGGCTTCACAAATAGTGGGCAGAAAGCATAACTGTTAAATATTTCAATCCAACAGTTTGGCAGCTGCTGGCAGCAGATAGCAAAATCAAACCACACGCACACGCACACACAAAAAACACACACTTTGATTTAAAAGTACTTTAAACTGAGGTAAGAAAGAATTTTCATGAAAAAATATGAACTGGAAAAGTTTTGTTACAGGTAGCAGCTCTTATGAAGACACGTGACTTGATGCGATTTCCATACTGCCCGACCTCATTAGGGTCACGGGAAAGCTGGAGCCTATCCCACAGTGTAATTCTACAGTATACTTATACTATCGCTTCCTCATTTTATTGTGATTTTTCAAAAGTGAAAAAAAAGCACAAGTGATGTAGTATTATGGCCTCTAGGAGTCAGTAACGACTCAAAACATTGACGAGACATAAGCTTACATTAACATCACACTCCATGACGCCAGCCATGGTATGTCCCATATCATAGAATTAACTTAAGTTCACCTCCCGACTAGTGTGGAAGTGGCGTTTGAACAATTTGGAGTCGCTAATTAACCTAGCATGTTTTTGGAATGTGGGAGGAAACCGGAGTACCCGGAGAAAACCCACGCATACTTACTATATACCATATACCATATATCATATACCATATACCATATACCATATACCATATACCATATACCATATACCATATACCATATACCATATACTATGTACTATGTACTATGTACTATGTACTATATACTATATACTATGTATATACTAGTACATACGGTCCTCATTCATCGCCATGGTATGTCACATCATAAGATGAGCTGACGTTCACCTCCCTACTAGTGTGGAAGTGGCGTTGGAAACACCTGTATCGTCCCCACATCCACACACATTCCATGGATTCCTTTTGGAATTTACATATGGAATATGTTGCCACAACATCGGAAACCTCTTTACCACCTTCAATCACCTACAAGTTTTAACATGATTAGAGCCTTCTAGACATGAAATAACACCCCTATAGTCACCTTTACACTCTTATTAGCCAATATAGTAGACAACTAAAGAGAAAATTAATTCATTAATTTTCTACTGCTTATCCTCACAAGCGTTGCAGGGGGTGCTGGAGCCTATCCCAGCTGTCTTCGGGCGGGCGAGAGGCGGGGTACACCCTGGACTGGTGGCCAGCCAATCACAGGGCACATATAGACAAACAACCATTCACACTCACATTCATACCTATGGACAATTTGGAGTTACTAATTAACGTAAGTCCCACATCATAAGATGAGCTTACAATCACCTCCCTACTAGTGTGGAAGTGGCATTTGAAACACCTGTATCGTCCCCACGTCCACACACATTCCATGGATTCCTTTTGGAATTTACATATGGAATATGTTGCCACAACATCGGAAACCTCTTTACCACCTTCAATCACCTACAAGTTTGAACATGATTAGAGCCTTCTAGACATGAAATAACACCCCTATAGTCACAAAAAATGAAAGTTCCTAACAAATAAATAAAGTTCTTAAGTATGTAATAGTAGAACCTACCGTTGAGTCTCCAGGTGCTGCTTCCTCATCGGAAGACATGATGGGATTGAAGAGGTCCTTACATCCACAAAGTCAGGGCCCCGGCCCCCACCCGAAAGCGAAGAGAGTCCAATCCCTGTCCACCAATGACCGAAGGACCTAACCTTAACCTGTCCACCAGGTTAAAGTGCAGAGAGTCCAACCCCTCTGAAGAGGACTGGTTCCAGACCCCTTGCTGTGCGTTGAGTCTGGCTATGACTTCAGCTTAGACTCCCCATTCTCAGAGAAGGTCCCCATTTTAGGTTCCCACCCATCTTGTCAATATCATCTGTTGTTAATTGTAACGTTAATATTGTAATGGTAAGATTGTAATGGTAATGCTGTTCATGGTTTAACTGGGAGAGGACATTGAACCCGTGCTGTTGCCATAGCAGCACTTGGCTGTGACATGCTCTGCCGCTCAGAACAGAAGATGCTGGCAGCGTTGCTGCAACCTTAAGAGAGAAAATAATCAACTTTGCTTTTATTGCAAATGAATTTTTCGTTTTCCAAGTCAGATTACCAGGATGGACCTCAGGGCCTTTGTGGCATCTTAATGTTGGCAGACAGGATGATAGGACATACTGTACATACGATGATACATAAGATGATACATAAGATGATACATAAGATGTTTACGTGATAGATAAGAATATTGGATATCCAGGATGAGTGATAGGCCTGTGCCTAGTCCCAACCCAAACCCTTAACTTAACCCAAATCCATCACCGCTCACCTTTACCTTAGGCCCTCAACCTAACCCTAACCCATGACTTCTAACCTTACCCTAACCCATGACCCCTAAACCTAACATGTAACCCCAACCATAACCCCTAAACTTAACCTTAACCATAACCTTTACCCCTCCACTTAACTCTAACCCATACCTCCTAACATTAACCCTAATCCAGAAACCCAAACTTAACCCTGAATTTCACCCTAAAACTCTAAACTTAACCCTAACCCATAACTCCTAACCTTACCCTAAACCATAACCCCTAAACCATAACCCCTAAACCAAACCTGTAACCCCAACCATAACTCCTAAGCCTAACCTGTAACCTCAACCATAACCCCTAAACCTAACCTGTAACTCCAACCATAACCCCTAAACCGAACCTGTAACCCCAACCATAACCTCTAAGCCTAACCTGTAACCCCAACCATAACCCCTAAGCCTAACCTGTAACCCCAACCATAACCCCTAAACCTAATCTGTAACCCCAACCATAACCCCTAAACCTAACCTTACCCTAACCCATAACCCCTAAACCTAACCTGTAACCCCAACCATAACCCCTAAATCTAACCTGTAACCCCAACCATAACCCCTAAACCTAACCTTACCCTAACCCATAACCCCTAAACCTAACCTGTAACCCCAACCATAACCCCTAAATCTAACCTGTAACCCCAACCATAACCCCTAAACCTAACCTTACCCTAACCCATAACCCCTAAACCTAACCTGTAACCCCAACCATAACCCCTAAATCTAACCTGTAACCCCAACCATAACCCCTAAACCTAACCTTACCCTAACCCATAACCCCTAAACCTAACCTGTAACCCCAACCATAACCACTAAACTTAACCCTAACCCATAACCTTTACCCCTCCACTTAACTCTAACCCATCACTCCTAACATTAACCCTAACCCATAAACCCAAACTTAACCCTGAATTTCACCCTAAAACTCTAAACTTAACCCTAACCCATAACTCCTAACCTTACACTAACCCATAACCCCTAAACCTAACCTGTAACCCCAACCATAACCCCTAAACTTAACCCTAACCCATAACCTTTACCCCTCCACTTAACTCTAACCCATCACTCCTAACATTAACCCTAACCCATAAACCCAACCTTAACTCTGAATTTCACCCTAAAACTCTAAACTTAACCCTAACCCATACCTCCTAACCTTACCCTAACCCATACCTCCTAACCTTACCCTAACCATACCTCCTAACCTTACCCTAACCCATACCTCCTAACCTTACCCTAACCCATACCTCCTAACCTTACCCTAAACCATAACCCCTAAACCTTTTTTCATTTTTTCATGCTTGCTGGTGATATGAAGTGATATGAACACGGTGCTTTTGAGAACAATACAGTCAAGGCAGATAGATGATTTCCTGTTTGCCGTGTTTGCATGAATCATCAATTTCAAACACCGCCTGACCGATCACCTGATCACATCATCACCAGTTTCAAACTCGCAACACCAGGAGCAGGGTGCAAAACTTCTATCACTCTCACAGAGACAGGAAGTCTGGTTTGGATGCCGTAGGATCAAACCAAGCATCAGTCAATATCGATAACTTTTTTTCACTAATATCGTCCGATGCCGGGCGGTGGCTGATCGATCGGAGCACCCCTTAGTTAGAGTCAGACCTGGAAGGAATGATTGATGCTAACCAAGGTTTTACGCTACCAAAGCATGAAGAAAGAAAAACAAATGTTGAAGCACCACCAGCTGAGGATAAAGGTCCGACAAACAAACACTGCAACACACACACACACACACACACACACACACACACACACGCACACATAAAAATAAATAAATAGCTTTATACTCAGTAACAGCCAAAGTGGGTCAGACATCAAAGTAGTCGCTGGAAAAGCTGCTGGAACACACACACACACACACACACACACACAGTTTGTAACTCCAAATTGCTACTTGAACTGGCTGCACACACACACACACACACACACACACACACACACACACACAAAGACATATTTGAAGACACATACTTGGGCTTACTCCAAATTGCCTCACTCCTCTTTGGTCTTCACACACACACACACATGTGCAGACACACACACACACATGTGCAGACACACACACACATATGTGCAGACACACACACATGCACACATGACACAGCAAATAACAACCAACACAACTTTTACTGATGCTGACTTTTCACCTTTGACCTCAAAGTTTGTGTTTGTGTTTCATATACGAGTATGAATACGAGAAAGAAAATGCTCATTATGCTCATTATGTATTCACTCTTCATGCTCTCTGATTGGCCGCCTCTTCCAGCACGATGCACGATCGTGCATCAGTCACTGACTTTATTTTTTCTTATTTCTTAGTGCTTTGGTTAGTGATATGAAGTCAGTTGGGAAACTGTCAGTCAGTAAGGCTGACGCATATGTTTATTGCCGTGTTAAACCACGCCCACTTCCTGTCGGAAAAAGGTCTTCCATGATTGACGATGTTAAATTGAATTGTGGTATATTGATAATAATAACAACGGCACGGTGGTCGAGTGGCTGACCTCACAACTAGGAGACCAGGGTTCAATTCCACCCTCGGCTATCTCTGTGTGAAGTTTGCATGTTCTCCCCCCGTGCATGCGTGGGTTTTCTCCAGGTACTCCAGTTTCAAACACCACTTCCACACTAGTAGGGAGGTGAACGTAAGCTCATCTTATAATGTGGGACGTACCATGGCGATGAATGAGGACCGTATATACTAGTATATAGTATATAGTACATAGTATATAGTAAGTATGCGTGGGTTTTCTCCGGGTACTCCGGTTTCCTCCCACATTCCAAAAACATGCTAGGTTAATTAGCGACTCCAAATTGTCCATAGGTATGAATGTGAGTGTGAATGGTTGTTTGTCTATATGTGCCCTGTGATTGGCTGGCCACCAGTCCAGGGTGTACCCCGCCCAAAGACAGCTGGGATAGGCTCCAGCACCCCCTGCAACCCTTGTGAGGATAAGCAGGATAAGAATTTTCTCTTTAGTTGTCTACTATATTGGCTAATGAGAGTGTAAAGGTGACTATAGGGGTGTTATTTCATGCCTAGAAGGCTCTAATCATGTTAAAACTTGTAGGTGATTGAAGGTGGTAAAGAGGTTTCCGATGTTGTGGCAACATATTCCATATGTGAATTCCAAAAGGAATCCATGGAATGTGTGTGGATGTGGGGGCGATACAGGTGTTTCAAACGCCACTTCCACACTAGTAGGGAGGTGAACGTCAGCTCATCTTATGATGTGGGACATACTAGGTTAATTAGCGACTCCAAATTGTCCATAGGTATGAATGTGAGTGTGAATGGTTGTTTGTCTATATGTGCCCTGTGATTAGCTGGCCACCAGTCCAGGGTGTACCCCGCCTCTCGCCCGCCCAAAGACAGCTGGGATAGGCTCCAGCACCCCCTGCAACCCTTGTGAGGATAAGCAGGATAAGAATTTTCTCTTTAGTTGTCTACTATATTGGCTAATAAGAGTGTAAACGTGACTATAGGGGTGTTATTTCATGCCTAGAAGGCTCTAATCATGTTAAAACTTGTAGGTGATTGAAGGTGGTAAAAAGGTTTCCGATGTTGTGGCAACATATTCCATATGTAAATTCCAAAAGGAATCCATGGAATGTGTGTGGATGTGGGGGCGATACAGGTGTTTCAAACGCCACTTCCACACTAGTAGGGAGGTGAACGTAAGCTCATCTTATGATGTGGGACATAGGTTAATTGTGTAAATGTATATAATAGTGTATATAATAGTGTATTTCTATGATATGCGGATGTATAAAACAGCATTGTTGTTTTGTTTTGGAATTTAGTGTTAAGGTATTTTATTTTCTCTCAGCATTTTGGGGACATTTTCTAATTGAAACCAAAGTGAAACATCGCTTGTCTAACTTTTTTTTCTGTGATCTCCAACCAGCTGAAAAAGCACTCCGGCCTCTCGTGGCTGATTCTTTCATTTTCTGCTCCTCTGCTTTCATTTAGCTTCTTCAATTCCTTTTTTTTCTCCCTCCCACGACACTTTCCCTCTCTGCCCACTGCTTGTTTTTCATGTAATGACGAGGGAGGTGGCACTCACTTCCCCCGTGAGTCCAGAGAGTCCAAGCTCTCATCAGCAGTGGACACTTTTAAGACGCTTCCATCACGCCGCACCAAGGCTGCTGTCCGCCTTGTCACAGGATGAAAGCTGCAAATCTTCCAACATGTTCTTTTCAGCACAGGTGCTCCTTTATTGGCTATTCAGCATCGGCCAATCAGAGCGCAGACAGGCTTTTATAAGCCATCATTAGCAAAGGCAGGTGGAGCAGATGTTCTCTCAGCTTTTCTTCTCGACAGACAAATGAGACGTAAAGTCTCTATCAGGATTAGAAAGACATGCGTGCATATTTAGAAACGTGCAGGTCTACAACCATGCATATCTAGAAACATGAGGTCTACAACCATGCATATCTAGAAACATGAGGTCTACAACCACGCATATCTAGAAACATGAGGTCTACAACCACGCATATCTAGAAACGTGCAGCTCTCCAACCATGCATATCTCGAAACGTGACGTCTACAATCACGCATATCTAGAAACGTGCAGCTCTACAACCATGCATATCTAGAAACGTGAGGTCTACAACCATTCATATCTAGAAACGTGAGGTCTACAACCATGCATATCTACAAACATGAAAGTCTACAACTTGTATATCTAGAAACATGAGGTCTACAACCACGCATATCTAGAAACGTGAAAGTCTACAACCACGCATATCTAGAAACGTGAAGCTCTACAACCACGCATATCTAGAAACGTGCAGCTCTACAAGCATGTATATCTAGAAACATGAAAGTCTCCAACCACGCATATCTAGAACAGTGTAGCTCGACAACCATGCATATCTAGAAACATGAAAGTCTACAACCACGCATATCTAGAACAGTGTAGCTCGACAACCATGCATATCTAGAAACGTGAGGTCTACAACCACGCATATCTAGAAACGTGAAAGTCTACAACCACGCATATCTAGAAACGTGAAGCTCTACAACCACGCATATCTAGAAACGTGCAGCTCTACAAGCATGTATATCTAGAAACATGAAAGTCTCCAACCACGCATATCTAGAACAGTGTAGCTCGACAACCATGCATATCTAGAAACATGAAAGTCTACAACCACGCATATCTAGAACAGTGTAGCTCGACAACCATGCATATCTAGAAACGTGAGGTCTACAACCATGCATATCTAGAAACGTAAGGTCTACAAACATGCATCTAGAAACGTGCAGGTCTACAACCATTCATATCTACAAATGTGAGGTCTACAACCATGCATATCTAGAAACGTGAGGTCTACAACCATGCATATCTAGAAACGTGAGGTCTACAACCATGCATATCTAGAAACGTGAGGTCTACAACCATGCATACCTAGAAACGTGAGGTCTACAACCATGCATATCTAGAAACGTGAAAGTCTACAACCAGGCACATCTAGAAACGTGAGGTCTACAACCATGCATATCTAGAAACGTGAAAGTCTACAACCACGCATACCTAGAACAGTGTAGCTCGACAACCATGCATATCTAGAAACGTGAGGTCTACAACCATTCATATCTAGAAACGCGAGGTCTCCAACCATGCATATCTACAAACATGAAAGTCTACAACTTGTATATCTAGAAACGTGCAGGTCTACAACCATGCATATCTAGAAACGTGCAGTTCTACAACCATTCATATCTAGAAACGTGAGGTCTACAACCATTCATATCTAGAAACGCGAGGTCTCCAACCATGCATATCTAGAAACATGAAAGTCTACAACTTGTATATCTAGAAACGTGAGGTCTACAACCATGCATATCTAGGAACGTGAGGTCGACAACCATTCATATCTAGAAACGCGAGGTCTCCAACCATGCATATCTAGAAACATGAAAGTCTACAACTTGTATATCTAGAAACGTGCAGGTCTACAACCATGCATATCTAGAAACGTGCAGTTCTACAACCATTCATATCTAGAAACGTGAGGTCTACAACCATTCATATCTAGAAACGCGAGGTCTCCAACCATGCATATCTAGAAACATCAAAGTCTACAACTTGTATATCTAGAAACGTGAGGTCTACAACCATGCATATCTAGAAACGTGAGGTCTACAACCATTCATATCTAGAAACGCGAGGTCTCCAACCATGCATATCTAGAAACATCAAACTCTACAACTTGTATATCTAGAAACGTGCAGGTCTACAACCATGCATATCTAGAAACGTGAAAGTCTACAACCACGCATATCTAGAACAGTGTAGCTCGACAACCATGCATATCTAGAAACGTGAGGTCTACAACCATTCATATCTAGAAACACGAGGTCTCCAACCATGCATATCTAGAAACATGAAAGTCTACAACTTGTATATCTTGAAATGTGACGTCTACAACCATGCATATCTAGAAACGTGCAGTTGTACAACCATTCATATCTAGAAACGTGAGGTCTACAACCATGCATATCTAGAAACGTGAAAGTCTACAAGTTTGCATTTCTAGAAACATGCAGCTCTACAGCCACGTATATCTAGAAACGTGAGGTCTAGAACCACGCATATCTAGACACGTGAAAGTCTAGAACCACGCATATCTAGAAATTTGAGGTCTACAACCATGCATATCTAGAAACGTGCAGGTCTACAACCATGCATATCCAGAAACGAGAAGGTCTAAAACCATGCTAGTCTAGAAGCTTACAGGTGTGTCTTCGGCCACATAGATCTAGAGCCATTCCGGATCTACAACCATATGGTTGTACAGCCATTGAAGTCAGGCCGTTGTAGAAGTACTCTATGCTATATATATATATATACGTATGTATATGTATATACGTATATGGCAGCAGACCAACACAAAGGAGAGTTCATCTTTGTTCATAAAGACTTGTCTTCATAATCAAGTCCTCACTAGTTTCATTAATGTGCATGTGCACAGGAAGCACTGTGTGTGTGTGTGCGTGATGTGTGTGTGTGATGTGACATTTCCATCGTCATGACAACTAAGTATTTTTTTTGAAGCGCAAGGTGCTGGCAGGCCTCTAGTGGACTAATTAGTGCTCCAATGATCCTGGAAGACTGATGTGTTTGCTCAGCTTGTGATGGCAGCCATCTTTGAGGATATTAGGAGCTTTTATACGCTTGACATGTCAGAGCTTCGGGAATGAGAAGGTGCCATTGGTGAGCAGGAAATACTTCATACTGTAAAGGTCATCGGTGATGTCAGCGTTTTCAAGGTCTCGTGTTGTTTCCTGTTCCTGGACGACGACGCCTGCTCACCTGCGTTGCATCACGTCGCTTCCCGGGCTGCGGTGAGAAGAAGTTAAGTCGCCAAGGCAGCACTTTAGAAGCATTAGAAGCCGCATTAACGCCGCCATGATTGCGTGCGGTGCACCCACATGCTTTCCAATGTCTCCGTGTGGCGAAAACCACATGCAACCGATTCCTCCCGCAGGAAGTGGGAAACTCAGAGAGCAGAAACCGCAGGGAGTGATAAAACCTTTCCTGTGAGACGTTTTTGATGGGAGAAATGGGTCACGGTTCCTGAGGAGCATCAAACGCCTGCACTCGTCTCTGACTGATGGCCGGCGTTCCCGTCAGCTGACCTCTGAAGGTTGACCGTTCTTCGGCGCCGGCGACTGATGACTCCTGGAGTGGATTCCATACCTGCTGATGTTCAGGAACATCCCGAAATACTTTCTTACACGTATGGATGGAGGTTCTCGCGCCTCCAAGGTATGCAGGCAGGCTGACTTAGCAGCTTTTAGCAAAGTTTCTTCCTCATTAAGCTCAAAAAGAACGACACTCTTCTTTTTCTTCTTCAGTGAGAAGACAAATCTGACATTTTGTTTGCAAAAAGGCAATCAAATGAAATCCAATAATAATAAAAAAAAATCAGGTAGAAGCTGCCTGATGCCGAGCATTCATGTTTGAATGTCACACGTTTGTTTTGTTGCACCTTTTAAAGGTCACTCAAGCAAAATGGCTGACAAGCATTGGTTGACGGATAAACACACACAAACACACACAAACACACACACAAAAAGCCCCAGGTGTTGAACATGTTGACTTCTTCTGCTATTTTACTCCTTTTGCATAGTCACAGCTGTCTGATGACCCCCCCCCCTTCGCCACCCACCCACCCACTCCCCTCAAAAGCATCTGATTAGCCCACGGACAGTGTGTGTGTCCATATGCTTGCATGTGAATGAAATGTTTTTTTTTTTTTTTATATATATATTTAACATAATAGACTGTATTTGGACATTGAACACACAAGGAATTCCCTCTTGTTGAAATACTTTGGTGTATTACGTGTATACACGTATGTACTTTGGTGTGTGTTCCTAAGGCTTAACATGCAATGTTATTATATTCATTCATTCATTTTCTAGGGTGCTGGAGCCTATCCCAGCTGTCTTCGGGCGAGAGACTGGTCGCCAGCCAATCACAGGGCACATATAGACAAACAACCATTCACACTCACATTCATACCTATGGACAATTTGGAGTCGCTAATTAACCTAGCATGTTTTTGGAATGTGGGAGGAAAGCAGAGTACCCGGAGAAAACCCATGCATACTTACTATATACTATATACTATATACTATATACTATATACTATATACTATATACTATATACTATATACTATATACTATATACTATATACTAGTATATACGGTCCTCATTCATCGCCATGGTATGTCCCACATCATAAGATGAGCTTACGTTCACCTCCCTACTAGTGTGGAAGTGGTGTTTGAAACACCTGTATTGTCCCCACATCCACACACATTCCATGGATTCCTTTTGGAATTTACATATGGAATATGTTGCCACAACATCGGAAACCTCTTTACCACCTTCAATCACCTACAATGTTTTAACATGATTAGAGCCTTCTATGCATGAAATAACACCCCTATAGTCACGTTTACACTCTTATTAGCCAATATAGTAGACAACTAAAGAGAAAATTCATTCGTTAATTTTCTACTGCTTATTCTCACAAGAGTTGCAGGGGGTGCTGGAGCCTATCCCAGCTGTCTTCGGGCGGACGAGTACACCCTGGACTGGTGGCCAGCCAATCACAGGGCACATATAGACAAACAACCATTCACACTCACATTCATACCTATGGACAATTTGGAGTCGCTAATTAACCTAGCATGTTTTTGGAATGTGGGAGGAAACCGGAGTACCCGGAGAAAACCCACGCATGCACGGGGAGAACATGCAAACTCCACACAGAGATGGCCGAGTATGGGATTGAACTCGGGTTTCCGAGCTGTGAGGTCTGCACGCTAACCACTTGGCCGCCGTGCAGCCCTAACATTATTATAATTGTTATATTTTATTCAGGGCAGCACGGTGGTCGAGTGGTTAGCATGGAGGCCATAAAGCTAGGAGACCCGAGTTCGAGTCCACTCTCTGCCATCTCTGTGTGGAGTTTACTCCGGTTTCCTCCCACATTCCAAAAACATGCTAGGTTAATTAGCGACTCCAAATTGTCCATAGGTATGAATGTGAGTGTGAATGGTTGTTTGTCTATATGTGCTCTGTGATTGGCTGGCCACCAGTCCAGGGTGTACCCCGCCTCTCGCCCGAAGACAGCTGGGATAGGCTCCAGCACCGGCCATGATAAGCGGTAGAAAATGAATGAATGAATGAATTACCACAACATTTTTATCACACATACCTGGAACCTGGAACAAAGACAAATCTGGCATCTATGGATGGAAGGATGGATCAAGGAAAAGAAAGAAAGGTTAGCTGATGTCTTTGAAAGGGAATCGGGACACTGTGATTTATTCCATGATTTATTTCATGTATTTCCACGTGTCAATAAGAAAGCAAATATTCCGAAATCAAACTTGTTCTTATTGAAATGAAATAAATGGAAGTAGAAAATGTCAACCTCATTCAACTGAGGCGTGTCTACAAAAATACATCCAAGCTTCTTCTTTTCTAATTGACACAAAATGAACACACAGAGAGTCACCATGGCGACCTGCCCAAAATACATCTGCTGCACCATCAGCATGTTTAGGCGTGGGGGGATTTGGGGGGGGCTGCATTTCTTCTTCTACAGTCAGATGTGGAGGACGTGATGACTTCCTGGAAAGTTTTGCACTGCCTACCTAGCCTTTGGCGTACACTCACAGCCGCTAGTTGTACTGGGTACTAGGTTCAGGTACTAGGTACTAGGTACTAGGTACTAGGTACTAGGTACTAGGTACTAGGTACTAGGTACTAGGTACTAGGTACTAGGTGCCAGGTACCAAGTACTAGGTACCAGGTACTGGGTACGAGGTACCAGGTACTGGGTACTAGGTAATGGGTACCAGGTACTAAGTACTAGGTACTGGGTACTAGGTACTGGGTACTAGGTACTAGGTACTAGGTACCAGGTACCAGGTACTAGGTACTAGGTACTAGGTACTATGTACAGGATACTCGGTACCAGGTACTGGGTACTGGGTAATGGGTGCCAGGTACTAGGTACTAGGTACTAGGTACTAGGTACTAGGTACTAGGTACGAGGTAACGGGCACCAGGTACCAGGTATTGGGTACTAGGTACAAGGTACAAGGTACAAGGTACTAGGTACTAGGTACTTGGTACTTGGTACTAGGTACTAGGTACTAGGTACTAGGTACGAGGTAACGGGCACCAGGTACCAGGTACCAGGTACCAGGTACTAGGTACTGGGTACCAGGTACCAGGTACTAGGTAATAGGTACTAGGTACTGGGTGCTAGGTACTGGGTCTTGGATACTAGGTACGAGGTAATGGCTACCAGGTACAAGGTACTAGATACTAGGTACAAGGTACAAGGTACTAGGTACAAGGTACAAGGTACAAGGTACAAGGTACAAGGTACAAGGTACAAGGTACAAGGTACAAGGTACAAGGTACAAGGTACAAGGTACAAGGTACAAGGTACAAGGTACAAGGTACTAGGTACTGGGTACCAGGTACTAGGTACCAGGTATTGGATACCAGGAACTAGGTACTAGGTACTGGGTACTAGGTACTAGGTACTGGGTACTGGGTACTGGGTACTGGGTACTGGGTACTGGGTACTGGGTACTAGGTACTGGGTACTGGGTACTGGGTACTGGGTTCTTGGTACACTGGCTAATGACATCCTGTCTTGACTTTGATTGACACTGACAGCTACTCATTTACCAATACTATATATAAATACTATATATATTTAATATAATATTTATAAGTGTACAGTCAAACTTTTTCATTTTGGTTTTTATGAAAAATGTTTCCTCCAGATAACAAAGTAGTCTGTCTGCCATGTACTCCCTCACTGTGCTTTTATTATGAAGTGTGGCTGCAAAAAATAAGCCACCACGGGGCCAAAGACATTGTCGGTGCTAACACTTTCATATTGAACATCTAGCTGAAATTTAGCTAGCTGAAGTTTGATCCCCGTACCGTTTAATGCAGGGCGTCATTATTATTAGCATGCGTATTCACAGCACTATACAGCAGTAATGTAGGATTCTTACGCGTATTCTGTACTGCTTATATGTACGGCATGCATAGGCTAAAACTGCCCCTTGCGCCCCCCGAGTATGTACTCCATGGCAACATCTGCTGCATCGCAGTATCGGCCCTTCGGACTCATCATCCTTGTCAACTTGTCTTTCCAGGCCGACTATGGAATTTGATGCGTATTCCCAAATGTTTCGGAAGCATTATCCACCTTCCGTATAGTGGACGGCTAATTTGTGTGTGGAGCGACTACCATCAACACGGGCATGACCTTTTCACTTTGGCTAGCAGACTACTTCCTCCTTCCTGGAGGATGATGAACAGATGGGCGGGGCCATTGTGATACTTCCATTGATCCCATCACGTTCCTGATATCGGATATCCGTGACCCCCCTGCTTAATTAAGAACCTGTGGTGCACCAAGAAGACGTTCACGCAAGCCAAACATTTCCACTCATGGGAGAGGTTTGGCTTTAAAAGTCCGACACGTGCTGCTTTAAATCGTGAACTGATTGGAGTGCAGCGGCGGCGGTGGCGTCGGCGCTGAAGGAGCGCAGCTGCGCTTCAGCACCTGACACTCATTAGGAGCCGCTGATGAAGATAATTAAGAAAGATCTTTATTGTGTCACATGTTCAACATTCCTCTCTGCTTTTAACCCGAACCGCCATGCAGGAAACGGGATTCGAACCGCATTCGAAGCACTCTGGTCTTCCTTAGAACAACACCTGCAATGGCAGGGCTGCAGGGTGGGAGGGGGCCAACAAAGGCGGGGGGTGGTGATTCAGCATGGGATGAAACTCCGTCGCCAGGGGATACGCGGCCGCCACATCCAGGAGACGGACAGGAGGTGGGGGATAGAAAGAGGGCGGCATGGGTGGTGGTGGTGGAGGACCAGGAGCGGGGTTCAAGCTGAGGGGGTAGGGGGCAAAATGTGGCAGGAGATGCGGGTACGAGGGGATGGGGATGGGGGGCGGCAGAAGAGAGAGATGGTGTTGGATGATGGTGTGATGGAAGGAGAACGAGGAGGAGGAGGAGGAGGGCGGGATGAGAAGAGGAGGAGCCCGGAGGGGGCGGTGCCCCGGGGGGAAGCTACGTTGCAGACGGGACCTCCTCCTCGTTTGTCGGTCCTCCTTTGTTGTGACAACATCCGCCGCCACATGGGGGCCACTAGGAGGTGTGAGGGCGTCCACGTGACTGGGTTCACGCCCGTCCATTTGTGGCGTGATGTCATGAGGGGGCGTGTCAACATGTGGGTGGCGTTCACGGTCATGAATGCGTTGGACATTTTCGCCCCGGGTTTGGTGATCCGGTCCCCTCGAGATGACCTGACCCGGGTCGTCGCCGTCTTGGTGGGTTTGAAGGTGACTTTGCTTTGTCCTATCAGGTGGCAGGAGGTTTGACTCCGCCTCCTTGCGGTTGGCCCCACCCACCCATGTGGTGTCACATGTGTGACACGCTTGTCTTTGTTCTCCTTTGGATTGCTTCCGTGCCGTCGCTTCGCCACATTCCATCAACTTCCTCTTGCTGGTGACGGTCGCCGATACCGCTCCCTGCGGAGTGGCCTCTAAGGTTCGTGTGTCTGAACCGCGACTCACCTCACTTCCTGTCTTTTGTACGGCGCAGCATGACTCAAACGTGAGACGATGTCCCGCCACCGACGTTTGTCTTTGAGTGCCAGCTGTGTCTCTGAAGGAAAGCGGGGCCGGGCTAATCGCTGGATCACATGCCGCTTCCCCACGCCGACAAGGAGAACGACGGATTTGGCTGATCGCCGCCTCACACACGTTTGATTCCTGAGCTCTTATCTCCCGCTCCTCATCTTCCCGCCTTTCCTCGTATCCCGCTTGATGTCTGCGTCCCGTCTCCGTAATTGCGGAGCAGCGTGGCGGCGTCTGTGCAGCAGAACCAAGGGAGGGACTAATCGCCGTGTTACATGAGGCACCCCCGCAGAGGGGCTTTGTGAGCCGGGGACCCCACCCGCAGGCTGATTGCTGGGATTGATGCCGCCCGGCCCCCGTGTTCACCTGCGCATCGCTCAGCTGCTTCCAGCGATTACACCGATTCGCGGGAAGATGGCTTAATAGCTCCGCTCTGTCGGCCGCCTCGCCCCGGGTTTCATCTCCTCTCATCCGTCTCTCCTCCCCCCTCGTTCGGTTTTTGGGGCCTCCGAGCAGCCGAAGACGCCTTAATGGCCGCTTTTCCCGCCGCTCCTCTGTTTCAGCGCCATCTTTTTTACGCTTGGCAATCTGATTCTCACCGAGAGCCGTTATTATCCCCCGCCCCCCTCTTTTCCGCTTTTTACTGTTTATCTCCTCTCCTCTTTTTCTCCTCCCCCTCTTCCTCATCCCCCTTCTCACCCCTCCTCTCCTCTTCCGCCTCCTTCTCTTCCCCGGTTTCGTGAAGTGGCAATCCGCGGAGGCGAATTTGAAAGCGCTATTATCGCCATCCGGAACTGTGCCACCGCCTTTGCATCGGCCTGCAACTTCCAAAGGATTTCCCGCCTGTCCTCCTTCATCCTCGTCCTGTCTTTCATCTAACTTCACCTCCCCGCCTCCCCTCGCGTCTCCTCGCCTGTGTTGGCAGTCGGCTTGTTTGATCACTGATGGCTTTATTCTCTCCCCCGCTCTCGCTTCAGCCTCGTCCCCTCTGGGCCTGCTGTGGGCTCGGAAGTCGTACAGCAGCGGGTTGACGCCGAAGGAGAGCGATGGCGACGTCTTGGTGTAGCTGACCATCTCCGAGGGCCACAGGAGGACTCGGCTTCTGTCTCTGCTCAAAACGGGACAGAACGGTTCTTCGGGGCGACTCGGAGGAGAGCAAGCGGATTGTTTTTCACGGTTCCAGAAGTCTTTGGGTTGAAGTTGTTGAAGAGATTCGGCAACGTGTGAAGGATCTGAGGTTTCACCGCCATCGCCGCTGTCGGAAGGCGGTACTGGTAGCCCACTGGTCCCATGAAGAGAAGCTCCGGTCCGACTTCCACTACGGTCTTCAGCTCCAGTACCAACTTGGGCTTCTGTACCAATTTCACCAGTGTCTTCAGTTCCAGGTTCCCTGCCGTCTGTTGGTTGGTCTCCACCGTCCTGGGGCTCGGTCCCGAGTCCCCGAGTCTCAGGGCTCAGGGTTTTCGTCTTCGTCACAGCATCACCGCATTCTTTGCGTCTTTCTTGCGTTGTCTCCGCTGAACCCCTTGCAGCTTGGATGAAGATGGCGGCCGACCGATGCAGAAGCACGCAACTCCTCTTGGGCAGCGAGAAGCACACAGGGCGCCCTCTGCCGGGCACGGAGCTTTTATCATTGGAGCCGTCGGTGGCATCCGGGAAACGGGAATGCCAAGGGAACTTTGTGTCAGATGAGTTCTTCCTGGTGATGTCATCAGATCTAACGTCCAGCTGCTCGTACGGCCATCTTGTGTCGCTCAGGAGTCTGCTCCCGATGGCGGCATCCAGAGGAACGATAAACGAGGTTTGAGGTTCTGCGAGGAGAGAAGAACACAAGGGATTAAAACATTTCCCAAAAAAAGAAGCTGAATTATTGTGACAAGATGGAGATGAAGAGGCGAGCATGCAGAAGAGGATGAGATCATTTTAGGCTCCTTGTGCATCAATTCAGCACCCTGGCGGCTCACCATCACTCTTTTGTTGCTCATAACACATCAGAATATGATTTATGGGCGTGGGATGGACTTGAGAATAAATAAGCGGCGTGATGAATGCGCGGCTTACTTGAAAGTGGGTTTTTATTTTGATATGTAACATCCATTTTGTAGCGATGCATGTTGCCGGATGTTCATTTGTCTACGAGTCTTGATTGATGCGCTTAGAAGAGTCACTTACTGATGTGTCCATCCAAATACTCCTGTTCAATTGGCGGCGTTTAAAGTGCTTGAAGCGCTCGGAGAGGCAATGATTCCGATCAACTTTTCCTTTTTTCTCAACTGTGAAATGGGAAGAAGATAACTTTATCCATGCGGTGTTTTTTTTCGTGAACCCACCCACTGATGATGCGCTTTGTTTTGTTTTATTTCCTCACTTTTTCAAGTTTTGACACACGGAAGTTTCGGCTAAAACATCTCATTGTTAGCTTTTGTTTCATCCCTCTGAGCGCTTTATTTGGTAGCCATGAGATCCCAATACAAGAACATGAATCAGAAATCACTCCACACTCTTTTTATTGGTTCTACCATATCTTACTTATTGTGTGGAAAAGCAATCTAAATGTACTGCAAAAAAAGGTCAGTAAGGATAATTCATAATGCCGCCTACAGAGAACTGTAGGGCATTGGATGCTCATATCACCTTGTACTTCGGTACGTGACAAAAACAAAAAAAACTATTTTCATTAAAAATTTAAAAAGAATTTTTAAATAAAAAAAAAAATTAAAAACATTTTTTAATTATTAAAAAATAAATAAACCTTAAATAAATAATATAAAAAAATATTTAATATAAAATGTAAAATAAAAACTTATATTAGAAAGCAGGAAGTGAACAAATGTAACATAAAAAACATGACATAAAAAAAGAAAAATATAATAAAAAAAACAAAAATTAAAAAACTTAAAAAAGATTAAAAATAAAAAATAATAATAAAAAATAAAAACCTTAAAAAAATAATAGAAAATAAAAACTTAATATAATATTAAAATAATAAAAATAATATTAGAAAGCAGGAAGTGAACAAATGTAACAGTCACTGATTGTAAAAGTACCAGATGGTAGGGCGAAGCAAAGCTTATTAAATCCTACCCCTCACATTTGTTCACTTCCTGCTTTCCTAATATAGTTTAAGTTTTTTTTTTTTATTTAATTAAATTTTTCGTAGTACGAGGTGATATGAGCATCCAATGACATAATGGGTACCATAGTAACGGTCAATATAGTGATATGTATAGCACATATACTATTATTCATTCTCCGCCACTGAATCCCTGATCCACATGTTTATCACATCCAGAATGGACTACTGCAACAGTATTCTTCACGGTACAACATCCAAAACCCTCAAAAAAATGCAATATATTCAGAACTCAGCTCCACCCGCTCCCGTGAACACATTACCCCGGTCCTTAAAAACCTCCACCGGCTTCCCGTCCCTCCAACGTATCCATTTCAAAGTCCTTCTCATCACCTACATAGTTCTCCACGATCTGACCCCTCCATACCTCACAGTCCCCTTCGGTCCTCAGACTCCAACCTCCTGGCACTCCCCTGTAAGACCAAGCTCCGAACCTGGGGAGCCTTCTCCGTCGCTGCCCCCTACTATTATTATTAACAACAGATATGACTACGGAGATCCAGATTGGAGGACACGCATGGAGGACAAGCATGTAGAAGTTGGTGAAGTGAGTGATTGTGGCTACTGAGCACGTGCGGCAGGATGGTGGTGGTCATGCAAAGCCACTCATCAAGTACGGAAGCATCCAGCAAGGCCGTGTTAAGTGGATCTCAGCTCTTACTGGTCCCCAGAGTCCCGCTGCTCGGATGGATGTCGGCCCAGTTCTCTATTAGGTGCCGATTGCTTTGACTCGCCGGGTCGACTGCCACGGTGGTGGAGCGGAACATGGGCCCGGAACCCGGAGCGCTATGTGGAGGGGGGGGAGAGAGAGAAAGAGAGAGGATGAGGAGGATGAAGAAGAATCAAATTGGTCACGGTTGGCTCTCTCTGGCTGCCTGCCAGCAGCACGACGCCATTGTTGCCACTCAGAATGTCAGCGACGAGCGACTTTCTCTGCTTCCTGATTGGCCAGAATCATCCTACACCCACGCATAGATAACCGCCGCTTGTGTTGTTATGATGTACAGCACATGTTTGGGTTCGATGCCGTGTTTGCAAAACGTTTCCACGCTTTAGTCCTGCTGCACCAGCTGAGGTCGGTAGACACCACAGCAACGTTTTTCGAATTTGATCTTAGAACTTTCCATATATAATTCATTCATTTATTAATTTTCTACTGTTTATCCGCTTATTAAGGGTCACGGGGGATGCTGGAGCCTATCCCAGCTGTCTTCAGGCCAGAGATGGGGTAAACCCTGGACTGGTGGCCAGCCAATCACAGGGCACATATAGACAAACAACCATTCACACTCACATTCATACCTATGGACAATTTGGAGTCGCTAATTAACCTAGCATGTTTTTGGAATGTGGGAGGAAACCGGAGTACCCGGAGAAAACCCACGCATACTTACTATATACTATATACTATATACTATATACTATATACTATATACTATATACTATATACTATATACTATATACTATATACTATATACTATATACTATAAACTATATACTATATACTATATACTATATACTATATACTATATACTATATACTATATACTATATACTAGTATATACGGTCCTCATTCATCGCCATGGTATGTCCCACATCATAAGATGAGCTTACGTTCACCTCCCTACTAGTGTGGAAGTGGCGTTTGAAACACCTGTATCGTCCCCACATCCACACACATTCCATGGATTCCTTTTGGAATTTACATATGGAATATGTTGCCACAACATCGGAAACCTCTTTACCACCTTCAATCACCTACAAGTTTTAACATGATTAGAGCCTTCTATGCATGAAATAACACCCCTATAGTCACCTTTACACTCTTATTAGCCAATATAGTAGACAACTAAAGAGAAAATTCATTCGTAAATTTTCTACTGCTTAGCCTGGTATGTATGAGTATATGTAATAAGCCCCCTTAACACTTCTGCCCCCCCCCATATGTGTATGCTGAGAACCTGCTGTCATAATGGTAATGGTTTTATTTCATTTGAACATGCATCAGATTACAATTGAATGCAAATTCACAGTTCCACAAGTCCAAAAGGAGTAGGAAGAAGCAAAGCTTATTAAATCCTACCCCTCCATCTGGTACTTTTACAATCAGTAACTGTTACATTTGTTCACTTCCTGCTTTCTAATATAATTTAAGTTTTTATTTTATATTTTATATTATATATTTATTTTATTTGCATTTGTTCACTTCCTGCTTTCTAATATAATTTAAGTTTTTATTTTATATTTTATATTATATATTTATTTAAGGTTTATTTATTTTTTAATAATTAAAAAAATTGGGTTTTTTTTATTTTTTTTTATTAAAAAAATATTTTTAAATTTTTAATGAATTTTTTTTGTTTGTTTTTGTCACGTACCAAAGTACAAGGTGATATGAGCATCCAATGCCATAATGGGTACCATAGTAAGTGTCAATATAGTGATATATATAGCACATCATGAAATTTATTTTATTAATTAATTTTAATTAATTAAGTTTATTTAATTTTTATGAATTATTTTATTAGCGCGCAGACCTCACTCAATTCCACCCAAGCGGCATAGAAAATGGATGGATGGTTCTGTTTGTAACAGCGCATCGAATCCATGACCCGTGTAGCATTCTTTAGCATGGCATCATCTTTATAGCTAATCATGGTTGTGAGAGTTGGGCGTGGCCAATGTAAGTAGGCGTGTCGCCTCATTTTTTATGATTTTTATTTTACTTTCATGGCGATGTATTTCCATGAAAATACATGCAGGCCACACAGCTAAGAGACCAGAGTTCGATTTCACCCTCGGGCATCTCTGTGTGGAGTTTGCATGTTCTCCTTATTCAGCTCCATATTATTAACTCACCAACCGCCTTCTTGTTTCTCCTCATGCTGCTGATGAAGCCTCCTCAGCAGCCTCTCCTCCTTCCTCTCCTCCCTGCGCCTCCTCTGTCTCCTGCAGGCCAGTGCTCGGTAAAATTCCCGCTGCTTCAGCTCCTTCAGGCGCTACGGAGACATGGTCACCCACACCATGACGTCATTACCACAAAATAAGGAAGGCCGTGTGTGTGTGTGTGTGTGTGTGTGTGTGTGTGTGTGGTTGTCTATCAGCAGGAAAGCTTATCCACTTTCTGTGTGTGTGTGTGTGTGTGTGTGTGTGTGTGTGAGCTTTAGTCCAGCTTAATTCCAGAACTGAGCGGTCTGCACACCAGAGATAGTGACGCACTCACAAATAATAATACAACAATAAAATAGTGGCGCTTCATATCGCAGACAAACAGATAAACACAAAGACCAGTCAGAGACAAACACTGATGGACGAGGAGGACAACACAACTTTTTACAAAGTGTGTGTGTGTGTGTGTGTGTGTGTGACTCCGGGAAGGTCATGCGCTCACCTGCTTGTGGTGATGGTCGTAGGAGTTGATGTGGTTGTCGTACTGTTGGTGTCGGACATATTGTTTGTCGCACAGCGCGCAGTACAAACTGGAGTCTCCTTCCTCCTGCACATACAAACATCAACACATTTGTTGTCGTCTGTCTCCATGATGATCAATCATGTATCAATAATGGTAATGGTTTTATTTCATTTGATCATGCATCAGATTACAATTGAATGCATCCCATAATCAGTTCACAGTTCCACATGTCCGAAAGGAGTAGGAAGAAGCAAAGCTTATTAAATCCTACCCCTCCATCTGGTACTTTTATAATCAGTAACTGTTACATTTGTTCACTTCCTGCTTTCCTAATATAGTTTAAGTTTTTATTTATTTATTTAATGTTATTTTTGGTCACGTACCAAAGTAGGAGGTGATATGAGCATCCAATGCCATAATGGGTACCATAGTAAGTGTCAATATAGTGATATATATAGCACATCATGACTGGTTCAAGACTCTTCATCCTTGTACTTAGCAAATTTATTTTATTTATTAATTCATTAATTCATTTTAGTAAGTTTTAGTAATTTTTTTAAAGTTAAAGTTTATTTTTTTTTATTATTAATGCGTACCATAGTAACTGTCAATGTATTAATATCATGACTGGTTCAAGACTCTTCATCCTTGTATTTATTAATTTTTTTCATTTATTAATTTATTTTATTAATTTTTATTATTTTTTTTTAAGTTACAAATTTTTTTTTTAATTCTTTTTATTTTTTGTCACATCAAGTCCGAGGTGATATGACCATACAATGACATAATGGGTACCATAGTAAGTGTCAATATAGTGACTCTTCATCCTTGTATTTAGCAAATTTTTTTAATTTTATAAATTTTTATTAATTTTTTTTAAGTTACAAATTTTTTTTTTTAATTTTTTTATTTTTGTCACATCAAGTCCAAGGTGATATGACCATCCAATGCCATAATGGGTACCATTCAATATAGTGACTCTTTATCCTTGTATTTAGCAAATTTATCTTATTTATTAATTCATTAAATTAATTTTTAGTAATTTTTTTAAAGTTTTAAAAATATATTTTAATTTTTTTTATTAATGCGTACCATCGTAACTGTCAATATAGTAATATCATGACTGGTTCAAGACTCTTCATCCTTGTATTTAGTAATTTTTTTAATTTTTATTAATTTTTATACATTTTTTTCAAGTTACAAAATTTTTTTAAATTTTTTTTTATTTTTTTCACATCAAGTCCGAGGTGATATGAGCATCCAATGCCATAATGGGTACCATAGTAAGTGTCAATATAGTGATATATATAGCACATCATGACTGGTTCAAGACTCTTCATCCTTGTATTTAGCAAACATCAACTGCTTGTATTGTTTCTTGAATTGGCTCATCATTGTGCATTGTTTGATTTCCTTACTCAATCCATTCCGTAGTTTGATTCCACATACTGAAATGCTATGGCTACATAATCAATTATGTATCAATGATCAATTTTGTATCAATGATATATTCAAAAGTAGCAAAAAAAACATCAACATATGCAAGAAGCATCATGTCCCGACAGATGGGCAGTTCCAGTGGCAGATTACTATCACTGTCCTGCTACACTGATAGAAAGAGCAGATCATTCCTCCCCCACACTATGCTGGGGGGGGGGGAGGATTTTTTTTTACCGTATTATGCATCTGTTCTGCATTTATTGAGTCGATCTTTACGGTGACATGAACGATCTCAAACATGTTTACAGACGGGGAGGTCATGACAACAAAGTAACAATGTTACAAACACACATGTTGTGTGAGTGTGTGCGCCATCTGCTACTATTTCTCTCTCACACACACACACACACACACACACACACACACACACACACACACACACACACACATACACACACCCCACGCACACACAACACCGTATCCTCAGCGACATATTTTCAATAAATATCAAGTTCTCCATAGTGTAGTTCATGTTTACACCCCCCCCCCCAAAAAAAAACACACACAGTGTGCTCACTAGTAAACGTACAAGGTGAAGTATGTGTTTGTGCTAAATGTCTCTTAAAAAGCAGAAAGGGTCATTAGGAGACGGAAAGGGGGAGGGGCCAAAGACAGATAACGAGCAGGCGTGACAGGGCATAGATGAAGACAAACAACAGAATGGCGGCGCCATTACAGAGCGAGCCGTCCAGATTGTGACGACCCCCGGCCGACATAATTATATTCACTGAGAAGTTATGTTGCATTATTCTATTAGCGTAAGAAAGATTTCCATTTGCATGATTAAATTAAAGGCTTTATGTCCTAAAAACACGCTCCGATTTAAATACGCCGCAGTTTAAAAGCTTTTATTTAACATGGTCGATTTTCTACCAAGGTGATTGGTCGGTCGGCGGGTCTTATTGTACACTTTAATCCTGAAGGGGATCATTTCTTGTCATGCATTAATACTCCAAGTATGAAGACAGATATGGACATTGACGGTTATTCGTCGGCTCATGAATATCAATAACCGATGCCGAACTCGGAAAAGGCAAAGCGAACAGGTTTTCCAAAAAAAAAAATTCATGAATTTTTTCATGCAATTTTCATGAGCGCACCCACGCCTCCATCCCTCCCACTGCCGCAAGGAGAGAAGATGTGACGTTAACACAACCAAGTGTAATCTTAACCAATCAAATGAATGCCACTCAGGGCCCACTGGACTGTGCATCAGAAACCACAATGCGCGTCACGCACCACGTACACCACATCATGGGACACGTAACTGTTCCTGGCAGTTACATTAAACACAGCAGCAGGCTAATCCAGCCATCTTGATTGTTTTCCACCAGCATTCCTGATCCGCATCGCCAAATAGGAGAACCTTTGTTGGTATATTCGGTACCTCGTCCTCATTTTCTTTGCAGAAAGTGAAAATAAAAATAAAAATAAAAATAAAAATAAAAATAAAAATAAAAATAAAAATAAAAATAAAAATAAAAATAAAAATAAAAATAAAAATAAAATTAAAATTAAAATTAAAATTAAAATTAAAATTAAAATTAAAATTAAAATTAAAATTAAAATTAAAATTAAAATTAAAATTAAAATTAAAATTACAATTAAAAAATAAAGTATTCTCCTGCCAGATTTTAACAACTAACGTTATAATATTATGTTATTAATTATTAGTTGTGAGCTGCACGGTGGTCGAGTGGTTAGCGTGCAGACCTCACAGCTAGGAGACCCGAGTTCAATTCCACCTTCGGCCATCTCTGTGTGGAGTTTGCATGTTCTCTCCGTGGTTTTCTCCGGGTACTCTGGTTTCCTCCCACATTCCAAAAACATGCTAGGTTAATTAGCGACTCCAAATTATCCACAGGTATGAATGTGAGTTTGAATGGTTGTTTGTCTATATGTGCCCTGTGATTGGCTGGCCACCAATCCAGGGTGTACCCCGCCTCTCAAACGGACTAGAAGAGTACAGCAAAGTCAAAGAAGTGCTGAGTCAATCCTTGTCAACTTTTCATTCTTGCCGACTTGGAAGGAAAACTGAATTGTTTTCCATTCCAAAGTGACCTGAAATCCGACCGCCGACATTCACACTGTTACTGATGTCTCAACCTTCTGTAATCATCCGACTGGTTGATGATCTCCGCTAGCGCTTTCCTTGTCTTGTCTGATCTTCCCCTGAAAACAAAAACATCTGACAGAAGTCATTACTGGGAATATTTGCAGCCAATTACCTGCTTTTTGACTCAACCGGCTTCCATTTCGCTCAACTCTTCAAATGTATCGGAAAGTCAATGAAACAAAGCTGACGGCTGCAACTAATTTGATTTTTGATGTCTCGGCGGTCTGGATGAATCCAGAGCGCATGTGTGGACTTTGTGAAGTGAAACAAATGACTCCTTCACTGACACGTCTTCTTTTTCCTTTTACCCCCGCGGGGTTACCGTCTTTCTTTCTGCTAGCTTGTACTTTCTTCACTTTAATGACAACGTGCTGCCAGGATGTCTTTTTTTTCCCCATCCAATCTTAATCTTGAACACGGAACCGTATGCCTCGGTAATCTCTATTCTGGCACGTATTGCACATGTAAGCCTGATTTAGTATTTAGATTCTTTCAGTCGGGGGTTTGGTTTTCCCAATAAATCTTGTTTAAATATTCACCAACATCCACAGGATACTTCATTTAGGAAGTACTAAAGGACAATGTTTGACTTTATTCAACAGAATGACATATTGTAAAGCAGGGGTCTCAAACACGCGGCCCGTGGGCCAAATGTGGCCCGCAGGACACTAGTTTGAGGCCCCCGCCTTGATATGAAAGTTTAATGTTAGTTTGATATGGATGCTGTATGGTATCATGTACCCAGAAAAAATTATTACTTTTGATTAATGTTCATGTTCAAGATTAAATAACTGTTAGTAGTTATCCTCCCTATCCGTGTGGAAGTGGTAAGTTTTGGGCTATTTAAGTTTAAAGGAAATAACTTGAAGGCTACCGTTTAGGTCGCTAGCTCTCTAGTTTGCGAGTTAGCATGTGTCTCAAGACCCTGCAGTTGCGCAATATGTTGTAAATAAAAAGAGTATAAATGTGACTATAGTCGTGTTTTGTCATGTCTACAGGGCTCTAATAATGCTTTGTTAATTTTAATCTGAAAAAAATAATTTGTCTACCCACTAACTATATGTGGTTTCTTAAGTTTTTATTATTTGCCGTTTTATTATTATTATAATATTTATTTATTACTGATTGATTTTCTGTATTTTTGATTTGTTTATTTATTTTTCATCTTATTTTGTGCAGAAAAATAAAAATTAAGATATTTGAGAACAGTGGAATGTTTTATCAGAGCTTTTATTGTCGAAAATCAGAACCAACGCAAAGTTTATTAATTTTTCTGTTTTTAATAAATGCATATATATATTTTTTTTGGAAAACCTGATGCGGCCCAGCCTTGCCCAGACCCTAGCTCCAGTGGCCCCCAGGTAAATTGAGTTTTAGACCCCTGCTGTAAAGTATTTTTATCTTATATTTAGCCAGATGATATTCAGTGTTCCATATCTATTCATTGATATATTTAATGAGTTAGAAATGAGGTGAATTAGCTAAAGCTGGCTAAGGACAATGTAGAAGGTTTAAGATCCGAGTTTCAGCAGCTTGATCCGTTAATGACGTGTTGAAGTAATTACAGAGCTTTACTTGACTTTATGAAGTCCTTCATTTAGGAGGATTACACAAAACCTCCTGAATGAGACGTCCATGAGACTTTACAGCGGCCCGAGTTCTTCCATTGGCTCCACCAGCTGGTTTTCAGTTTGACTTTCTTTTATGAATCGAATATAAATTATCCAATCCAATCCAATCCACTTTATTTACATAGCACATTTTATAAACAGACTTTCCAAAGTGCTGCACAGACTAGTAAAATAAAAAGTAAAAATAAAATACAATAAATAAAATTATTATTATTATTATTATTAATATACCTCATCCCACCCAACCACCTCATTCAACCACCTCATCCCACCCCCTCTTCCACCCCCTCATCCCACCCATCCACCTCACCCCACCCCTCATCCAACCCCCTCACTATATTATTAATATGAATATTAATAGTGCGCTAATATGAATATGAATATGAATATGAATATGAATATGAACATGAACATGAACATGAACATGAACATGAACATGAACATGAATATGAATATGAATATGAATATGAATATGAATATGAATACGAATACGAATATGAATACGAATATGAATACGAATATGAATACGAATATGAATATTATTATTAGCGGGATACTATGAATGTGAATGTGAATGTGAATGTGAATGTGAATGTGAATGTGAATGTGAATGTGAATGTGAATATGAATATGAATATGAATAATATTATTAGCGGGATACTATGAATATGAATATGAATATGAATACGAATACGAATATGAATACGAATACGAATACGAATACGAATACGAATACGAATATGAATATGAATATGAATATGAATATGAATATGAATATGGATATGGATATGAATATGGATATGAATATGGATATGAATATGGATATGAATATGGATATGAATATGAATATGGATGGTATTGTTTGTGGGATAATATGAATATGAATATGATTATTATTATTAGCGGGGTAATATGAATATGAGTATGAATATGAATATGAATAATATTATTAGCGGGATACTATGAATATGAATATGGATAATATTATTAGTGGGATAATGTGAATATGAATATGATTATTATTATTAGCGGGATAATATGAATATGAACATGAACATGAACATGAACATGAACATGAACATGAACATGAACATGAACATGAACATGAATATGAATATGAATACGAATACGAATACGAATACGAATACGAATATGAATATGAATATGAATATGAATATAAATATGAATATGAATATTATTATTATTAGCGGGATACTATGAATATGAATGTGAATATGAATATGAATATGAACATGAATAATATTACTAGCGGGATACTATGAATATGAATATGAATATGAATGTGAATATGAATATGAATATGAACATGAATAATATTACTAGCGGGATACTATGAATATGAATATGGATACGAATATGAATATGAATATGAATATGAATATGAATATGAATATGAATATGAATATGAATATGAATGTGAATATGAATATGAATATGAATATGAATATGAATATGAATATGAATATGAATATGGATATGAATATGGATATGAATATGGATATGAATATGGATATGAATATGGATATGAATATGGATATGGATGGTATTGTTTGTGGGATAATATGAATATGAATATGATTATTATTATTAGCGGGGTAATATGAATATGAGTATGAATATGAATAATATTATTAGCGGGATACTATGAATATGAATATGGATAATATTATTAGTGGGATAATGTGAATATGAATATAATTATTATTATTAGCGGGATAATATGAATATGAACATGAACATGAACATGAACATGAACATGAACATGAACATGAACATGAACATGAACATGAATACGAATACGAATACGAATACGAATACGAATACGAATATGAATATGAATATGAATATGAATATGAATATGAATATTATTATTATTATTATTATTAGCGGGATACTATGAATATGAATGTGAATGTGAATGTGAATGTGAATGTGAATGTGAATGTGAATATGAATATGAATATGAACATGAATAATATTACTAGCGGGATACTATGAATATGAATATGAATATGGATACGAATATGAATATGAATATGAATATGAATATGAATATGAATATGAATATGAATATGAATATGAATATGAATATGAATATGAATATGAATATGAATATGAATATGAATATGAATATGGATATGAATGTGAATATGAATATGGATGGTATTGTTTGTGGGATAATATGAATATGAATATGATTATTATTAGCGGGGTAATTTGAATATGAGTATGAATATGAATAATATTATTAGCGGGATACTATGAATATGAATATGGATAATATTATTAGTGGGATAATGTGAATATGAATATGATTATTATTATTAGCGGGATAATATGAATATGAATATGAATATGAATATGAATATGAATATGAATATGAATATGAATATGAATATGAATATGAATATGAATATGAATATGAATATGAATATGAGTGTGAGTGTGAATGGTTGTTTGTATATATGTACTTTGTGATTGGCTGGCCACCAGTCCAGGGTGTACCCCGCCTCTCGCCCGCCCATCTGGGATAGGCTCCAGCACCCCTGCGACCCTCGTGATGAAAAGCGGTAGAAAATGAATGAATGAATGAATGAATATTATTAGCCTTAATGTTAAGGCTAATAATGCCAGTAGATGATATAAAATAATAAATATTCTATCAATCCTGGGCGTCTCTCCCTCATCCAATACTAAATGGTAATGTTAATGGTTTTATTCCATTCAACATAGAAAACGCAGTACAATGATAACAGGCACGTGATGTAAAAAACAGGAATGGAGCGTCGAGCAGGAAGGACTGAGTCAACCTTGGCGAGCATATGGCGAGCAAAGCTGTCCATGCTCCCGCCACGGGGGAGTGGACACGCGCCCTCCCCGCAGGAAATCTGTCCGCATGCCAAACTTGTAGCGTAACCGAGGATGAGATTACGGCATTATGTCCAGCACACTTTCATCACCACGTTGTAGAATACGTGCTAGATAGATTAGAATTAGCGTTTCTGTATTAGCATCACGTGCACGGAGCGCGGCGATGGCGTCTGATGGTGTTTGTCGTCTGAATCAACGATGGCCGACTGCTCAGTACAACTCTAGCATAACGCAAGCTTTTTTTCTACGGTATTCGATCAGAAAGACGTGTATTCAATTTGCTCGAACCGGTACCGTATCGCCCTCGGGGATCAATAAAGTATCGGGATTGTGATTAAAGTTGATCTTAACCATCGAGTCTACGCTTTTCCTTGAGGTCTCACTTGAAGACCAGCGGGGCGGTAAACTTTATCCTACTGCTTCCTGTCACGCTTCTGAATGTTTGATGAGATCTGACCGTCTGGCCGATGAGAATGCGATTATGCCAAATGGAGCATGACCTCATTTTGCGCTTTGACGGACCTTTGGCGGGAATCAAACCATGAGCCTCCCAGTGAGGGGACATTAACACCGTGTCATCCCACCTTGTGATATCATTCGCTTTTCATCAAAAAGTTGGCTTCAATATTGCACAAAACAAGCTAGTCTGTTTACTTTGTACTGCAGGGGTCTCAAACACGCGGATCAGGAACGCTGGTGGAAAACAATCAAGATGCCTGGATTAGCCTGCTGCTGTGTTTAATGTAACTGCCAGGAACAGTTACGTGTCCCAAAAAAGTGGTGTACGTGGTGCGTGACGCGCATTGTGGTTTCTGATGCACAGTCCAGTGGGCCCTGCGCACTTAGTAAAGGCGATGAGTGGAATTCATTTGATTGGTTAAGATTACACTTGGCTGTGTTAACGTCATATCTTCTCTCCTTGCGCCAGTGGGAGGCATGGAGGCGTGGGTGCGCTCATGAAAATTGCAAAGTGCACCGGTCACACCCTATTGGGCGCAGGGCGCGGCGCAGTTTATGGAATCCACATTAGCGACTCCAAATTGTCCATAAGTATGAATGTGAGTGTGAATGGTTGTTTGTCTATATGTGCCCTGTGATTGGCTGGCGGCCAGTCCGGGGTGTGCCCCGTCTCTTGCCCGGGGACAGCTGGGATGGGCTCCAGCACCCCCCCGCGAAAAAAGCAGTAGAGCAGGGGTCTCAAACACGCGGCCCACGGGCCAAATGTGGCCCGCAGGACACTAGTTTGAGGCCCCCGCCTTGATATGAAAGTTTAACGTTAGTGCGGCCCACGCAAGTTTGATATGGATGCTGTATGGTATCATGTACCCAGAAAAAATGATTACATTTGATTAATGTTCATGTTAAAGGTTAAATAACTGTTAATAGTTATCCTCCCTATCTGTGTGGAAGTGGTAAGTTTTTGGCTTTTTTTAAGTTTAAAGGAAATAACTTGAAGGCTACCGTTTAGGTCGCTAGATTTCTAGTTTGCGAGTTAGCATGTGTCTCAAGACAAATCTGAAAAAAATAATTTGTCTACCCACCAACTATATGTGGTTTCTTAAGTTTTTATTATTGGCTGTTTTATTATTATTATTATTATATTTATTTATTACTGGTTGATTGATTTTCTTTATTCTTGATTGGTTTATTTTTCATCTTATTTTGTGCAGAAAAATAAAAATTAAGATATTTGAGAACAGTGGAATGTTTTATCAGAGCTTTTATTGTAGAAAATTGGAACCAAAGCACTGAAAAAGTTTGTATATTTATATTATTATTATATTATATATATTTATATATTTTATTTATATATAAGTTTGTATGTTTTTAATAAATGCGTTTTTTTTGTTTATTTTTTGGAAAACCTGATGTGGCCCAGTCTCACCCAGACCCTAGCTCCAGTGGCCCCCAAGTAAATTGAGTTTGAGACCCCTGTTGTACAGTACACCTTTTATTCAGTGGGACTACTAGATAACCCACCATGGGGCCAAGGAAAAGTGTCATTTCCAGTAATTTGACAAAGAAAGTCACACATCAAAAATTGCACCCCCAACCCCCACCAGTTGGTGTTAGCGCTTGAAATGTTCCCGCTAGCTAACGCCAGCTGTCTTCTGACTTTGACACGTGGATTGTAAATACGTCCTGAACTCGGACACCGTCTTTGCTTTTCATCAGCAGATGCGGCATTAAACGTCTCCACACTTTCACTCTCTTCCTCTCACGTCGTTAGCACACCGGCCCTTTAATGAGTGACGAGACGGCCATATTGACATGAATATTGCATCGATTCCCAGTGGACTGGACACGTACACTCGCTGGTCTGATTCCATGAATAAACATGACTACACACACACAAGAATAAACATGAAATATCAAGATGTCCGATATGATGATATCACGCTAGCGCTAGCTAGCTTAGGATGCACATGGTTTGAGATTCAATTTTTTATTGTAAAAATGCAACATGATGTCTTCATTTCCTGATCTGATACTGTATCTAATCTGATATCACAAGGTAGGAACAATCACTTGGAGTTACATACAACAAAATGAAAAAAAAAAATGGCTGCTCATGAGCTTTCACTTTCATGTTCATAAAAAACAGGAAGCACCAACTCCAACCACATCTGCCTGAGCTTGCCTTGTAGTAAGATATCTAGGAGATATAGCTAACAATTGTAAACAGAGCGAAGTACAGCAATGGACAGGGAAATCCTAGAGAACATCTGGACTACATTGCACGCCCATATAAGGAAGCAAGGCTCCCTGTGATGTCACAGGGAGCCAGTGTTAGAAAAAACTCTCTAAAAGCAAGCGTTCAGCGTCATAAAATTTTTTCTTTAAATTTTGCTTTAATACCAGAATACAAAGTGTATGCATGATTATGATGTGAAATATTGACATGTGACAAAAATAAGCGAGGGAAACACAATATTTGTCTGCAAGCGTGTGTGTGTGTGTGTGTGTGTGTGTGAGTGTGTCATGTTTGCGGTACGATGTGTGTGTATCCAGATGGAGACAAACGGTTGATCTTTCAAGACAACAGCCGTCCAATTACCACACACAAACACGCACACACACACATATCACGTTTGCGGAGCCAACAATCAAAAAAAAAAAAAAAGTTATTTTTCAGCCTCCTACACTCTAACGCTAGAGTGAGAGACGAGCTGGATTTCGGCCCTGCGTGCACCTCCTTCTGACGAAGATAGAGCCAAAACTAAACATCTAATGAAAACAGCTTCACCCACAGAGAGAGTTGAGAAGTTTGTCTAAAAAAATTAGCCATTAATTACGTTTCTACGTGATCGTATGGTTGAGCTACAAAGCTGTGAAAAATCTGTAAATTGTACCTAATCTAGTGACCTATTTTTGAACATTTTCGTTAACAGCGTTGCCATGGTTACACAAATCTTTTCAATGAATAAATACCAACTTAGTCAAGATTGTCACGATTCCGGCGGTGTAACATATGTGGGGGTTATTTTTGCGGTTTTGGCCGCATTATTTGCACAAAAAAATGTCAATTTAATGTCATGGAATAGTAAAATGGGCTGCTTTGCTATGCTGATTGGCAGCTGTCAATCTTCAACCAACTGTCACATGACTGTGCTTGTCATTAAGGAAGATGTAGTCACCCATGCGACTCCAACCGCATATTGAAGATCCACCTCTTTATCACACTCTTGTTTACACAGTTAGCTGGCAAATAAATGGTGCTTTTATTTTGAAGGCCATTTGAAACACGTTTCCTGTCTTCACTCGTCGTGATTGGACACTATAAAATGGTGCTTACATTAAACCGGTGAAGATGCTCAATCCAGCGTGAGTCACACGTAAAAACAACACTAGCATGCTAATCTAAGCTAACCGTGCTAGCTTCCATTCAAACTCCATTTAAACTCCAAAGTTTCGCCGCTGTTTATCGCCATTAACCATGTTTAGTTCAGGAGATTTAGTGTTTATGTTTATGTTTATGTTTATATACATTTATCCTGCTCTGTGTAGCTTCTGCTCAGGTTTATGCTTCTTCTTCTGGTCCCTCGTGTACCAGCACAGCTTCCATCAACATTTAACGCCTTCAGTAGAGAGACTTTATTCCATCCTGACTATCATCCTCCTCCGAGAATGCTGGACTTTATCCTTATTCACACACACACACACACACACACACACACACACACACACACACACACACACTGCTCTGTTTAAGACAGAGTGTAAATCAATGAGTGCAACCACTGCCACCATGCATGATAATGACAAAGACCCGCATGAGTGTGTTCATGTGTGTGTGTGTGTGTGTGTGTGGTCTAATCCTAACCAAGTCCATTAATGTGTGTCAAGTTGTGATAGTGAGTCGTCACTTGAATGTGTATTTGCCCTCACGGTGGACCTGCGTGTGCGTGTGTGTGTATGTGTGTGTGTATGTGTGTGTGTGTCGAGGCTGAGTCAAGATGATGGCAAAGAGATGTTTCTGTGTCTGTGAAAGTGGGTGGTGTGTTTGTGTTCCATCTGGTTTCACTCCATCTACATTTGAAAGCATGAACACATCCTTACTTCTTCTTAGCATTGCTCAAAGGGGGGTTGGGTTGGATGAGGTGGTTGGATGAGGGGGTTGGGTGGGATGAGATAGTTGAATGAAGGGTGAGGTGTGGGATGAGGTGGTTGGATGAGGGGGTTGGATGAGGTGGTTGGATGAGGGGTGGCATGAGGAGGTTGGATGGGATGAGGTGGTTTGATGAGGGGCTGGGATGAGGTGGTTGGCTGGGATGAGGTGGTTGGATGAGGGGGTTGGATGAGGTGGTTGGGTGGGATGAGGTGGTTTGATGAGGGGGTTGAATGAGGTGGTTGGATGAGGTGGTTGGATGAGGGGGTTGGATTAGGTGGTTGGATGAGGGGGTGCGATGAGGTGGTTGGATGAGGGAGTTGGATGAGGTGGTTGGGTGGGGTGAGGTGGTTGGATGAGGGGGTTGGAGGAAGTGGTTGGATGAGGGAGTTGGATGAGGGAGTTGGATGAGGTGGTTGGATGAGGTGGTTGGATGAGGGGGTGGGATGAGGTGGTTGGATGAGGGAGTTGGATGAGGTGGTTGGATGAGGGGGTGGGATGAGGTGGTTGGATGAGGTGGTTGGGTGGGATGAGGTGGTTGGATGAGGGGGTTGGAGGAAGTGGTTGGATGAGGTGGTTTGGTGGGATGAGGTGGTTTGGTGGGATGAGGTGGTTTGATGAGGGGCTGGGATGAGGTGGTTGGCTGGGATGAGGTGGTTGGATGAGGGGGTTGAATGAGGTGGTTGGATGAGGTGGTTGGATGAGGGGGTTGAATGAGGTGGTTGGATGAGGGGGTTGGATGAGGGGGTTGGATGAGGTGGTTGGATGAGGGGGTGCGATGAGGTGGTTGGATGAGGGAGTTGGATGAGGTGGTTGGGTGGGATGAGGTGGTTGGATGAGGGGGTTGGAGGAAGTGGTTGGATGAGGGAGTTGGATGAGGGGGTGCGATGAGGTGGTTGGATGAGGGAGTTGGATGAGGTGGTTGGGTGGGATGAGGTGGTTGGATGAGTTGGTTTGGTGGGATGAGGTGGTTAGATGAAGTGGTTGGATGAGGTGGTTGGATGAGGTGGTTGGGTGGGATGAAGTTGTTGGATGAGGTAGTTTGGTAGGATGAGGTGGTTGGGTGGGATTGGGTGGTTGGATGAGGTGTGGGATGAGTTGGAGGGGTTGGATGAGGTGGTTGGATGAGGGAGTGGGATGAGGTGGTTGGATGAGGTGGTTGGATGAGGGGGTTTCCAGGAGGGTTTCTATCTGAGATTAGAAAAGAGGATTCCATGGATGAAATGAAGCAAGGAACCAAGCGGTCCATGAGTAAAATGTTTAGAGAGGTTGTGCGGCCCATAGTGCATACTCGTATAATAAAGTAGTCATATTATTATGGGATGTGGCGTCAGCCGTGTTCTAATTAACCCCCTCCCAGCTTATGTGCTCCTGCGACACGTACTTAATGCTTTGCAGCAAAGCTTTAGCAATCCTGTGCTGCCATTAGAGCGCTGCACTAACTTCACGCCAGGAAATCCATTTCCTTTCTCCGCACTTATTTAGGCACAGAATTCCAGAGCGGGATAAATGAAGTCCATCTTGGGAATGTCACACTGAAAATGACGCAGTTGGAGAAGAAGCTTATACAGTGGATTCCAGATCATTTTCCCATCTATAAATAAAGCATGTTGTGCCACTAGGAAGAAATCTTAGCGTTCACATTCTATTTGATGCTGTTCTGTCAAAAGCCAGCGTCACCGCCATGTCACATGTTTCAGTCATAAGAACCAATCAGCAGTCGATGCAACGACACACAAGACGAGAGCGACCCGTGCAGATGTTAACACGGTTAAATCACAGCCTCTCACCACCAAATGTTTGGGCTTTATTGACCCCATTTTCATATCATAGAGTTCCAGTAAACACCATCAGTATGCAAACCAGATTAGCATGCAATCATTAGGGTGACCTGATAAACAAACCTGACTTTAAGGACCATCACAATCTCCATGAACTCCATCTAGCCACACATTCATTCATTTTCTACCGCTTATCCTCACGAGGGTCGCGTGGGGTGCTGGAGCCTATCCCAGCTGTCTTGGGGCGAGAGGCGGGGTACACCCCCAGCCAATCCCAGGGCACATATAGACAAACAACCATTCACACTCACATTCATACCTATGGACAATTTGGAGTCGCTAATTAACCTAGCATGTTTTTGGAATGTGGGAGGAAACCGGAGTCATGCAAACAAACAAACAAAAAAATAAAAATTAAAAAAACTAAACAAAAATTAATAAAAATTAATAAAATAAATTAATAAATTAACAAATAAAATAAATTTTCTAAATACAAGAATAAAGAGTCTTGAACCATTGGATGCTCATATCAACTCGTACTTCAGTGCGTGACAAAAAATAAATAAAATTAAAAAATGTTAAAAACTAAAAAACAAATTAATAAAAATTTATCAAATAAATAATTTTTTTTAAATTTAAATTAAATTACAATTTAATTTCAATTTAATTATATTAGGAAAGCAGGAAGTGAACAAATGTAACAGTTACTGCTTGTAACAGTTTTTGAAAAACTAAAAAAAATTAATAAAAATGTATCCAAAAAAATTAGGAAAGCAGGAAGTGAACAAATGTAAGTTACTAACAGTTACTATGGTACTGATTATTACCGATTGTATGGTCATATGACCTCGTACTTCATTACATGACAAAAAATATATACATATTAGGAAAGCAGGAAGTGAACAAATGTAACAGTTACTGATTGTAAAAGTACCAGATGGAGGGGTAGGATTTAATAAGCTTTGCTTCTTCCTACTCCTTTTGGACATGTGGAACTGTGAACTGATTATGGGATGCATTCAATTGTAATCTGATGCATGTTCAAATGAAATTAAACCATTACCATAATAAATGTATTGAGATAGTAACAGATGGAGGGTAGGAGTCCAAATCCTTTGGTTATACACACAGGAATACAGGAAGTGAACAAATGTAACAATAACAGCAGAGGATTTAATAAGGTACATTCATGAACGACTTTTCGATATTTTCGACTAACGAGGTGTGACTTTCAGCCATGAAACGATGATCATTTATTAATGAATTAATTGGTGAGAAACTGTGATAGAGTGATGTAGCGAGGGGTAGCGGGGGGGGGGGGGGGCTGTAAATCTGAGGGAGGGTGTCTCATTCTAACCTCACCTTCACTCATCTATGCATTTTTAAAAGCATCTTTTTGCGGCTGCTGCGGCGGCGGTGGCGCCCCCCGCTCCCCCGCCCCCGCCCCCACCCCCCCCCCAAATCCCTCCACCAGCAAGGCGTCATGTTCAGGACCATAGCATATTAGAAGTGACAAATCTAACGTGCAACCTGACCTCCATCCTTCATGTCTCCCGTCTGCGCTCTCGCCGTAACTAATTTCTCCCCTCACATCTCTTTTTACTCCTCCTTGCTTTCATCACTCATTTCTACCCCCCCCCCCCATAACCCCCCCCCCTCACCCCTTCCCTCCACAACTTCCTCATGTCTTCTCATCCAAGTCTCCCATCTCTCAACTTGGCTCTCTGCTCCAACCTTTGTGCCTTCTTCATATCATTTCACTCTCTCTGAGGGGGGGGGGGGCGTTTAGCTCACACACACACACACACACATAAACACACACAAACACACACACTGAGTGTGTGGGACAGCTGCTAAACTCTGTGTTATTATGTTATTATGATGTTCTGATGTTCTGGCAGGGAAAACTCAAGGAGAAGAATGTGGTGGTAGAAGTAGCCAAG